>NC_083573.1:105888677-106194510 GCF_027579695.1 Neoarius graeffei
GGAAAGGTAGGAAAGAAATGGAATGGAATGAAAGGGAAGGAAGTAGAGGGAAAGGAAAGTGAGGGAAGGAAGGGAAGGAAAATGAAGGGAAGGAGAAAGAATCTAAAGGAAGGAAAAATGGAATGAAAAGTAAGGAAAGAAAAGAAGGAAGGAAGGAAGGAAGGAAGGAAGGAAGGAAGGAAGGAAGGAAGGGAAAATAAAGTGACGGAAAAGGAAGGTAAAGGAGGGAAAATGGAATGGAAAGGAAAGGAAGAAAAGAAAAGAAGCAAAGGAAAAGGAAGGGAAAGGAAGGAAGGGATGAAAAGGAAGGGGAAGGAAGGGAAAAAAGGAAAGGAAAAGGAGGAAAGAAAAGAAGGGAAGGAAGGGACGGGAAGGGAGGTTTGTCTTGCACATAAATTACAGGAGTTTATTCAGAAGCCTTGTCTTGGAGACCTAATTTTGACAGCTAATAAATAAACAAGTAAACAAGTTAATAAATAAAACAGCCTAAAATTGTTTTACATAAAAGATTAAAAATTAAAGGGGAAAAAACTATCTACACTGATAAAGCATATGTTTAATAATAAATATCAAATGATTAAACTCATTTTAAGAAGAATAAATGCCATCATTAATTAAACAATGAGTAAAAACAAAATTGATTAAATTATGGAACATTAAAACACACATTTGAAATGTGTTTTGGTTCCTGGTATGTGAATGTTATTAAAATGCAGAAAAGTATTTAGATACTGCATGATTACATAAAAACTCACTCTGGCTAGCTGAATGTACTCTTCCTAATTAATCCCTCTAATTAATGAACACAACACAGGGACACTGAGGAAATGTGCAGAGTGTGTTTAATTTCACTGAGTTCATTATTACACAGTGACGTTCTGGAGACTGTCAAAGATGAACTGAAAGGCTGATCTGTAACTCTGGGGTTATAAGCTCCATATGAACCTGTGTGTGTGTGTGTGTGTGTGTGTGTGTGTGTGTGTGTGTGTGTGTGTGTGTGTGTGTGTGTGTGTGATGACACTTCATTTTGTTCTCCTCAGGTGAATACTTCATTGATCCTAATCAGGGATGCTCTGGAGATTCCTTCAAAGTTTACTGCAACTTTACGGCAGGAGGCGAGACCTGCATCTTCCCTGAGAAGAAGTCCAGCAGAGTGAGTGGTAGAACCAGAACCATGGCGTGAAATACAGATCATATCTCTGAAGTCTAACACAAATTTGCTTTGATTTTAATTGACTGAATTATAAACGGTGTAAAGTTTTGTGTGAATATGTGCGGATTACAGACACCGGGCTGGATGAGATGAACATGTGATCTTAATAATTATGATATAAGATCATTATTATGGGCGGCACGGTGGTGTAGTGGTTAGCGCTGTCGCCTCACAGCAAGAAGGTCCGGGTTCGAGCCCCGTGGCCGGCGAGGGCCTTTCTGTGTAGAGTTTTCATGTTCTCCCCGTGTCCGCATGGGTTTCCTCCGGGTGCTCCGGTTTCCCCCACAGTCCAAAGACATGCAGGTTAGGTTAACTGGTGACTCTAAATTGAGCGTAGGTGTGAATGTGAGTGTGAATGGTTGTCTGTGTCTATGTGTCAGCCCTGTGATGACCTGGCGACTTGTCCAGGGTGTACCCCACCTTTCGCCCGTAGTCAGCTGGGATAGGCTCCAGCTTGCCTGCGACCCTGTAGAACAGGATAAAGCGGCTAGAGATAATGAGATGAGATCATTATTATATGCTTTCACCTCATGACAATAATCATTAATCATCATCATTGTCAGGTTTTAGTGCTTTTATATCTCCTTTAACTGTAAATGGACATTTAGTATGACTGTATTTCCTACAAATTCAGTCATTTTCCAGCGTTTAACTTTTTTATCAGTGTTGGATGAACTTGGTGCTTTGTTAGTAAAACCTCAGTACACTTAAGGCCAATTTATGCTGCCAACCCAGTCCTCGCAGATAGCATCGCAGACAGTGTCTGCGTAGCCCCCCCCACCTTCGCAGACGCTCTGCGCGCACCTCCCAAAAATTGTGACCACCGCAGAAGCCTCGCAGACAGCGCCGCAGACAAGAGGGCTCTGATGGTCCGCTGTACACGCACTTCCGCTTCCCTACTTTCCCGGTTTGGTTTGTTTTCACGACCGCCATTTTTAAAAACACGAGCGAAGATGGAGCAGCACGAAGAGCGGTTGATTGAGGAAGTGAGGAAGTACGTACATCTATACGACTCCAGTTCTAGTCATTATAAAAAAAAAAAAAAAAGTTCTAGTCATTATAAGTAACCGGAGGATAAACACTCCACTAACCACACCCACCAACTACTCCTAGCGACTTCGCGCCTCCTTGCGTTGTGCCGGTGAATAACATCGCGCACGCCTATTACTCCCCGCTCAACGATAAATTACAACTGTCTGCGAAAAGCTATCTGCGAAAGCCTTGTCGCACGAGCATGCAGAGGCCTTTAGTGTCTACACTCCCCGGCCATTTTAATAGAAACTTGTTCTTGAGTCTAAGATCCCTGTTCTTGGCTGCAGGAGTGGAACCCAGTGTGTTCTTCTGTTCTGCTGTTGCATGCTGAGATGCTTTTCTGCTCACCACGGTTGTAAAGAGTGATTATATGAGTTGCTATATGAGTCCTTCCTGGCAAAAAAGCTCGAACCACCTCAAATCTGTCCATTTCCCTCTGACCCTCTCTTATCAACAAGGCGTTTGTTTCCACCCACAGAACTGTCGCTCCGTCGCTCACTCAGTGTTTTTTGTTTTCCGCACCATTCTGTGTAAACTCTAGAGACTGTTGTGTGTGAAAACCCCAGGAGATCAGCAGCTTCTGAAACACTCAAACCAAAACCCATGCCACAGTGAAAGAAAGTCACACTTTGAGATGACAAATTTTCCCATTCTGATATTTGAACATCGTGAACACGAACTGAAGCTCTTGATTTGCATCCGCGTGATTTTTTTATGCATCAGCGGATTGGCTGATTAGAGAACGGCATCAAACAGCAGGTGGGTGGGTGGATGGGTGTTCCTAATAAAGTGGCCGGTTTAAAGTTTGCTCAGACCTAATACACTCAACATGCATCATGGAAATCTGTTTATTTCAAAGAAACAAAACAGTCTGTTTTATTGCTGTTGTTGTTGTTTTGTTTGTGTTTGTTATTCACTCTGTGTTTCTGTGCACTCCTGAAGGTCCAGTCGTCTTCCTGGTCCAAAGAGACGCCCGGCACGTGGTATAGTTCATTCAAAAATGGCCATCTTGTAAGTGCATCCGTCCCCTTTTCCCGTCTTTCCTTTTATTCAGTCCTCCGAGCTAAAAGGTTTCTAAAGGGCCTGAGTGCGCTCCTCTTCACTGTCCTCCTCTGCCACACAAATACACAGTAATAGAGGATTTGCCTTTGATATGCTTTTTAAGATGTGCTGACCTGAGGTCTTGAGCACAAAACTCTCTCACTCAGTCTCACACACACACCATACACACACACACACACACCATACACATATTTAATACGTTCAGCAGGGAGATGGAGGAACGGCGAAAAAACTATCTGCCTTGTTATGTGTTTACTATTATTCAAGCTATTCTGTGCACAGACTGAAAGCTTTGCATTGTTTCATATGGACGTGTGTGTTGTGTGTGTGAGAGAAAGAGAGTTTTGGGACTATTTTAAGTTCGTTTCTTAAGACAAGGATTTTTTAAGATGTTACCTTGTTGACAGTTTCGGCGAGAATCTTCCGCCTTCTTCAAAACAGTCACCAGATGTTAGGTGGTGACGTGCCTTATCAGCTGATGTTACGCTACGGAGGCGTGAACGTCCCGCCCAATTTGACAGGTAGTGGGCGGGACGTTCACGCCTCCGTAGCGTAACATCAGCTGATAAGGCACGTCACCACCTAACATCTGGTGACTGTTTTGAAGAAGGCGGAAGATTCTCGCCGAAACTGTCAACAAGGTAACATCTTAAAAAATCCTTGTCTTAAGGAACGAACTTAAAATAGCTTTAATAGTTAGACATAATGAACTTCCACTACATACAGAGTTTTGGGAAAACAGTTTCTTAATGATGTTTCTCAGGCACTAACCCCTCTCCTCTCTTGTCGTTCTTCCCTTTCTTTCGTTTCCGGACCTCACCAGTTGTGGTACGTGGACACCGAGGGCAACTCGATAAACTCAGTGCAGATGACGTTCCTCAAACTACTCACGGCTTCGGTGAGGCAAAACTTCACCTACATCTGCCACCAATCGGTGGGCTGGCACGACGCGGCGGCGAACAGCTACGACAGAGCCCTGCGCTTCCTCGGCTCCAACGACGAGGAGATGTCCTACGACAACAACCCCTACATGAAGGCCTTATCTGATACCTGTTCGGTATGAAACTCCGCCCACACACCACACTCACACATTCTTATACCGCAGCTGAATTCTGGATTCTGATTGGTCGGATTGTGGTACTTCTCATCCAGTCATATTTATATTAACGCAGTCATTCATTCAAATATATGATCATTTCTATGGTAACAGCTCACTCAGAGGGACACTGAACAGAAACAGATTTTAGGGAAAAAAAAAGTCTCGTCACTGATATGCTGACGTTTTTTGTCGAGGAGGTTTATTTAACTCTCTAGTGTAACATCTTCAGGACAAAGAAAGGACATAAACTATAGGGTATTTTTATTTATTTATTTGTTCTTATTTACAGTGTTTTGGAAAAGTATTCGCCCCCTTGGTGTTTGTCCTGTTTTGTCGCATTACAAGCTGGAATTAAAATGGATGTTTGGAGGGTTAGCACCATTTGATTTACACAACATGCCGACCACTTTAAAGGTGCACATTGTTGTTTTATTGTGACACAAACAATAATTAAGATGAAAAAACAGAAATCTGGAATGTGCATAAGTATTCACCCCCTTTCATATGAAACCCAACCAACCAATTCACTTCATAAGTCACATAATTAGTTGATTAAGCTCCACCTGTGTGCAATCAAAATGTCACATGAGCTGTCACATGATGTCTGTGTAAATCACCCTGTTCTGGAAGGACCCTGACTCTGCAACACTACTAAGCAAGCAACATGAAAACCAAGCAGCCTCCAAACAGGTCAGAGACAAAGTTGTGGAGAAGTATAGATCAGGGTTGGGTTATAAAAAAATATCCCAAACTCTGAATATCCCACAGAGCTCCATTAACTCCATTATAGCAAACTGGAAAGAATATGGCACCACTACAAACCTGACGAGAGAAGGCCCCGCCCACCAAAACTCACAGACCGGGCAAGGAGGGCATTAATCAGAGATGCAACAAAGACACCAAAGATAACACTGAAGGAGCTGCAAAGATCCACAGCGGAGATGGGAGTATCTGTCCATAGGACCACTTTAAGCTGTACATTCCACAGAGTGGGCGGGGCTTTATGGAAGAGTGGCCATAAAAAAGCCATTGCTTAAGAAAAAACATTTTGAGTTTGCCCAGTGGCATGTAGCAGACTCCCCAAACACATGAAAGAAGATTATCTGGTCAAATGAGACTAAAATTGACCTTTTTGGCCATCATGGGAAATGCCATGTGTGGCGCAAACCCATCACCCTGAGAACACCATTCCTACAGTGAAGCATGGTGGTGGCAGCATCATGCTGTGGGGATGTTTTTCATCTGCAGGGACAGGAAAGCTGGTCAGGACTGAAGGAAAGATGGATGGCACTAAATACAGGGCAATTCTGGAGGAAAACCTGTTTGAGTCGGCCAGAGGTTTGAGACTGGGACGAAGGTTCACGTTCCAGCAGGACAATGACCCTAAACATACTGCTAAAGCTCCACTGGAGTGGTTTAAAGGGAAACATTTAAAAGTCTTGGAATGGCCTAGTCAAAGCCCAGACCTCAATCCAATTGAGAATCTGTGGCATAACTTGAAGATTGCTGAACACCAACACAACCCATCTAACTTGAAGGAGTTGGAGCAGTTTTGCCTTGAGGAATGGGCAAAAATCCCAGTGGCTAGATGTGCTAAGCTAATAAAGACATACCCCAAGAGACTTGCAGCTGGAATTGCAGCAAAAGGTGGCTCTACAAAGTATTGCCTTTGGGGGCTGGATACCTATGCACACTCCAGATTTCTGTTTTTTCATCTTAATTATTGTTTGTGTCACAATAAAACGACAATGTGCACCTTTAAAGTGGTCGGCATGTTGTGTAAATCAAGTGGTGCTAACCCTCCAAAAATCCATTTTAATTCCAGCTTGTAATGCAACAAAACAAGACAAACACCGAGGGGATGAATACTTTTGCAAGACACTGTAACTATAAACGGATAAAAAGTATGATGTACTGCTTGTTAATTAATAGAAAAAGTTCTAACAGAGTTGCAGTTAGATATTGCCGTGATGTAAGAGGAATAAAACACTCGAGGACATGCTGCTGTAGGAAAATTATCAACTTCAGGCTGAAGAGCAACTCCAGTAGAGTAGCTTCATTCCACCACCTTGATGAGTCCTTGATTAGTTTACTGTCACAGCACAGCACAACACACACAGCTTTATTCTTTCCATGTTACTCAAGTAAGTGACGGATTGATGTTGATGGAATTTGCACTCTTTTGTCTCTGTTTGTCCTGCAGTTGAGGAAAGGTCACGGAAAAACAGTTATCGAGATCGACACGCCCAAAATCGAGCAGCTTCCGATCGCCGACGTCATGCTGAACGACTTTGGGGATCCCAGTCAGAAATTCGGATTCGAAGTCGGTCCAGCTTGCTTCCTTGGCTAAAATCAGAACCAAGAATGACATCACGATGACAAAAGAAAAAAAAAAAACTTGACAGGGAAGGACTTTTGTTTTGTTTTATCTTTTTTTTTTTTAAATTGTACCGTTGAATCACCCAGCCTCCGTTCAAGCCACATGCAAGTTTTGAATGATAGTCATGATGGGAAGGAAAGGGTTTGGGTTTTTTTGTTGAATATTTTAGCCTAAATGATGCCACCCTCTAAAAAAAGGGGTAAAATAGAGAAGGACACGGAGGAGAAGTGGCAGGACGGAGAGCTGCGAGACAAACAAGGGGAGAGAACGAGGGAACGAAAGAGAAAGGAAGGAAGGAAGAAAGCCCTCCCCAGTGGAGTCGGATCGGTGCTGTGCAACACAAACGACATACAGAAACATCAACAACTATGGTGCTTGAGTCAAATATTATTAAAAAAAATAGTACTAATAAAATAAGAGGTGCTAAGTAAAGGAAGGTGTATTTTGATGAAACTGTAATTATTGTTTTGTACATTGCTGTTCTTTTCCAATTCCACTTCAAAACTTGCATGTGTATCGGCATCCGGCTCTCAAGTCGGCATCTATAAATTAAAGAGTAAATAAAAACAATAAATAATATTTTTGTGATAAATACTGTGTACCTATTATTAAACAAATAAAAGCGAGCATTGAAATGATCCCTCGTTCCTAACGCTAACGTATGTCCTTTGTATATATTGACCACCCGAACACCTCGCCGAAGCAGAGACGCACCAGCACACGCTAACGCAACGCCCTTCGCTAGCGTTGCCTCTTGTGCTTGTTCCTCGAAGCAGTCATGGCATTCATCCAACTTCTATTTAATTTTGTTCATTCATTTTCATTTTTCAATCCCCCCCCCAAGTTTGTCCATTCAGTCGTATACCTCAACCATTCATCATAGTGAGGCCAGCGTGCTCTGTACATACCTTGGTTACACATTTAATTTTATATATTTTGGGTGGGGAATTGTTTTATGAGGGGGAAAAAAAAAAGTAATAAATTGATTTAATAAATACAAAGCATACCTGATAGGCTGTTCCTTTTCTGTTCCAATTTTTTTTTTCTGTGAATGAAATGAGACACACTCTTTTTTCAGTGATCCCTCACCCCTTTTTTTTTTTGTAACTAAAATGAGAAAATGTTTAAAATGTGTTCGTCTGAATATTAAAAACTGGATTCCAAACCAACCGTGAAACCGGTGTGTGCTCTCAAGTCATTTATTTCGCACGTGCTCAAAAAGCCGTCAGATGAGGTCACTAATAAATGTGCTCACTGGTTGAATGGTCCTGAAATGTGTTCCATGAAGGAGGAAGATTTCTGAAGACAAAACAGAGTTTTATCAAAATAAAAAAAAAAAAAATAGTGGCAGAAGTGGGCGTGGTTTAGCAGGAGTCTACAGCAGGAGTGTTTGTAGGTGGGGATATGCAAATGAACATGGCACACCTGCTTCTTATTTATGAATGGTTATTTATTTAATGCACCATATTCTTTCTCTCTCTCGGTGAGGGGGCTGAGACTTATGTGTGTGTGCCGAACTGAACCAAGCCGCTGGAAAGCTGCCAAGTTCCTTTTATGTTTCATTTAGTTTTGCATTTCTGATGATTTGTGAAGCACGGATATGAATAAACACTCATCTCACCCCGAGTCCGTCGGGTTCATGAGTTGCCTTGTGCCATGGACAGATGAGACAAACTTTAAGTCATGGAAAGAAGTTGTCTTAGGTCACAGCACCACAAACTATTTACATATTTACAAAATTTTATCATTTCTGATAAATGAAGTGTGTAGGTGAAGCAAACAATAGTTGGATGTTCATGGTCAGTGGTTGAATGTTGGGAACACTGGTGGTCAGTGATTGGGTGTTGGGAACACTGGTGGTCAGTGATTGGGTGTTGGGAACACTGGTGGTCAGTAATTAGATGTTGGGAACACTGGTGATCAGTGGTTGGATGTTGGGAACACTGGTGATCAGTGGTTGGATGTTGGGAACACTGGTGATCAGTGATTGGATGTTGGGAACAGTGGTGATCAGTGATTGGATGTTGGGAACACTGGTGATCAGTGATTGGATGTTGGGAACACTGGTGGTCAGTGGTTGGATGTTGGGAACACTGGTGCTCAGTGGTTGAATGTTGGGAACACTGGTGGTCAGTGGTTGGATGTTGGGAACCCTGATGGTCGGTAATTGGATGTTGGGAACACTGGTGATCAGTGGTTGGATGTTGGGAACACTGGTGATCAGTGATTGGATGTTGGGAACACTGGTGGTCAGTGGTTGGATGTTGGGAACACTGGTGGTCAGTGGTTGGATGTTGGGAACCCTGATGTTCGGTGATTGGATGTTTGGAACACTGGTGGTCAGTGATTGGATGTTGGGAACCCTGGTGGTCAGTGATTGGATGTTTGAAACACTGGTGATCAGTGATTGGATGTTTGGAACACTGCTGGTCAGTGATTGGATGTTGGCCTGAGGTGTTGGCATGGTGGTGTAGTGGTTAGCACTGTTGCCTCACAGCAAGAAGGTTCCGGGTTCGAACCTCACGGCCGACAGGGGCTTTTCTGTGTGGAGTTTGCATGTTCTTCCTGTGTGGGTTTCCTCCGGGTGCTCCGGTTTCCCCCACAGTTTAAAGATATGCAGATTCGGTACAATGGGGCCACTGTAATTGGCACAAGCTGTTGTGGTTTCCCATGCCATGATGTATGTACATATATATATATATCTTCCTATGGCAAAAGCTAAATAAATATAACTAGCTGGAGAGCTGTATCAAGTGTAGGACAGTGGCTAACATCTGCTCAAAATTTTGTCAGCAGGCTCTTTTTTAAAATAAGTTCATTACAGGTGTCTAAAAAGTCATGGAATCCAGCAAGAAAGTCACTAAGTTGACAACACCAGTTTATACTTTTGTGCCTTGGCTTGCTAAGTTCCCATTGCTTGCTGTCCCACACTATCTTGTTACTTCGGATGAGAAATGAAAAGGAGTGAAATTTCATACACTATATAGAGCATAATAAATGGATCAATACATTTAGTTTTGTGAATGTACTAAATACGCATCTTAAGTGCTTTATCCGTTTATACAGGATACATGAATGTATGCCAGGAAGGCCCACAACTATCAATCCTCCATGGTTCCAATCTGTTACCCAGGCCACAAATGAGTAGCCTTGCATCAATGTAATGACTGGTATACTTCTGAGTACAACCTACTCCCTGGCCCTTATCTTGCAGTCCTCTTGATTTCCCATTAAAAATACTCCAAGGCAATGTGAGTATATCTGATGTAATTGGTTGATCTTTCTGGTGGGCATTTGCTCATCTGAATCGACAAGATCCTAGTGGTAATGGTCAAGAAACCTTTTCAGTTCATATGTGTCTGATTTTAACCATAAGGTAAATTGGGATCTGACAAATCAATAGTTTAGCTTCACCAGACAGAACAAAGCATAAAAAGCAACCAGTACTATGCAGTTACTGTTGCTATCTAACTTCCCACACATGTAATTGAGGCAATCTCAGCAATTCTGTTGTGGAAATAGATGCAGCAGATGCATACTCATCAACTAGATAGAGAACCTATTCCTGAGGAAAAAAAAAAACACTTTCCTGATCATTTTAAATTCCTCTCTGTTCTACCCAGTCATTCCCTGTTCAGGGTTTGGATGAAAAAAACAACAATGGCTTGGGTGAAATTTAATTCGTTACCATCAAAGGCAATTACACATCTACCAGACTAATTCAATGTGCTGTTTATACAAAGAATAAATCTAGTGTGCTTAAAATATATCCTCCTGTCTTTGAACTTCCTGAAGAATTGCAGCAACTTAGCAGTAGTGTTGAGCAAAGGCAACATTTCAACAATAAAGTTGTATTCTTCTTATCTCAGAACATAAGGGAGTGCAGAATGGCACAAAGATGGACATCAAAAATGACCCAAATCTTTCTTACCATGGCTTGCAATATTTCCAGAGTACAATTGTAGGGTCTCTCAGGCAGCACAGTAATGTAGTGGTTAGTACTGTTGCCTTGCAGCAAGAAGGTTCTGGGTTCAAACCTAGTGGTTGATGGGGGCCTTTCTGTGTGGAGTTTGCATGTTCTCTCTGGCTACTCTAAATTGCCCATTAGTGTGAATGGTTGTTTCCCAAGCCCAGGAATGGGAGGGTTGTGACAGGAAGGGTATCTGGTGTAAAAGTATGCTCCAATTAATATGACATGGATCACATGGACCCTGACCTGGCAATAGTGCTGGACAAGGAGGAAGAAGAGAATTGTAGGGTCTCTCACTGAAGTGTGACCACTTCAGCAAAATTCAACAAGAGTCAGATAGACAGGTGCTCCTGTTGGGGGTGCCATAGCAAATCTGATCTGCATATTTGATTTGGCACAGGATTTTTTTTTTTTTTACTTCTTACACCAGGTACCCTTCCTGACGCAACCCTCCCCAGTCTGTCCAGGCTTGGAACCAGCAATAAGTATATACTGGTTTGCACAACCCCAGTGGCTGGGTATTTTACTGACTCTACATGTCTTTGAACTGCGGGAGGAAACCAATGCAGGCACAAGGAGAACATGCAAACTCCACACAGAAAGGCCCCATTGGCCATGAGGTTTGAACCCAGAGCTTTCTTGCTGTGAGGTGACAGTGATAACCACTACACCGCCCACAGACAGGTAACTAATTATCTCATCTCATCTCATTATCTGTAGCCGCTTTATCCTGTTCTACAGGGTCGCAGGCAAGCTGGAGCCTATCCCAGCTGACTACGGGCGAAAGGCGGGGTACACCCTGGACAAGTCGCCAGGTCATCACAGGGCTGACACATAGACACAGACAACCATTCACACTCACATTCACACCTACGGTCAATTTAGAGTCACCAGTTAACCTAACCTGCATGTCTTTGGACTGTGGGGGAAACCGGAGCACCCGGAAGAAACCCACGCAGACACGGGGAGAACATGCAAACTCCACACAGAAAGGCCCTCGCCGGCCACGGGGCTCGAACCCGGACCTTCTTGCTGTGAGGCAACAGTGCTAACCACTACACCATCGTGCCGCCCCGGTAACTAATTAAAAAAAAAAAAAAAAACACCAAACAGAATATAATTTAGTTTGGCGTTATGTCACCAGAACAGCTTCAATGAACTGGTGTAGATTCTTCAAGTCTCCGGACTTATCCAGAATGTATTCTCTTGTTGCTGTGTTGATGATGGTCAGGCAGAGAGCATAGCATTTGAATTACATCATTTTCATCTTCAGCAAACCGTTCAGTGAGCCCTCATGGCCTGTGGATGGGGACAGGGTCATCCTAAAAGAGACCACACCATCAGGATAGAAATGTTTCCTTATAGGATAAAGCTCAAACAAAAGATCACTAGGCTGATTTGTAGTGACACATCCTTCTAGAGGGACAAGTGGATAGCGAAATAAATGCCACCATAGTTTAAGAGAGCCATAGATATTTTTTCTTTCTTATTTCCTGAATTTGTAACCCATCTGTATTGAAGATGAGAGAAGTCCACCTAAGGCATGATGGAGAGCAGGAAGTGGGAGTGTGTACTCCAAGGAGACCATCAAATACCATTGCAAGGCAAGGCAAGGCAAGGCAAGTTTATTTATACAGCACATTTCATACACAATGGCAGTTCAATGTGCTTTACAGAAGTAAAAACAAAAACAGTAAACAATAGAGAAATAAAATTACATAAAATAATTTTATCTTTATTCTAAAAGAATTAATTAAAAGAATTAAAAGAATTAAAAGAAAATAATAAGAATTAAACAATAGTAGAAATAAAATATTAAAATGCCAAAAAGAAAAAGGAGAAAAGAAAGAAAGAAAGAAAGAAAAAACTAGCAGAATAAAATAGAATAAAGTTAAAGTAAATTTAAAACATGCAGAGAAAGTAAAGATTATAAAAAATGTAAAAATATTAATTATTTAACAGAAAGCATCTGAAAACAGCTTGGTCTTTAACCTAGATTTGAAGCTGCCAACAGCAGGAGCATTTTTAATGTCCTCTGGCAGTTGGTTCCATAGCTGCACTGCATAGTAGCTAAAAGCTGCTTCACCACACTTTGTTTTAACAACTGGTTTTAATAGTAAATTTTTTTGTTGCGATCTGGTAGATCTGATTGGGTTAGGCCGCTGCAACATATCAGAGAGGTAATTGGGCCCTGTACCATTTAGAGATTTGTACACCAGCAGCAATACTTTAAAGTCAATTCTGTAGCTTACTGGAAGCCAGTGAAGGGACCTTAGAATTGGAGTAATGTGCTCTGTTCTTTTTGTTCGTGTGAGAACCCTCGCCGCTGCATTTTGCACCAGCTGAAGTCGTTTGATGGTCTTTTTTGGCAGGCCTGTGAAAAGGCCATTGCAGTAGTCAACCCTACTAGAGATGAAGGCATGTATTAGTTTTTCCAGATCATGTTTTGACACAAGTCCTCTTAGTTTGGAAATGTTTTTTAGGTGATAAAATGCCGTTTTAGTGATTGCTTTCATGTGACTGTCAAAGTTTAGCTCGCTGTCAATGAAAACACCAAGATTTTTAACCATTTCTTTAGTTTTAATCCCTTTTGTGTCAAGAATAGTGGTAATCCTGAGTCTTTCATCTTTTTTTCCAAATAGAATTACTTCTGTTTTATCTGTGTTCAGCTGAAGAAAATTTTGTGACATCCAGCTATTGATTTGATCGATACACTGGTAGAGACATTCAAGGGGGGCATAATCATTAGGTGATAGAGCAAAATAAATTTGGGTATCATCTGCATAGCAGTGATACAAAATTGAATTTTTATTGATAATTTGCCCAAGTGGGAGCATATAAAGGTTGAAAAGTAATGGTCCAAGAATCGACCCCTGGGGGACACCACAGGTCAAGGGCATTGACGTTGAGGAACAATTTCCCAGGGTAACAAAGAAGCTTCTATCTTTTAAGTATGATTTTAACCAATTGATAACTTTACCAGTCAATCCAACCCAGTGTTCAAGTCGATATAGCAGTATGTTGTGATCAACAGTATCAAAAGCTGCACTGAGGTCCAGTAATACCAGGACTGATGTTTTGCCTGCATCAGTATTAAGACGTATGTCATTTATAACTTTAATCAGCGCTGTTTCAGTGCTATGATTGGCACGAAATCCTGACTGAAAATTATCAAAACGGCTGTTTGATATCAAGAAGGCAGTTAATTGATTGAAGACAATTTTTTCCAGGATTTTCCCGATGAATGGTAGATTTGAAATTGGCCTGTAATTATTTAACACTGAAGGATCCAGATTATTTTTTTTAAGAAGGGGCTTTACAACAGCTTTTTTTAGGGACACAGGAACAACACCAGTCTCCAAGGATGTATTTATAATTTGAAGCACATCTGTAATTATAAGATGAAGAACAGACTTAAAAAAGTTGGTGAGCAGAATGTCCAGTTCAGATGTTGAGGAGCTGAGATTTTGTAGTTTTTTCAAGAGTCTCATAATCAATTAAACAAAATTCTGACATTGTGTTAAAGTTATCTATCTGTGTCATTGGTGATTGCAGTTTTTCAATTTTTTGCAACTGAGATATATTATGAGAAATATTCTGCCGTATTTTATCAATTTTACCTTTGAAGAAGGATGCAAACTCATTGCATTTATTAACTGAGAGAAGTTCAGGTGCTAATTGTGGTGGGGGATTAGTTAGCTTCTCTACTGTTGAAAATAGCACACGGGCATTGTTCATATTCCTGCTGATGATATTGGAGAAGAAAGACTGTCTTGCTTTACGAATTTCATAATTATAATTACAAAGCATCTCTTTATGGATTTGATAATGGATGTGAAGTTTAGATTTGCGCCATTTTCTTTCAGTCTTTCTACATTCTCTCTTTAGCAGTTTAACAGCCGGGTACTGCTTCCATGGTGCTTTCTGCTTATCATTGACTCTTTTGATTTTGAATGGAGCAATATCATCCATAATTTGGGTCATATTTAAATTAAAAAATTCCAGTAAATCATCTACAGAGTCTGACATTTTGGTTGAGTTCTGAGAGAGAGCTTGCTTAAAAAGAGCACATGTGTTGTCGTTTATGACTCTCCTGCCTATAGTCGTTGAGCTGTTCTGAATGTGAGGAGACATAGAAACTTCAAAGAAAACACAGAAATGATCAGATAAGGCCAGGTCAACAACAGTATAAGAAACAGTAAGACCCTTTGTGATGACGAGGTCAAGAGTATGACCACGAGAGTGGGTCGGCCCCTGTACATGTTGTACTACGTTAAAGTTATCAATAATTGCAAATAGTTCTTTGGCATAAATGTTATCAGTATTATCTACATGCAAGTTAAAATCCCCAGATATAATAAGACAATCAAACTCTAAGCAAATGACTGACAACAGTTCACCAAACTCTTCAAGAAAGACTTTGGCTGAATGTCTCGGCCATTGGACTCCTTTATCAAAATTAGCATAGGACATTTGTGCAAAAGACCAACCCATATGCACAAGAAAATTGGTATTTATCACGTGTGTAGCCACAGCTGTACACAATGACCGTTGATAAAGCCCACACATTCTAAATTGATGTGCTCATGCACAGCCATGCTCATTTGCATAAATACGGTAAATGCCCTAAAATCACCATGTATAGTAAACAACTTCTCTTTAAAAAGTACAGTAGCCTACCTGCGGTGTGCTGGTTTTAGATGACATGGAGCGTGCCAAAAGGTCTAGGATGATGAACTTCACCAACAGTGAAGTAAAGATGCTGTTGCGTGAAGTAGAGCAAAACAAAAATGGTTTATTCTGCACTTTAACAAGTTGTTTGTCTCATCTCATTATCTGTAGCCGCTTTATCCTGTTCTACAAGGTCGCAGGCAAGCTGGAGCCTATCCCAGCTGACTACGGGCGAGAGGCGGGGTACACCCTGGACAAGTCGCAAGGTCATCACAGGGCTGACACATAGACACAGACAACCATTCACACTCACATTCACACCTACGCTCAATTTAGAGTCACCAGTTAACCTAACCTGCATGTCTTTGGACTGTGGGGGAAACCGGAGCACCCGGAGGAAACCCACGCGGACACGGGGAGAACATGCAAACTCCACACAGAAAGGCCCTCGCCAGCCACGGGGCTCGAACCCGGACCTTCTTGCTGTGAGGCGACAGCGCTAACCACTACACCACCGTGCCACCCAAGTTCTCATCTCATCTCATTATCTCTAGCCGCTTTATCCTGTTCTACAAGGTCGCAGGCAAGCTGGAGCCTATCCCAGCTGACTACGGGCGAGAGGCGGGGTACACCCTGGACAAGTCACCAGGTCATCACAGGGTTGACACATAGACACAGACAACCATTCACACTCACATTCACAACTACAGTCAATTTAGAGTCACCAGTTAACCTAACCTGCATGTCTTTGGACTGTGGGGGAAACCGGAGCACCCGGAGGAAACCCACGTGGAGAACATGCAAACTCCACACAGAAAGGCCCTCGCTGGCCACGGGGCTCGAACCCGGACCATCTTGCTGTGAGGCGACAGCGCTAACCACTACACCACCATGCCACTCAAGTTGTTTGTGTAATAAATAATAAGATTTTAAAACTATATTTTATGTGTGTGCATTCTATTTCCTCAATTACACTGAGAAAGTTTGCAGTGGCATGAAAAGTCCGTGTTTTCTTCTGTTGGCTTTGGAAACGTAATGTATTGCAGTGTGAGCAATTTGAAAGAAGGTAAAATGTGCCATTATTCACTTCACAGTTGGACAAGAAATGCTTTACATTCTGTCTGCATCTTGTAAGCAGCAATATAGTTATTCTCTTAGTCATGCTGATATGATAGATGGGTTATAGATGAGCCGTATCGTTGCTTTCCCTGCTATTCACTTTTCTACCACTAGAGGCTCCTGCATATGCATGGTCAGAAGTGTGCAGAAATATACGCACATCCTTATGCAAAAGAAAAACTTGATAAATCTCATTCAATGCATTGAAACATGTGAACAGATGGTTTAGGCACAAAACTGTGGATCCATGAGGCCCCCAGTCATCCTGAGGGTTAACAGAGCAGAACAAGTTGGTAAACCTACTCTAATGAAGTCTTGATGAACTCTTGATGAACATAAGGATGTGTTATATCATAGATTTCTGTTTTTATATCAATATGGTATAGAAAGTTCTATAGTGGAGTGATGCTTTATTAGTTAAGGCTTTGGGGTACAAATCCCAGCACCAGCAAGTTGCCCCTGTTGGGTCCTTATGCAAGATCCTTAACCTTCCACTGCTCAAGTTGTATCCTGTATCAATTGTATGTTGCTTTAGATAACATCAAAACAGCCAAATCAGCAAATGTACCGTATATTTGTAACTTTAAGTACTCAAGTGTCATAACCACATGCTCTGTAGAAAGAATTGAGTCCCTGTGGTGTCAGCATTGCTGTTTCGAGAACTATGGAAATGGGATGCTGGGGGGGGGCAAAAGATCATCGGTCAGAGTGCAATGGTAGCTAGGGGTATGAGGGTTTTAACTAGACCAAAATATCAGCGTAGTGGCACCAGTCATAATGGCTGGTGATTGTACATGCTCATGGATTCTACATGCTCGGAGATGCATTCTAGTGCATTTCCTGGCACTTGCAGGCCTCTCTGAAAGTCAGTCATTTTTGGTAATATTAATGAGATTTTTTTTTGACAAAAGTTGCTGTGATTGTTTTTGATTGAAGACTTATTGTAATTAATATTCAACTATATTGGTGACGGGCGGCACGGTGGTGTAGTGGTTAGCGCTGTCGCCTCACAGCAAGAAGGTCCTGGGTTCGAGCCCCGGGGCCAGCGAGGGCCTTTCTGTGCGGAGTTTGCATGTTCTCCCCGTGTCCGCGTGGGTTTCCTCCGGGTGCTCCGGTTTCCCCCACAGTCCAAAGACATGCAGGTTAGGTTAACTGGTGACTCTAGATTGACCGTAGGTGTGAATGTGAGTGTGAATGGTTGTCTGTGTCTATGTGTCAGCCCTGTGATGACCTGGCGACTTGTCCAGGGTGTACCCCGCCTTTCGCCCGTAGTCAGCTGGGATAGGCTCCAGCTTGCCTGCGACCCTGTACAAGGATAAAGTGGCTAGAGATAATGAGATGAGATGAGATGAGATATATTAGTGACATATTTATGGAATAGGTGGCATGGTGGTGTAGTGGTTAGCACTGTTGTCTCACAGTAAGAAGGTCCGGGTTCGAGCCCAGTGGCCGACAGGTGTGTGGAGTTTGTATGTTCTCCCCGTGTCTGCGTGGGTTTCCTCTGGGTGCTCCGGTTTCCCCCACAGTCCAAAGACATGCAGGTTAGGTTAACTGGTGACTCTAAATTGAGCGTAGGTGTGAATGTGAGTGTGAATGGTTGTCTGTGTCTATGTGTCAGCCCTGTGATGACCTGGCGACTTGTCCAGGGTGTACCCCGCCTTTCGCCCGTAGTCAGCTGGGATAGGCTCCAGCTTGCCTGCGACCCTGTAGAAGGATAAAGCGGCTAGAGATAATGAGATGAGATGAGATATATTAGTGACATATTTATGGAATAGGTGGCATGGTGGTGTAGTGGTTAGCACTGTTGTCTCACAGTAAGAAGGTCCGGGTTCGAGCCCAGTGGCCAACAGGTGTGTGGAGTTTGCATGTTCTCCCCGTGTCTGCGTGGGTTTCCTCCGGGTGCTCCGGTTTCCCCCACAGTCCAAAGACATGCAGGTTAAGTTAACTGGTGACTCTAAATTGACCGTAGGTGTGAATGTGAGTGTGAATGGTTGTTTGTCTCTATGTGTCAGCCCTGCGATGATCTGGTGACTTGTCCAGGGTGTACCCCACCTTTCACCCGTAGTCAGCTGGGATAGGCTCCAGCTTGCATGCGACCTTGCACAGGATAAGTGGTTATGGATAATGGATGGATGGTTGCATATTTATGGAACAAGAATAAAACAACCAGTTGACGTTCACCAAGTGTCAGCTTTATTTTCAGCTTCAGCCATTCACAATTACAATACATGACTATCCAGATCTAACTCAGGGACGTTCATGGCGTGTAAGTGTCTCTTAACACCAATGGCACTTTACCACAAACACAGCGTAAGGAAGGAGGTAAACCAGATGAGCATGATCAGTGACAATCTCCATACGGAACTACTCGGGCAGCTATGCACTGGGTGCTTTTGTGGACAGGGAGTGGACAGGGAGTGGAGTGTGTCCGAATGTAGAACATTCACATGGCGGCGCGCTGTTGCTGCCACATGGGGATAACAAGAGAAAATTAAACAAAAGATCACATTTTCAAAATCAACAAGTCTTTTTATTAGTGTAGTGCCAGCTTTTACAGGCGTGTCAGCAATATTGTTGACGTAGCGGGAAGGAAACACTGTATATCGGTCCGATATGCTGAAAAGGCCGAGTTAGAACCCTGGGGTGTCATGGATAAATAGGCTGTCAAGGAGGTGAAATCTGCCACTGCTTTTGCTCCAGAGATACATAAGCTCACGACTCAGGCAGGAGTTTCTGAGTGAACGCGCTGCATGATATCACACATTCAAAGCTCTGAAACCATCGAGAATGATGACTCTCAAGGTCTTGCTGAGAAACATTTACAAAAGCCCCCCAGCCTGGTGGATATTTATCACACAATATCCCAAAAGTAATGGTTAATGCAAAACACTATGGCCCTGATTTATACAGCTCTGAAAAAACAAGTGCTAATACGCATGTGCTATCTTACAAATTACACCCACAGTTCGTGAGTGTGTTTGTCTGTGATTTACAAAGACTGATTGCATAAATGATGCTGTGTGCAGAGAAGGTGGAGATATTTAAATATTTAACCAAGGTCTCTCTCTCTCTCTCTCTCTCTCTCTGTGTATTTGTCTTTGGTTTGTTCTTAAGTATGACACTGATTAAAGGTGGTGAGATGCAGTAAAACAACTGTTCAAATGATCACATAAATGTGAATTAAAGGTTTATGAGGTAAATGTGAAACAAAGAATTACAGCCTCTTTGTATTCTGTAGGCATGGGAGTTGTGAATGTGCTGTGAATTTTGAATATAAAATGTGAGGAACTGACTATTTTAATTAAATATGCTGTAGAAACTAAGAAAGAGTTTAGAAAAAAACATTCACATAATGAAGACATACTGGAGTAAATGGTAGAATTTTGTCTTCAACTAGCAGAAATGGGCTTCCGTGGATTTGATACTTTCCCTTCAGTCATCTCATCTCATTATCTGTAGCCGCTTTATCCTGTTCTACAGGGTCGCAGGCAAGCTGGAGCCTATCCCAGCTGACTACGGGCGAAAGGCGGGGTACACCCTGGACAAGTCGCCAGGTCATCACAGGGCTGACACACAGACAACCATTCACACTCACATTCACGCCTACGGTCAATTTAGAGCCACCAGTTAACCTAACCTGACCGACTAGTGGCCTAGTGGTTGCGTGTCCGCCTCTCGATCGGGAGATCGGGATTCTATTCACGGTTGGGTCATACCAAAGACCATCATAAAAATGGTAACACTGTAACCCTAGCTATGTAATAGGCGAGAGGCTACGGAAACGGAGATCGGCGCCGCCTGATGCGCCACCATCAGAGTTGGGCCTGGTTAGTACTTGAGTGGGAGACTGCCAAGGAATACCAGGTACTGGGCGTGGGAAGGACTTTAACTTTTAAGTTAACCTAACCTGCATGTCTTTGGACTGTGGGGGAAACCGGAGCATCCGGAGGAAACCCACGCGGACACGGGGAGAACATGCAAACTCCGCACAGAAAGGCCCTCGCCGGCCACGGGGCTCGAACCCGGACCTTCTTGCTGTGAGACGACAGCGCTAACCACTACACCACCGTGCCGCCCCCTTCAGTCATATGAAAGTAATTAATTAATTTCTCCCAGCTAACTAACTTCAATTCAATTCTTTTCAATTTTATTTGTAAAGCACTTTTAACATGGATAGTGTCCCAAAGCAGTTTAACGAATTTGCGCTCTCTCTCTAGATTAGCTTTCTTGTCATTGGTAATGTTGATAAAGAAAATAAAGATGAATGTAACCCTGGTGATGAGAGGTTTGTTTGTCTTGATTTCATTTTGGTGGCAGCAAATCAACCGAATTTGAGCTGTCTCGTAAAGGGCCCAGCTCACCCTTCCCAGAATCCTCTGCACTATGTAGCAAGTTGTCATTTCCAGTGCCATCAATATTCCGCCATGTTACATGTGAGAAACTCGGCAACAATGTGGCGACATCCTAGGCCATACATCATCAACTGAAATGTCAAATTGAAGATATATTGTCAAAGTAATTCAACCTGAAATCCTTTCAACTGATCCAATAACCAATAACCAATATGGATGGTTATTCCTTTGCATTAGACCAGAACGGGCCTCAGCCATCGCTTCATAATCTTCTTCCAGGATGATGTCTTGCATTTTTATTTGCAAAAGTTTTCTTGTAAATACTTGGTATTCAGCAAGGTGAGCATGCACAATGAGAGCTCGCAGAGTTAGAAAGTTCAATAGTTATAGCAGTCACATGCTTTTAAAATGCAATGGCTCGTACGTAAACAAAAACAATGGGCATTCTGGGAAGGGTGAGCTGGCCCCTTCAAGTTGGTATTTTTTTAGTTACATTGCAGTGTTGGAATATTGGCAATGAAATATTTTCCAAAAGTCAACATTTTTCCATTTCTGAAGATCCACTGCGGAAAAAAACAAAGTTAATTAAAAGCCGAGACATTTGTCCCACCTTTTGGATGCTTTCTGTGGGTGCAAATCTTTACTACGGTACATCAGAGCTGAGGTTTGCAGTGTTTTTATTTATGAGAGTTATTTATTACTATATTTTGTAACACAACAAGCCACAGCTTGAAGATGATGATACTGCCTGGACCTCTCAAATATTTTCTCCCTGTCAAAAAAAGTCAACACTCAGTGAGACACGTTCCGAGAAAGCCAGACGAGTTCAGCAAGGCCAAAACCATAAAACAACCATGACCTGATGTTACAGACCAGACAACCACTGTCTCTATAAGGGTGTTTTAACTGCAGGATGCATTGTTATGGGTTAGAGATCAGATCTTTCACTCCTGCATTAATACTCTGTCCAACCTCCCTCTGCCAGTAAAACAGCACTGAGCCTCTCCTATAACATTTTATAAGGTTGAAGATCCAGAGCAGAGCATCTGAGCCCATTCCTTTTTACACAATCTCTCCAGATCATCCAGGGTCCTCGAGCCTCTCTTGTGCTCTCGCCTCTTCAGCTCAGCCCACAGGTTTTCACTGGGGTTCAGCTCAGGGGACTGAAATGGCCAGGGCAGAAGCTTGATTTTGTGCTCAGTGAACCATTTTGATGTTGATTTGGACATGTGCTTCAGATCATTGTCCTGCTGGAAGATCTAATGACGACCCAGTTTTAGTTTCCTGTCAAAGGAGCCAGATTCTGATTTAAAATGTCCTGGGATTTCATGGAGTCCATGATGCCATGAAACCTAACAAGGTTTCGAGGGCCTTTGGAGGAAAAACCGCCCCAAAACATCACAGAACTTCCACCATATTTTACAGTTGGGATTGGGTTCTTTTCATTATAGCCATCCTTCTTTTTACACCAAACCCACTGCGAGCATTTATTGCCAAAAAGCTTTTTTTTGTTGTTCCATCAGACCAGAAAACACGACTCCAGTCAAAGTTGTCGTAGCGTTTCACAAACTTCAGGCTTTATGTTTATGGTTAACTGACAGAAAAGGCTTTTTTTCTGGAACCTTCCAAATAATCTCTTAGCATGGAGGTGGAGTCTGATGGGGGTTTTGGAGACTCGGAAACACCAAGATTTTACTTTTTCTTGTACAACAGTGATCCTTGGGATTTTTTTTTTTGCCTCTCTTACCCTCATCACTGTACATGGGGGCAAAATAAACTTGGGTCCTCTTCCAGGTGAGTTTGTACCAGTTCCAGTTGGCGTCCACTTTTTTATTCTTGCCCTAACAGTAGACATGGACATTTAAAAAGGAAGGACAACCGGTGAACTGTACCACAAACTGCTGAAAAAGTTAATGCTGGCTAAAACAGAAAGGTGTCAGCATTAACTTTTTCAGCAGCTTGTGCTACGGTAGCTCTTCTGTGGGATTGGACCATATGGACTAGCCTTCGTACCCCATGCGAATCAGTGACCCTTCGACACCCATAACCTTGTTGCTGGTTCACCGGTTGTCCTTCGGATCCTTGGGACACTTTTGGTAGGTACTAACCACTGCATACCAGGAACACCCCACAAGATGTGCAATTTTGGAGATGCTCAGACCCAATCATCTAACCATCATAATTTGACCCTTGTCACAGTCACTCAGATCCTTACACTTGGCCATTTTTCCTGCTTCCAACACATCAACTTCGAGAACTGACTGTTCTCTTGCTGCCTAACATATCCCACCCCTTGATAGATGCCATTATAAAGAGATAATCAATGTTATTCACGTCACCTGTCAGTGGGTTTAATCTTATGGCTGATCGATGTATTTGGAATTATGTGTTAAACAAAAAAGTGTTTAAAAAACTAAATATCTTTCCTCTTTTAGGTTCTTCAAAGTATCCAGTGTTTACCCTGATGACACTTTACACACTATTGGCATTATCTTAACCAGCTTCATGAGGTAGTCACCTGGAATGCCTTTCAATTAACAGCTGTGCCTCGTCAAAATTAATTAATGTACGAATTTCTTGCCTTCTTAATGTGGCTGAGATCAAACAGTAAATAGTAAATAATAAAAAAATACTCTCTAAAAAAAAAGCCCTATTCCATCCACAACTGCAGTAAACCATATTATGTCAAGAACCACTCAACTCAGTAAAGAGAAACAACATCCATTATTACTTTAAGTCATGAAGTGACTTTTAATTAATAAAAATAAAGATAAAACCATTTAATTAGAACCATGGAATTAGTGTGTCCAAACTTCAATCAAAAATAATCCCGGTGTAGTTAAAAACTAATCATAGCCGAGCATATTGCACACAATGTTTCTGTAAATTAATTATAACTTGTTCAGAACACTGCTTTGTCACTGTTTGACTCAACCCACCCACACCTGCAATATTTTTCTAGTAAGCTAACCTAAACCCACCCAACCCGCTGGTCAGCCCTCAGGACCTGTGGATTCAGGGTCGAGCTGTGCATTACTGATGTCCAGCACAAAGCAGTTACTGACAATGAATAAATTATTGAACTTTCAGCCACTTTGGAATTAACTTTTCTGCATTTCCCCATCTCTACTCTGATGGAATAGTTTAAGACACAGGTGACTAAGACATCCTGATTGATCAGCCTGCTCATGTGAGGGTTTCTGCATTGAGATATCTCATCTCATCTCATCTCATCTCATTATCTCTAGCCGCTTTATCCTTCTACAGGGTCGCAGGCAAGCTGGAGCCTATCCCAGCTGACTACGGGCGAAAGGCGGGGTACACCCTGGACAAGTCGCCAGGTCATCACAGGGCTGACACATAGACACAGACAACCATTCACACTCACATTCACACCTACGGTCAATTTAGAGTCACCAGTTAACCTAACTTGCATGTCTTTGGACTGTGGGGGAAACCGGAGCACCCGGAGGAAACCCACACGGACACGGGGAGAACATGCAAACTCCGCACAGAAAGGCCCTCGCTGGCCACGGGGCTCGAACCCGGACCTTCTTGCTGTGAGGTGACAGCGCTAACCACTACACCACCGTGCCGCCCACATTGAGATATTTAAAAAAAAAAACATTGCTCATGGGGATGGATTTTTATTTACTTTTAAACCAGGAGCCACCAGTCCACCTGCTAGCATGTTTTTGGGAGGTGGGAAGAAACTGGAGAACCAGGAGGAGAACCAGGACATTGTCATTCCCTACATTTCTGGTCTATCTGAGAAACTCAGGAGGATCTTCTAGAAACACAACATTCCGGTACATTTCAGACCCAGTAATACCCTGAAGCAGAAACTGGTCCACCCTAAGGACAGAATAGCCAGACACAAACAGGACAACGTAGTGTATGCAATTCAGTGCAGTGAGGAATGCACGGACTCGTATATTGGGGAAAAACAAAACAACTGCTTCACAAGCGCATGGCTCAACACAGGAGAGCCAGTTCCTCAGGCCAAGACTCTGCTGTCTATCTTCATCTTAACAACAAAGGACACTCATTTCAGGATTGCAACGTACGCATTCTAGCCAGAGAGGATCGTTGGTATGAGCGAGGAGTTAAAGAAGCCATTTTTGTCAACCTGGAACAGCCATCACTGAACAGAGGTGGTGGTCTAAGGCCCACTTTGCACAGGAATGGTCTGAAACAAAAACGCAAAAGTCCGTTTTCGTTCTCACTTTTTTTCCATGTCTACACGACCGTTTTCAAGGAGGAAATCTGCGTCTATACGGTGACGCATAAATGTGTGGAATTCAATTGGATGTGCATGCCAGGCAGCTAGGTGGTGCTGTGAAAGACCTCCGCTATGTCTGCACGCATGCGCAACATCTTCCGTCTTGTCTGATCTGCACCGCGAAAACTTTGACTACTCTGGCTATGGTAAGTAAGAAAGTAAGTAAAAAAGTAAGAGCATACTATACCCGCCTCTGTTCATTAACGGTATGTGTGCAGATTCGGTATAGATGTTCGAAGGACTCCTGGACGTTTATTAAAGCTGCCAGAGCAGCTTGAAGGTCCGTTGGATCGATGTAATCAGACATGCTCTTACTTTTTTACTTACTTTCTTACTTCCCGGGCTGGCATGTACAGTATATGACATATGTATGACATAAACACGTACCCGACGTGAGCAGATCCAAGCAGAGTTTCGCGTATTGGGTAGTTTAGACGGATATGCAATGGGGGCTGTTTTTAACTTATCCACTCTGGAAGGCGTTTTCAATTTTTTCCATTTTTCAGCCTCGGAAACGCCATCCCCGTGTAGACGAAAGGCACTTCCGATAAAATATTTAGTCGTTTTTACCCGACAGCGTCCTCGTGTAAACGGGCCCTAAGACATCATTTATCAGCCACCTACAATGCAGTCCTTGGCACACTTCCCAGACAACTGAATGCACACCAAAACCCAGCTGTTTTCAGTGACTCGCAGGAGGACAGAGAGAACCAGCAAACCATTGATCATCCCAACAACTCTCTAGGCTGTTCACACCCAGTCCCCAGTGACCCACACCAACAGGATGACTCAACGACACCTTAGGATTGCTTTTCATCCATGATAGGATAAATACCTGATACTTCCTATTAGTCAAACAGAACTGAAGAAGCTTTTCGTATGAGAGGTGAAACGTCTTCAAGAATCTTCAAACAAGTCCAGTTGCTCTCTTTTACCACCCACAGTTTAGTACTGGGATGGGATACTACCTGGGAAGACCAGGTCCTGGCACGGGATGGACTTTGCATATCATTCATCACACACTGAGGTCTAATTAGCAGATGTTTTGTACGTCTCTGAACAGGAGAAAAACAATAAATTCATCCTCTCTCTCTCTCTCTCTCTCTCTCTCTCTCTGTCTCTCAAGATTGATGTTTAAATGAGCTACTGTAATCCTGTTTTTTTTTTAACTTTACCCTGTGTATGGTTTAATTACTGAGCGAAGTGATTAATATTCAAAGACATGTCATAGTACTTATCCGTGCAGTTCTGTATAAAACCTTGCCAGAAAGTTCCATTTGTTTTTCTGGCTTTCGTCCTAAATACTTCGAGTTTGACACCAATTTTCAGGGTTTCAAGATGAGACACTAATTGGGAGACTGCTGAGGTCTGAAATGTGGATTTCTCCAGTGATTACAGGATGAGTTGGAATTTTCACCACTGAGATCCAACTTCTTGATTCAGTTATTCTGCCAGTGACTGAAATAAGTTATGTCAATATTTCTGTGAAGGAAAATGCCAATAAATACTTACAGTATATTCATTTATTTTGGATATTACATTATTGTTAAGAGCACCTCTGTGTCTGTCAGTCCTATAGAAGAAAGGAGGTGTGGCTTCTCTGTCTGTCAGTCCTATAGGAGCCTTTCACTGACATCACAGATTTTTGTTTTTCACAGTGTCCACCATATTGCTGGGTAAACAAAGAAACAGAGCTGTGACAGTAAATAATGAAAATTGAGACAACTGCAGTCAGTACAATCTCTTTGAAATAATTAAAATTTATTTTATACTAGCAGATCGTGTTACATCCAAAAGTTGAAACATGCAGGCATTACAGATCCACATAATTTACCTACAAATATATTTATTTATTATTTATTCTGCACATTGCTCTATGTGTGTGTGTGTGTGTGTGTGTCCGCGCGCGTCCGCGCGCATGTAAGTGCTCATTGTTCATTTGCGTGTGTGTGTGTGTGTGTGTGTGTGTGTTTATTGCTTCAGATGATTGTGGCAGTGGGGGCATGGTCAAGCGTCGGTCTGTGACCAGAGGGCGGAGTCAGGGAAGGTAAGTGGCAGAATCACTGCACCTGATGTCTGTTAACCTGTGTTTGTGTGTCTTCCCCAGTGACCGTGCCCTATATAAGGAGAGAGAGAGAGAGCAGAGGAACCAGAATGCTTGAGTGTATGTATGCATGTGTGACTGGGAGAGTGTCAGTAAAAGGCTGAAAAGCTAAATAAAAGAGTTTTTGAAAACTCAGTTCTGCCCTGCCGTGCTTCTGTGCTCCACCCACCTGCTCAACATACTACAGTGGTGCCGAAACCCGGGACGGAGCACAGAGGAGAACAGCCCCATGAAGTCCTCCCCCTTCGCGGACCTGATCCACGCCCTCGCCACGGCACAACAGAGCCAGCGCCAGGCGCTGGTCGCCCTCCGAAAGGAGCAAGTGCAAAGGTTCGAGGCCCTGGTGCTGGCGCAACAGGAAGATCGTCAGGTGTTCCAGCACCTCCTCGCATCGGCGGGGTCCACCACCTCCACCGTCGCGGGCCCTCCCCACCTCACCCTAACAAAGATGGGCCCGCACGACGACCCCGAGGCCTTCATAGTGCTCTTTGAGCAAGCAGCAGAGGCCTGGGGTTGGCTGGTGGAACAGTGTGTGGTGCGCCTCCTCCCCCTGGTAACGGGTGAGGCGTAGCTGGCCGCGCTACAGCTCCCCGCCGACAGCCAGCTGGTCTACGCAGACCTGGGCCAGGCCGTCCTCCAGTGTGTGGGGTGCACCCTGTGAGGGAATTTTTAATGGATGAACATTATTATTCTCTGTGTTTCTGTGTGTTGAGCTCAAGTGGCCTATACTGAGAAAGATGTTTTTCCTATGTTGTAATTGCTTTTCTGTGGCCTTGGTGGTAATGAGCAGGGTGCTTGAGTTCATCCTAGCTTGCATCTTCTCATGATGTAACCACCTTTCCTGACCTTGGTGGTGATAAGCAGGGTGCCTAAGTTCTCATAACTACGCATCCGCCTGCACGCCAGGTGCACGCTCTAACAAAGCTTCATAGAAAATCTTGAGCCAATCACGTGAAGACACAAGCAGTGAGCGAATGCTTTCAGAGTATAATAGATAACATTCCTAAAACACAACTTAGAGTGCGCGTACTCTCGGCATCATCAGAAGTGATGTCTTCTTCTATTCTTCTCTTTCCTTTCCTATTTTATATATCTTTTATATGATCTATAATAAATGACTGAAAAGACAACTGTTAAGCGTTCTGAAGTGTTTATTAGAAATTTCCATTACAATTTGGCGTCCCCTGGGTGGGCCCTATGCGTCTGATCCTCGGACGACAGAACACTCCCAAGGCTACAGTGCGAAGCTGAGAACTCGGACGAGAGACCAGGCCATCAGGGCTCACCGAACCAGTAAGTGATAACTTTGCATTCTTGTGTAAAGAAATTAGTGGAAACAGTATTTAAAGAATGATACAAGAAATGGACAGGGATTTGTCCTAGTATTTAAAAAATGATATAAGAGATGGACAGAGATTTGTCCTAGTCAATGAAGAATGATATAAGAGATGGACAGAGATTGTCCCAGTCAAGGAAGACTGATATAAGAGACGGACAGAAGTTTGTCCGAGCCCAGGAGGACTGCTAAGCTGTGGTACCATCAATATGTTTGCCAAAACGGATAAACACAATTTTGAGACAATAAACCGCGAGTAGTTTATTTGGCTGTGTAAGAGAATTATCCGCCCAAGTGACGACTGGGTAACGGCTCACCTACTTGAGCGAAGGAAGTACGGGTGCGTGTCTCGACGGACTCACGTTCAGCGATTCGTAACTGGGAAAGAATTGAATCTTGCTCCCTTTGTTCTGTGTGAACAACTGGCCCGTCGGAGGAACGGGATAGAGAGGTTCGATCACGAAGTCGCAAAGACACACCGGTGTGCACGCAAAATATTGATGAATTAACAGAGTACTGTCCTCCTCCAAATTCTGAAACAGAGAAACAGATTTTGTACACATGCGCGAGTTGTCTTTGAGGTTGTTGTGCTAAATGATACCTACTTTAATTTAAGGCAAATGTCAGATAAATTGTTTACTAATAAGAACACACCTAAAAGATTATTGTGTTGCATTTTTGGACATAGTCCAACCTGCTCTTCTTGTGATCCTAATAAAAACTCAACCATTGTTGTCATAACCTATTGATATAACAGTGTACAATGAGGAACAGAAACAGTAAGTTAGGGAAAGAAAAGAAAAAGCAAGTAAGTGTGAAGCTACATGTGCTGTAATAAGAATTGGATGTTCCTATGACAGCCCAAACATCCAGTTTATGAAAACCTCGTATGGCGAGGATTGTTTGGCACAGTTTGACATATGGGTAAAGGAGTGAGGATTCCCTGAGAAGGGCAGTTTTAGTCCCAGGCAGATAGGACAGTTAGAAGAAAAGTTGAAACAGAAGGAAAAGAAGAGTCTGCAGATAATGTTAAGTTCTTAGGGGACTGGAGGGCGTTTTCTGCATGGAAAGAAGAAACACTTAAGAGAGAGTACAAAAGAGAGAAACGACAGGCAGGGCTCTCACCCTCTTCTCAGTGTTTGAAATTTCAGATGGACCCTGACCTGGAGTCTGCCCCACCACCCCGACACACACTGCCTCCTCAGCAAGGCGGAACATCATTCCCACAAGCGCTTCACCCACAGAAAGGGGGAGAAGTCGAGACAAAGAAGAAAAAAAAATACTGAGCCTCTGGAATCTCTCCCAGCCTACCAGCTGCCTCCAGCATCAGCGCCTCTCAGCGCTTCTCCGTCACACACGAGATCCGGTCTTGCATACGGCGATGGAAAAGACACCCTCCTGGACCGGACCACGTGCTCACCAGTGGGTCCACAAGGCTGTAACCTAAAGTCTGAAGTTCTTCATCTTCCGATGATGGAAGTGGCTGGAGCTGACGGCGTGCTTTTAGTCTACAGACCCTGGATGACAGCTGATATCAAGGAAAGCATGGCTTCTCTTCCCAACGTGAGAGAGGTAGGAGGAAAGAGATTTGGTAACGAACTGTTGATATTTTGCAGAGAATTCCGACCGACCACCCATGAACTTCGCCGCCTACTCATGATCAAGATGGGTATAGATTGGAGCAAAGTTTCCAAAGATTGGCCGGAAGCTGACCAGCGAATGCCTACACCAGACTGGAGCGTGGCTGGCAATAGTGAGTATAGAGATACCATCACTGCTCTCTGTGCTCGTCTGGATAGTGCTTTTCCTTTGAACATAGACATGACTAAGATCAGTATGTGTAAGCAAGAAGATGGAGAAGGGGTGTCAGCATTTCTCACCCGTCTCACTGCCGTGCATGAGAAACACAGTGGCCTGACCAGACCCACGACCCTGGCTGGAGTGGAAGGCACTCCTGAGGTCTGGGAAGCGCACCTGCGGAACAGTTTCATGACCGGTATGGATCCAGCAGTGGCCAAGTTAGTAAAGCAGCTCTGTCTCCTGTGGGAAACCACCAGTCTCACCAAGATCGAGCAGTACGCTGTGCATGCAGAAAAGCTGCTGAAAGAGAAGGAGAAGACAAAGTCAACACAAAGAGACCAAGATCTACACGCCGCCACTCTCACTCTTTTCCAGACTGTTCAGCCTGGAGAAAAAGGAACAAGAAGAGGAAGAGGTCGAAGTAGGGGCCGAGACAGGACGACCTGGAGTGACTCGTCCTGGATAAAAGGTGCAACCTGCTACAACTGCAATCAAAAGGGACACATTGCTCGAAATTGTCTCCACAGTAACAGGCAGAAGCCCCGTGAGGAGTACAGCAAAGCAGACTGATGGGCAGACTCTGGGAACGGGCCCCACACAGAGAACAGGGGAGGTAACACACACACACCTGATGATACACATACACATAGACAGGAGCATTCACATAATGTTAAACACATTAGTAGCAGCACCTGCATGCAACAGCAAGACTACACAGAAATGCCCGATACACCAGTCCAAATAAATACACCTGAAGTTGCATTAAGTTTGTTAAAATACACAACTACTCCCTTTTCTAAACTCCCTTGTATGCCCCTCACTGTGTGTGGGCATGTGTTAACCTTTTTAGTAGATTCTGGAGCAGCACACTCAGTGATACAACATGGGGTACTTCCAGTAGACCCACCGCTCAGCTCAAATTCTATTCAGACAGTGGGCATCTCAGGACGACCTCTAACCAAAACTTTCTCAGTCAACCTCCCGTGTGAAAGCGAGGGAGGAATAGTTACATCCCACTCATTTCTCATCTCACATACATGTCCAGTAAATTTGTTAGCACGTGATTTAATGTGCAAATTAGGAGTAAATCTCATGTCCACTCCAGATGGACTAACTATTGAAGTAAGTGAAATGTGCAGTGTGCAGTATGGGTTTGGAAGCCCTCTGTATGTGTATGTCTGGCAGCTCTGCTCAGATCAACTCACACAAACTCCCAAACACCTTGTACAGCTCACACACTTGAACACCTCATCAGTTGACACAGATTATATGAAAGAGGAAGATTTACATTGCACAGCACATGTTCACCAAGGGCAAGATGCAGAGTTTGAAAAGACTTGGTTTGCAGACCCCCATGCACGTGAAAGATTGACCCTCAAACTATGTATTGGTCTAAACATTATTGCGCTGTGCAGGTCCATTTTACTCGTTGTCCAAACAGCTGCATCAATGTTCATCGCAGTGTTCTCAAACATGTTATACGCAGCCTTGTGTCAGAGGACTTTGAGGTCGGCTGCTGCAAACATGATTTCTTTGACATCATTAATTCTATATCCCATGTCTCATTACCAAGGCCACGAGCCGCCCATTGGAAAGACGTGGGGAAGTGGGTCAGGAAGTGTGCAGTCGATGGCAATGAATGGTCCCAAACAGAGGACCCTAGTGTGTTGTTTTGTCAAAGGCTTGGGGTCTACAAACAAAGTCATGCTATGTGTGTGTATGTTAAGCGCAGGGTAATATTAGCCACTGATGACCAGGGTCCTGGGGACCCCAGCCATAGTGGCCTGTTTGTCTCTGTTTCCACAGGCATAACTCCAGCAGAGGTGCACCCCAAATTGGCGGGAGTTCCAAATTCCATTTGGGCGAAGGGTAAACATGATGTGGGCCTAATAAAGAATGCTGAACCAGTGGTGATCACCCCCAAATCGGATTTCAGGCCTAGGCAGACCCAGTACCCACTCAAACCAGAAGCAATCGCAGGTATAAGACTGGTCTTTGATTCGTTGCTGAAGGCAGATGTAATTGTCCCTTGCCAGGACTCTCCAGTGCGCACTCCTATTTTTCCAGTTAAGAAGGCAAGAAAACCGTCCCAGCCTGATGAGTGGAGGTTTGTCCAAGATCTGCAAGCAGTCAATGCTGCGGCTGTCCCGCGCGCGCCTGACGTCCTTAAAGAGCGCTCTGCAGACCACACCCACTCTGGGACTGCCTGACCCCAATAAACCATTTGTTCAAACTGTTGATGAAAAGAAGGGTTTTATGACCTCTGTTCTTTTGCAGAAACATGGGGATAGATTGAGACCTGTAGCCTACTTCTCCAGCAGGCTGGATCCAGTGACGGCTGGACTTCCTGTTTGCCTGCGTGCAGTTGCTGCAGCTGAAAAGGCGGTAACTGCCTCCAGAAATATTGTGGGGTATTCTAACCTCACCCTTTTGATCCCACATGCTGTCTCCCTGCTTCTGTTGGAGAAAAAGACGTCACATTTGTCAGCACAGAGATGGTTGAAGTATAACACAGTCATACTTGATATGCCTAACATCACTGTGAAACGTTGTACTGTTCTGAATCCTGCCTCTCTTCTCCCTACAGAGGACGATGGAGAGCCACATGACTGTGTTGCTCTCACTAACGATTTTTGTTCCCCCAGGGCAGACTTAAAGAGCGACCCTTTGGAAAATCCAGACATGATCCTCTATGTGGATGGTCCAGCCTCCAGAGACCCAGAGACGGGAAAGAACAAAGTAGGTTTTGCCATAGTCTCAGATCATGAGGTCCTCAAGGCATCGTGTCTGTCCTCAAACCTGTCGACACAGGCCGCAGAGCTCTGTGCCCTCATTGAGGCATGCAAATTGGTGGCAGGGCAATCTGTCAATATTTTTACGGACAGTAGGTATGCATTTGGCGTTGTGCACGATTTTGGCACCATTTGGAAACATAGAAATTTTCTCACTAGCACAGGATCTCCCATTGCACATCATAAACTGGTCTCTGAGTTGTTGGATGCTGTTCTACTCCCTAGAGCTATTGCTGTGTATAAGTGTGCTGCCCATACTAACAATACTGATCTTGTGTCTCAAGGGAATGCCAGGGCGGACGCGGTAGCTAAGTGTGCAGCCTCGGCTTCCAGTTCACCCTATAACCTTGCCTTTCCTCAGGTTTCAACCCCTTGTTTACAGCTAGTGGACCTTCAGAGCACTGCCACCCAGGACGAGAGATGAGTCTGGAAACAGGCAGGCTGTATCCTTGCAAACTCGGTCTGGGTTTGTCCCTCGGGCCGTCCCTGTCTACCAAAATACATGTTCCCTTTCTATGCAACTATGTTCCCTTTCTATGCAACATTTCTATGTCCCAGGAGGTGGAGGGGGAGGACTGCCCTGTGCTGTACATCAGCAGGAAGCTGTCGGTGCATGAGGGGCGTGACAGCACCATAGAAAAGGAGTGCCTAGCCATCAAGTGGGCGGTCCTCACCCTCTGCTACTACCTTCTGGGGCGCCGTTTCACCCTCTGTTCGGACCACGCGCCCCTCCAGTGGCTCCACCGCATGAAGGATGCCAACGCGCGGATCACCCGTTGGTATCTGGCACTCCAACCCTTTAATTTCAAGGTGATCCACAGGCCGGGGGCGCAGATGATCATGGTGGACTTCCTCTCCCGTCGGGGGGGATACAGCTGCCCGGCCTGAGTCGGGCGGTGGGGGTATTTGGCAGCAGGAGCGTGGTCAAGCATCGGTTTGTGACCGGAGGGCGGAGTCAGGGAAGGTAAGTGGCAGAATCACTGCACCTGATGTCTGTTAAACTGTGTTTGTGTGTCTTCCCCAGTGACTGCGCCCTATATAAGGAGAGAGAGAGAGCAGAGGAAGGGAGCTCTCTCCCCAACCAGAATGCTTGAGTGTATGTGCGCGTGTGTGACTGGGAGAGTGTCAGTAAAAGGCTGAAAAGCTAAATAAAAGAGTTTTTGAAAACTCAGTTCTGGCCTGCCGTGCTTCTGTGCTCCACCCACCTGCTCAACATACTACAATGGTTTAAATGCAGAGGAGGAATTTCCCTATGCCGTACTTGCCAACTTTTCAAAATTATCATGGGGGAGAAATGTGTGAACGACATTTTCAGTTGGACAAGGGTATGATGCACGGTTGAAATGATAAAAATAGTGGATCCAAATTAATTGCAAACCATTTGAAATGTATACAATTAAAGAGTTTTTGAATTGTTGATATTGTTCTACAACCCCGATTCCAAAAAAGTTGCGACAAAATACAAATTGTAAATAAAAACGGAATGCAATAATTTACAAATCTCAAAAACTGATATTGTATTCACAATAGAACATAGACAACATATCAAATGTCGAAAGTGAGACATTTTGAAATGTCATGCCAAATATTGGCTCATTTGAAATTTCATGACAGCAACACATCTCAAAAAAGTTGGGACAGGGGCAATAAGAGGCTGGAAAAGTTAAAGGTACAAAAAAGGAACAGCTGGAGGACCAAATTGCAACTCATTAGGTCAATTGGCAATAGGTCATTAACATGACTGGGTATAAAAAGAGCATCTTGGAGTGGCAGCAGCTCTCAGAAGTAAAGATGGGAAGAGGATCACCAATCCCCCTAATTCTGCGCCGACAAATAGTGGAGCAATATCAGAAAGGAGTTCGACAGTGTAAAATTGCAAAGAGTTTGAACATATCATCATCTACAGTGCATAATATCATCAAAAGATTCAGAGAATCTGGAAGAATCTCTGTGCGTAAGGGTCAAGGCCGGAAAACCATACTGGGTGCCCGTGATCTTCGGGCCCTTAGACAGCACTGCATCACATACAGGCATGCTTCTGTATTGGAAATCACAAAATGGGCTCAGGAATATTTCCAGAGAACATTATCTGTGAACACAATTCACCGTGCCATCCGCCGTTGCCAGCTAAAACTCTATAGTTCAAAGAAGAAGCCGTATCTAAACATGATCCAGAAGCGCAGACGTCTTCTCTGGGCCAAGGCTCATTTAAAATGGACTGTGGCAAAGTGGAAAACTGTTCTGTGGTCAGATGAATCAAAATTTGAAGTTCTTTATGGAAATCAGGGACGCCGTGTCATTCGGACTAAAGAGGAGAAGGACGACCCAAGTTGTTATCAGCGCTCAGTTCAGAAGCCTGCATCTCTGATGGCATGGGGTTGCATTAGTGCGTGTGGCATGGGCAGCTTACACATCTGGAAAGACACCATCAATGCTGAAAGGTATATCCAGGTTCTAGAGCAACATATGCTCCTATCCAGACGACGTCTCTTTCAGGGAAGACCTTGCATTTTCTAACATGACAATGCCAAACCACATACTGCATCAATTCCAGTATCATGGCTGCGTAGAAGAAGGGTCCGGGTACTGAACTGGCCAGCCTGCAGTCCAGATCTTTCACCCATAGAAAACATTCGGCGCATCATAAAACGGAAGATACGACAAAAAAGACCTAAGACAGTTGAGCAACTAGAATCCTACATTAGACAAGAATGGGTTAACATTCCTCTCCCTAAACTTGAGCAACTTGTCTCCTCAGTCCCCAGACGTTTACAGACTGTTGTAAAGAGAAAAGGGGATGTCTCACAGTGGGAAACATGGCCTTGTCCCAACTTTTTTGAGATGTGTTGTCGTCATGAAATTTAAAATCACCTAATTTTTATCTTTAAATGATACATTTTCTCAGTTTAAACATTTGATATGTCATCTATGGTCTATTCTGAATAAAATATGGAATTTTGAAACTTCCACATCATTGCATTCCGTTTTTATTTGCAATTTGTACTTTGTCCCAACTTTTTTGGAATCAGGGTTGTATCAATTACTCTAGGTTATGGGATTCTTGTATCAGGCATGAGAGAGCTCAGAGTGAAAAATCTGAAATAATACTTGTCTTGAATTTTAATATAATAACAATGAAAGGAAAGTCTTAAATCAGATTTTTAGCTGAAAAATCTCGTGCCTGAATATAGTGTACATACAGAGACCCACAGAAAATAACACAAGTGATGCTTTAGAAGAATTTCTTAAAATAGTCACAGTGAATGAAAGTATTATTGGATTGCATCAAATGTGTTTTCCTTCTGTAAGCTCATGTAAAAATACACAGAACTATAATATCATATATAAATTAAATAACTTTTTAATAAGATTTAACCAAAATAATAACTCAATTAAATAAATACTGCACTGTCTTAGTACGACTAAAATGCATCTCTCTCACTAAACACTTTCCAACAGAATTTTTAAAAAGCGCTAGAAATCCTATCAGAATCCTATCGGAATGCATCAAACGAATTTGCTCATTTGCAAACTTTGACTGAAAGTTTTCAAACAAAATTAAAAAATGGCTCTATAAATACTACCATACTATCAAAATATACTCCACAATGAAATTCACTCGAATGCAAAATTTTAGTCCGACCAAAATACACTCACTAATAATCTTTCACTTAAAACCTTAAAAATCTATCAAAATCAGTCACTTTCCAGATAATTCACTTGCAAACTTTCACTTAAAACTTTCAAACATAAATTCAAAATAGCACTAAGACACGACCACACTATTCAGATACACTCACCAAACAAATTCTCTGTCATGCAAAATTTCACTAAACACTTTACTGTACAGTTTGTTTCTGAAATGGTATGGAAGACTAGTTTAATTTCACACTCTACCCAGGTAATGATTTTACATAGTAACTACATACTTACAATGTAGTGGTTTGGTAGATGTTACGTAGTGTTTTTACGTACGTAAAATTCTGGACTATCAGCAATGTTTTTACTCCGTCGTAAAGTTACGTAGAGAAATTACGTACCCACCACCTTCCCAGCAAACACACAACGTATATACGACGTAGTGGTTAGGTAGTGGTTTGGTAATGCCAGGGAAATATGTCGTTGTTACGTAGTAGGCACATCTTAATACAACGTTGTGCCAATACGTAATGACAACGTAGTGGTAACACGTAACGACAACGTAGGGGTAATACCTAACAACAACATAGTGGTAATACCTAACGATAATGTAGTGGTAACACGTAACGACAACGTAGGGGTAATACCTAATGACAACGTATATGTAATGACAACATAGTGGTAATATGTAACAGACATGTTATCTGACGACCATCCAGTGACGTATGTCCTACTATGTAGTCTACATGTTGTGTGTATTTTCTATTTGATGATAGATGTATTAATAATTTGCTTTCGTACATTTTGTTGTATGTCTCTATGAATAACATTAACAATGTGATCTTGGTCTATTGATGAACTGATCGTATTTTAACTTTAAAATAGCGCTGAATGAGGCCATTTCAATGAAATGAAAGTTTGTAGATTCATGATTGTGCAGTTAGGCATGTCTTATCAGTTCATCTGCATTGTAACCCTCTAATATAATTATTAGTGGGTTTTTTTTTATCCAAAATCATGTTCAGTGCACGCAAAACTTTAACTGAAGGGGAGGACTTTCACATGATCTGTGATTGCCAACAAATTATTTCCGTGACCCGTGATTTGAGCCTGTTTCTATTCCTGTGATGTGTGATTGAGAATGTTTATGTTTGTAACCCCCAGGGGTGGATCCGGGGGAGGGGTTTAACCCCCCCACCCCCCTTCAGCAACCTGGGGGGGGGGGTATAAAACATTAAACACAACAGAAAGCTTGATGCAAGCAAAATTATTCAAAATATGCTCAGATTCACTGAATGAACATGTACAGTTTCATTTCCCAGGGCGCCTTCGGGCCGCTCGCCAATGCTTTTCATAGAAATTATCAATACAATCCAGTACCCGCCCCTATCCCGTGACCCCCTCCACCACCCCACCCTGTTAACTTGGCGGGAAAAGGGTCTATGCTGGCTGACCGCTATCCCATCATGCTTTGCAGCTCCGGATCGTGTCGGTCTTTCAAAACCCGTTGGAGCGACTTCCGGCCTCCCAGTAGTTTTTATTGGTGTGAAGGGAAGGTGTTTGGTTATAATTGGAGAGCTTTGATCAGCAGACTCTTTCAAGGTGAGAATGTTACCCTTGCTATTGTTGTCACTTTGTGAATGTAAGATGATTAAGTCTGATGATATATTATATGCAAATGTTATCGTTAAATGTTTATTTTAATGAATGTTAGTGTGTGAGTCTCCACCGCACGGCGCCATGTTGTTTGTGGCGGATGATGAGCGCGCGGTGGAGATCATTTTATGAAAAGATAGAAACGCTACTTGAATAAATGACTTACATTTGTGATCTGTCAGTCTGAATATCTGTGTCGTGACATCCAGTACTAATAATATTACTTATTGATGTGTGGTATTTTATCATAAAATCCAACCATTTTTTAAATGTATGTCTTTAATTCATAAATGCAGAATGCTCACTCGTTTTTATGTGGCCCATGACACTCACCATTTCCTTTTTGTGTGTTTTTATAGATTATCAGAGAAAGGTTCTGATGCGCCTAGATGAAATTGTGCAGAATTATCTGTAGGTACTTACCTCTTGCAAATATTTCATGTGTACATACATCACTTAATCTGACCATGTAATGGTAAACAAGGATTTCCCAATTTATCATTGATTATAATTATATCTGCAGGCTCGCGCTGCTGTGGCTGCAACAACTAAGGAGAGAACTACTGTACCAACCCACCACTCATCTGATTCAGAGACCAGAGACAGCTGTTCGCTCTTTCACTGCTAGAATTTCTATTATTGAATACTGGTTCACCATTAAATATTTTCTCGAGCCAGAACAAAAATAATGGTTGGCATGTGTGTAAATATTGCAGTCAGTCTCTGTAGGTTTTTATGCCATTTTAGTGTCATGTAATATCTGACCAGCGGCCATCATAAAAGTGCAGAATAATACCTTTCAGTTCCTTTGAATATTCATGATTACATTTGATTCAGGTAATGCATGTATTAATCTTCTATTTCATCCTGTGAAACTACAACACATGACCTGTAATGATTGTCAATTGTACTAGTACTTACAGTTTTATATATATATATATATAAAATCTATTAGTTCACATTTCTAACCTAACCTGGCTGATGCGGCTATTTTTTTTTTTTTTTTTTTGGTGTTGAAATAAATGCACTGACTATGCAAAATATTGTTGCTTCTTCCATGTTTTCTGCATAATATTATTATGTTAAATCCCTCCCCCGGATCCACCCCTCGGGGGCCACAAACATAAACATTCTCAATCACACATCACAGGAAGAGAAACAGGCTCAAATCACGGGTCACAGAAATAATTGTTGGCAATCACGGATCATGTGAAAGTCCTCCCCTTCAGTTAAAGTTTTGCATCCACCAAACATGATTTTGGATAAAAAAATACCACTAATAGTTATATTAGAGGGTTACAATGCAGATAAACTGATAAGACATGCCTAACTGCAAAATCATGACTCTACGAACTTTTATTTCATTGAAATGGCCTCATTCAGCGCTATTTTAAAGTTAAAATATGATCAGTTCATCAATAGACCAAGATCACATTGTTAATGTTATTCATAGAGACATACAATAAAACGTACGAAAGCAAATTATTAATACATTGATCATCAAATAGAAAATACACACAACATGTAGACTACATAGTAGGACATACATCACTGGATGGTCGTCAGATAACATGTCTGTTACGTATTACCACTACGTTGTCATTACGTATTACGACTACATTGTCGTTAGATATTACCATTATGTTATCGTCACGTATTACTACTACGTTGTCGTTACATATTGGCACAACGTTGTATTAAGATGTGCCTACTACGTAACGATGACATATTTCCCTGACATTACCAAACCACTACCTAACCACTACGTCGTATATATGTTGTGTGTTTCCTGGGTATGATGCCCCCATGGTCCGGACCTCGGTCATTTTTAAGAGCTGAAAATACATTTGAACGCTAAATATTCAACTGGATAAAAAAATAAAGAATAACATTAAAATGTCTCCATAAAAAGTGCATTGTTAATGATGTTAAACGTTGATTCTGTCTTCTGTGTCGGTTTTGTGCGCGCGGCTCTGAGACCAAGAACACAAAAGCGAATGAGTGCGCGACTTGGGGGAGGAACGCAATGCAGTAGACACTTTTTTTTTCATGGTAACCATCAGCGCACTTTCATCAAGCTGTTAAATTTACATTTTCAAGCAGCGCAGTTTTGTCCTCATTGCTTGGGCCAGATCAAACCATTAAACAAGCTTAAATTATTCTTACTCTTGCCACATACATGATTTTTTTTTCAAAACTGATGATATTCAGTTCAAACACCATTAAAAGTAATTTCAGGAATAGATCTCTTGTGTGATGTGTAATTCACCCCTCTCTTTTACTGTAAATATGTCAAAAATTTTTCGGCACACGCTTTGCGCGCGCATCACAGACCTCGGTGATTTTAAAATGCTGGCTATGGCCCTGCATGTCCATTATATTCTGATTTAAGGTATCTTTACCTTAAAATGTGTAACCGGCTGGTTGAACATTTGCTTATCCATGGAAATTCATTGTCCCATGCAACCTGGTATTTGCATTCATATTTTTGCTGTTTGGTCTTGGGTTTAGTGGCCATGATGAATGAATGCTTGTAAAAAATGTCGGACAGCCCAGGTGAATCCTCCATTACGGAAGTGACTGTCGTTCTGTTCGTTGATTGATTAAAAATCAGTTGACGTCAGCAGTGTTTCTCATACAATTCTGATTGGACATAATTGGGAGTATTTTTAACTTGGCGGTAGGGATTTCCCAAAACCGGGAGATTATCCAGTTTTTAACAAATACGATCGAGAGGCGGGAGACGGAGGCTAAAATTGTGAGGGTTGGTAAGGATGCTATGCTTGAGATTACATGTGACAAAAATAAAGGCTTCTTCTTCTTCTTAATTTACCCACAAATGTATTTATTTCACTTGAAAAGTGTTTGGCAAACCAGCTACCGGATTTGGAACACTATGACATCCTGAACTATTTAGTATTTGGGATTTCTAAATACACCGGAGATGCTAAAGGCAGACAAAAGTACAGGTGCCTGCCGATATTTCGAGGCAGGTTTCGGGTCAGAATGTTATGGGAAATTCCTGACAAAGAAAAATATCTTATTATGACAAAGGTAAGCTCAGACGTGGATCTGTAATAGTAATAAACAAGCTGGGGCCTAGATCTAGCATATTTTATGGTGTTTAGCTGAGTCTACATTATCAGTACATAACAAACATGCTGCTAGTCTCACCAAGCATTAGGTCGAATAAAATATATCGTGACCATGAAACCTGTTAAAGCTTTACTATTGAGACCAAAGTTCTGTCCCTGTTACGCCAACTTACAGACTTGTTGAATGTTAACTTGAGTACACTCAGGCTAGATCGAGTTTTGTGGGGTTTTTTATAACTGAATGGCCTTGAGCTAGAAAAAGTGATCAGAGAAATAACAGGTTCACAGAGTGTTTGTAGTAACCTGTTTAACTGCAGCTCAACATTTTCCTCATCTTTCTGGGTTCATGGTGAAAAGTTAAACCAGGCTTATCTCCACATCTGTTATTACATCCAAAAGCACTACAGGTCTCTCACATTGTTCTTTTAGATGGAAATTCTACAAGTTTATCTGTAAATGTTTACTGAATGGGGCTTACAATCACTTGTGCTGGTTGCTGTCAAACACGAAGCTTGGCTGGATAAACAAATCCGTAGTTACAGTGACATCGCATGAAAGGCCCCTATAGCAGGAAAGAGGTGTGGACTCTGTGTCTGTCAGCTGTATAGAAGGAAAGAGGAGTGGCCTCTGTCAGTCCTTTAGAAGGAAGTCGGCATGGCCTCTGTGTAAGTCATTCTTCCTGAAAGAAGGAGGTGTGGCCTCTGTGATTCTTACTGAAGGAAGGAGGCATGGCATATGCACAGTGGAGGAAAGTGCAGTTGTGCAAAGGTGAAGATGTTGTAGAGCAGTGTTTTACAATCATAATGCAGATTGGTCACTATCTTAAATTTTCATCTAGTGATCAAACATGGGAACTGCAACAAGCACTAACGGAGGCCCACTGGGTAAAGATTGTAAATGACAGGGTTGCCAGATTGGGCTAGTTTAAAAAATATTCCACAGCTGCCAAGATCTTGTTGTGTGGCAAATAACTGGAATTAAATTTTGAAAAAAAAAAAACCTTTTTCAACAAATAAAGGCAAAGTGTAAATGTAAGTGCAGATCGTGCGTCTATGATGAACCACTTCAAAAATGAATGGAAAGCCTTCCCAGAATAGTGGAGGTTATTATCATATTGAGGAGGGTCTAAATCTGGAATGAGATATTCAACAAGTACATATGGGTATCACACCAGGTGTCTACAATGTTTTGGCCATATAGTATATGTTGCAAACATTGGGAGAGGTTCAGAGGGATTATGGAGTGGATAATTATGGAGAGTCTGTGTGTTAGAAATGCGTGTGCACCACAGTGACGTTGGTTTCCTTACTAATGCTGAGACAAAAAAAGAAGAAACGTCTCTGCTCGCCAGTGTTTGAATTTTGGTCTAGTTGCAGGACTTTTGGGTGGGACGTTTTAAGCTCTGTGCAAGGGTAGCTAGGTGGTTAAGCTGTTTAGATTTCTGATCAGAAGGTTATGAGTTCAAATCCCATTGCTGTCACTGAAGCTGCCACAGAAATGTAATGGATGAGGGCATCTGAAAAATGCTGTAAATGTAGTTGTGCTGGCGATTTTATTGTTCTGAAACAAGGTTAATGATGGCAACCGGAAACACACCTGCTGTATGGAACACAGTTGAACAAAGACATGTCTAAAACTGCTCAGCTGGATGACTGTATGGTGTTGACTCTCAACTGTCTATTACAGGGATCTTCAAAATATTCATTAGAAAGGAGCCTGTAGCAATAATTCGTGTGATTGTCTCTCCATTGCAGAGGTGGATCCTCTGTGTGGGTCAGTTCCAGTATTACATTACAGCAGATATGAACATATCTTACAATTGTTGATTAAAAAAATACCCTTCAAAATCAAAGTAGAAGAAAAATGTGAAATAAAAGCGTCAACAATGCTCAAATATGAAATATGTTCAGCATGAAAAACAGAGGAGGAGTTTTAAAGCAAACCAGCTTGAGGTTTATGACTCTTTTTATGTCAGTGATCACAATAAACGATAAAAACTGGATATGAAAAATATACAGAACAGCCACAGTGCGTGTGTGTGTGTGTGTGTGTGTGTGTGTGTGCGTGTGTGTGTGTGTGTGTATGTGTGTGTGTGTGCACTCAGTGGATACACAGACAACCTTCAGTGAGTAAGTGTCAATAAAACACACACACACACACACACACACACACAGTGCCACTGCAGCAGTCTAATGGACTTTGGAGAGCATTACCGCTCGATGCTTCACACATTTCTGACATTGGAGGTTTCACTCCATTTCATCTTTTTTATTTATTTCACTGTGATATTTTCTTCCAAAAAATCTTCAAAGAAATATATTTTATAATCAAACTGCCTGAGAAAGACACAGAGAGGCCTGTTGAGACTTCAAAAAAGAGAAGAAAAGCATCTCCACCGCCAACCATTGTGTGTGTGTGTGTGTGTGTGTGTAAGGGAGATGTCTCACACACTCCACCATGAAATCAGTCCAGAATGTGTGTAGAGCCTTATTGCTAGGCAGAGGCAGGCTTCAGAAGCCCCGTCTCACCCATACTAATGGGGAGCTCTATAGTAAACACAGCGTGACCTATAGATTCAGGAACACGGCTGTCTGATGAGATAACCGAGTTGTGAGGATGAAGCCGGACATCTTGGCCTGTTATCGATCCCACTGCATTGAAGTAAGTCATGTGACACATCAGTGTGCAGGGATCAAATGGTTAAAAGTCTCAGAGACATGAAAGGCAAAGGACAGAGAGAGAATACGATGACCTTTGGATATAACAGAGAAGGAGGAGCTCCTGGTGATAGTTTTATTTTATTTTTTGGAATTCAGATATTCTCCCCGATTTCTACCCACCAGACACACAAGAGCGATCAACCAGAGCATTTAGCAGGCGCTCTTATCCACAGTGATGTATATCATACCCAGAGCAGCCTGGGGAGCAGTTGGGGGTTAGGTGCCTTGCTTAAGGACACTTCAACCATTCCTGCTGGTCCAGGGAATCAAACCAGCAACCTTTTGGTCCCAAAGATGCTTCTCTAACCATTGGGCCACGGCTTCCTCTGATGCAAGCATCTTTTTGAACTGCTGTGGAAGAAACACACTCAGAAGAAAGCGCTATCCACCAACTTCCATATACATGAGCTCTCAAGCACCCATGATTGGCTAGCATCGCTCTGATTGACAGGAGGGACAGAGTATGCCACCCCTCCCTCCCTCAAAGCACAGGTCAATTTTGCTCACTTAGACTCCCAGCCAAAGATGGCTGTTACATCAGCAGGATATGAACCAGTGACTAGCGGTTCACGATTAGTGAGCGATAGGGTAAATGTAGCGCCACTTAGGAATCCTCATGATAGTTTAAAAAAAGCAGAATACGTCATTCTATGTTGTGCTGTGATAGGAAAATTATCAACAGTTATTAACATTTATGGCATTTAGTACCCAGAACAGCAGTTGGGGGTTAGGTTCCTTGCTCAAGGACACTTCGACCATTCCTGCTGGTCCAGGGAATCAAACCAGCGACTGTTTGGGCCCAAAGCTGCTTCTCCAGCCATTAGGCCATGGCTTCCCCATTTAAAGTTATCAGCAAAGTTACTGCTAATTATATCACAGCAATTTGCCAATGATTACTCCTTTTATTCATTAAAAATATACCCCTCATAATTTTTTACACATTTATATCCTGTTCATCGGGGCGGCACGGTGGTGTAGTGGTTAGCGCTGTCGCCTCACAGCAAGAAGGTCCGGGTTCGAGCCCCGTGGCCGGCGAGGGCCTTTCTGTGCGGAGTTTGCATGTTCCCCCCGTGTCCGCGTGGGTTTCCTCCGGGTGCTCCGGTTTCCCCCACAGTCCAAAGACATGCAGGTTAGGTTAACTGGTGACTCTAAATTGATCGTAGGTGTGAATGTGAGTGTGAATGGTTGTCTGTGTCTATGTGTCAGCCCTGTGATGACCTGGCGACTTGTCCAGGGTGTACCCCGCCTTTCGCCCATAGTCAGCTGGGATAGGCTCCAGTTTGCCTGTGACCCTGTAGAACAGGATAAAGCGGCTACAGATAATGAGATGAGATGAGATCCTGTTCATCACCCACCTCTCTCTCACTGTGTCTCTCTATCTCTCTCTCTTTAAAAACAGACAATAAAACACAGCTTGTCATGTTACTGAGAAACCGCAAAGTGTAAACAAACTATTACGAAACACTGACACTGGAGACTCCTTCCATTAATATTTATAAATATCTCCATTTTTTAAAATCTCATTTTTTTAAAACCTATGCCAAACATCCATCATACAAGTCCCTGTGAATGAGCTGTGATTACAGAAACGATATTATTAATTTAAGTGTTGTGGTATGATTGTGAAATACCTGGAATATCTGAATCCTTTCTCATATAAAAACTCCACCTTCAAACTTTAGGCCACGCCTCCTACCTGAGTCTGAGTGAAGAAGATGGTGATGGAGATACGGCGCTATGGTGTGGTTTGGGCCATGATTATAGATAAGCTACATCAACAAGGCTGTGTAAGTTGACTCATGCAAGTGTGTTTGAATTATAATGCTGGTGGATATTCACTTTCATTATTTAACCACGAAGCTCCAGTGCAAAAATTATTCTTCAAACATTACATTACTGGAATTTATCAGACACTCTTATCCAGAGTGGCATACAGCATACCCAGAGCAGCCTGGGGAGCAGTTGGGGGTTCGGTGCCTTGCTCAAGGGCACTTCAACCATTCCTGCTGATCCAAGGAATTAAACCAGCAACCTTCTGGCCCCAAAGCTGTTTTTCTAACCATCTAACCATGGCTTCAAACAGCAACCAAAGTAGAGAACCAAAGTGAACCATTGACAGAATTCCTGAACCAGACTCAACAACTGTCCAAAGTGGAGAATTAGAGCAAAACACCAATAAAAATGAAGAATCAGACTCAACTATCCACTAAAGTTGAGAAACAAAGTGTACCACCAACTGAGCTATAGAATCAGACTCATCCAGGGACCAAAGTGGAGAACCAAAGAGAATTCCAGAACAGGACTCAACCAGTGTCCAAAGCAGAAAAGTAGTATAAACAGCCAACAGAACTGCAAAACCAGACTCAACCAACAACCAAAGTGGAGAACCAGAGTGAACCACTGACACAATTCCAGAACCAGACTCAACTATTGTCCAAAGTGGAGAACTGGAATAAACCATTAACTGGACTGCAGAACCAGCCTGGTCAACCAGTGAACTAGCTGTTGATGTAGATATGATCTCAACCACTAACTGAACTGAAGAACTCTGCAGACACCAAACATGTCACAGCTGATCAACAATATTCAGAGCTTAGTCTAGTTACCGATTCTCTTCTGAAGTAGCAAATCAACCTAACTGAAGCTGTAGACATACACACAACCCCATGGAAGTAAATCCTCATCATCTCCACCCAACCCCCTCTTCCTCTCACCCTTCACAACACACATTAAATGGGAACTTGCTCATTATGACCAACACATCAGCTTACGACTCATTACTGTGTATAAGCAGCACACAGGCATCATTAAAATCTCCAAAGATGAGCCCTTGATCTTTGAACCGGGAGATAATGACACCTGGCCAGGGCTTGGTTGGAGATACGCATGTTTATGCTTGACTAGTTCTGCCTCTAATTATGAGCTTGATTCGGTGACCTGGCAGTGCTCGTCCGCTTTTGCAGGCAGTTATTTGAGATGCCACCGCTGAAGCAAGCACACCCTGTCCAAACAGAGTGAGATGGGAAAGGCGGGGGAGAACTTTATTGGCATTCTGGAGCAGGAAGCAGTGTTATACGACATCCCGTTGCATGTTTGTCTTTCAGACTACTTCAAGGGTGAATCTGAAAGGCGAGGCGGCGTGATCAGAGACGGAAGAGAAATGATGGTGAATGGGCCTGGAGGCGTTCTGGCTTTGTCAGAAACCTTTGAGATTGTCAAAAAGACAAAGAAAGGCTCTTTGTCAGCACACTTCAAAGTTCAGTCAGGTTCGTTGCCTTGGCCCTGAACATGAGGAAGCATGGTGTCAGAAGGAATCACACCCGAGCTTATGCATAATGAACAACTTCCTGTGAAGATGGTCAGCACAAATAATGCGGATGTTTTATAGAGAGGAACAGGTTCGTGTTGATGTGACCTGATGGAAATTGAGTAATGACCCAATGACCCAAAGCTGGTCCAGACTTACTAATTAATTTCCCTGAGAATAAATGTACATTTACTGTAGTCAACTAGTCATCTTTTCTGTAGTTAATGCAAAAACTGTTTCAGGATTTTTTACTGATATTCAGCAAAGAATGAGGCACGCCACACTTTGCTACACAGGCTACACTGTGAACAACTTAAGTACATAGATTTGTACAAAATAATAACTAATTAATATTGTAAATATTACAACAATTAAGAACATACAACATCTTAAAATTGTGTACATTCTCTGGACGAGCTGGTGGCTGAAATCACTGATCCTGGAACTAACGCTACGTTCACACTGCAAGGCTTAATGCTCAATTCCGATTTTTTTGTGAAATCCGATTTTTTTGTGAGGTCGTTCACATTAACAAATATATGCGACTTGTATGTGATCCTCAGTATGAACGAAAAGCGACCTAAAAGTGTTCCGCATGCGCATTGCAGGATACGACAACGTCACACGCAGTGAGCATGGCCAGTGTTTACGGAAGTAAAACCACCCGGTTGTGGTATGACCCATCCAATCTAGCTTGAATAGCTGCATCCCCCCAAATGGAAATCAGCTCCCTAACCTCTGCGTCCTTCCATTGAGAAGATTCAGAACCTTCACAGCCCGAAGCGTCCCTCGCATTGATGTCATGCGCAGGGGCGCAGATACGTTTTTTGAACTGGGGGGGACAAAGCTGCCAGCAAACCAACCCCAACCCCGATATGCCTGTCAAACTTGTTGTTAGTAACCATAGCAACCAAGCTCGAGCTCGCAACCTGTGCAGTCTGCGCAGCTCAACCAACCGAATATCAGTCTTTGTTTTATGTGAGTTGTTGCAACTATGTATGTACTGCTGTGCACCTCAATAAACCGAATAGTAATTAGTCTTTTGATTTTTCCGTGAGGTTTGCCTTATGCAAAGAAAGACAGCATAGACGTTTTTTCCTCCCTATAAGTGGGGGGGACCGAACGAGGTGAATTTAAATCTGGGTGGGACGAATCCCACCCGTCCCCCCCTCTATCTGCGCCCGTGATTATGCGCCATGTTGTTGTAACTTTTTTTGAGAGACCCGCCGCCTACTTCAGCGCAGAATAGTGACGTTTGTGGCTTGTTGATGACGTGTAAGTCGGATGAATGCGACCTGGCAGTTCAGACTGAAGTCGCATATGAAAAGAGCGGATAGGAATCGGAATTAGGACCACATATCCAAACGGCCTGGGTCGGATTTGAAAAAATCGGATGTGTGTCGCTCATATTGTCAATAAAAGATCGGATACAGGTCACATATGGGCGAAAAGATCGGATTTGAGTCACTTCAGCCTGCAGTGTGAACGTAGCCTATGAGAACACACGGCATGGTACAGAAACTCTGTACAGTTCATGATCGATGGAGATTGTGAGGAAGCACCTGAGAGGTTTTTCCAAGCTGCAGAACTGAAAGTCCATGGGGAGGAGTCAGACCTGATCAAACCTCTCATACGTAGGCGGAGTCAAAGCAAATGTCCAGGTGATGGACACAACTCTGTTTCAGGTCGTGTGTGTGCATTTGTGTACACCATCGAATGGGTAAAGATTTGGGGTTAGGGGTTTGGCTTATAGGAGGAGTTGGAGCAAGTCCAGCTCCACCACCTGGACTTTTAGATCTGCACTGAGGTTTTTGTTCTACTCCAGCCTCAGGAGCATCTGAAAACAAGCATATTTATCTACTTTCTTTACCTTCTACATCACAGTTTTGTTTTGTTTTTTTTCCAAAACCGAGTCCATGTATTCGCTGACTCATCCACACAACCTGTTATGTCCTTTAACTCCACTATGTTTGTTCCAGAAGATCTCACATCACTTTAAACTGCATGGACACAGTTCAGAAACAGAAAACGGCTTGTTACAGATCATTTTAGCAGGAAAAAAAGCATTATGGAAGAAAGTAGATAGTACTTTATGCTCTGCAATCACAGCAGGATAACCTCGATTTCTCAGATCCATTATGACATGAAGCTATTTCAAACAAATTTGCTGCTCCACGTGGAATTGAAAGCCTGAGTGTAAAACTCGGATTTAACTTCACTGTAGGTGGTGCAGGAAGATTATACACCACAAACACAACTTCTACTGCACACGCAGCTCTAAACGCCACAGCGCAAACACCAAGCTCTGACCACGCCCAAAGTGGTGCCATGAATGTGGCTTTTAGACACCTGTTTTTCGCATGTGCTTTTATTTTCTTGCATGTTTTATGTGATTGTTCTATTTTTACACGTGGTGTTTACATGATTCATTTATTTTTCATATGCTCATTTTTAATTATTCAGTTAATTATTCATAGTTGTTTGCACGTAGTGTTTTTAATTTCACATGCTCATTTTTCATGGTTCATTTAGAAAGATTTGCTTTTCTTCTTTTCACCCTTCACCAAATGATTCTATAATGGTGGATTAAAGCCATTGTACACTGTCAGAAATAGGGGTACAGTAGGAGTCCATTTCTGTCCCTCAAGGTACAGTTTACACTAATGTACCCCCTAGGGCTCATTATTGGACTTGAAGGTAACTAGGACTAACTTTTTAGGGCCAAAAGGGGACGTATATATGTTCCCCAGCAGTATTTAAAGGGTACAAATACAGTAAGTACTTTAGATGGTACTGTCCCAGTGACAAGCCAGTGTAACCCTAAAGTCACAATAATGTTTTTTATTTTCTGAGAGTGCTGATAAAAAAAAAAAAAATAATAATAATAATAATAATAAATAAAATAAAAATCAGACTTTCCAAGATCCATCCATAACCACTTATCCTGTGCAGAGTCGCGGGAAAGCTGGAGCCTATCCCAGCTGACTATGGGTGAAAGGCGGGGTTCACCCTGGACAAGTTGTCAGATCATCACAGGGCTGACACATATGGCCCTTTTCCACTACCCTTTTTCAGCTCACTTCAGCCCGACACGGCTCGCGTTTCGACTACCTCAGAGCAGCACAACTCAGCTCGCTTCAGCCCTGCTTAGCACCCCAAACTCGCACGGTTTTGGAGTAGGGCTGAAGCGAGCCAAACTGAGCCGAGTGAGGCTGGGGGCGTGAGCAGACACTCCCCTGTGCACTGACTGGTGAGGAGGAGTGTCCTCACATGCCCACACACGCCCCGCGAGCACGCTGGGATCTGTAAACACCGTAAACCCGGAAGAAGAATAATTACGAATTAGGAGAATTTCTGAAGCCTTATGCGCCTCGCCTCATCTATACGCTCTTGCCAGTATCTGTCCGTGTTGTCGGTGACAACAAGCCACAGCACCAAGACCAGCAACACTAACGACTCCATGTCCTCCATGTTTATTGTTTACTATCCGGGTCGTGAGACTACCGCTTAAAAGGTCACTGATGTCACTGTTTGCGCCGCCTAACGACATCACGTGACGTCCACCCACTTTCGCTAACTCCACCCAATGTGTCCACCCACTTCCAGCCAGCACGGTTCAGCGCGGTTGTAGTCGAAATGCAACTCCAACAGCCCCACTCAGCTCGACTCAGCCCAACTCAGCACGGCACGGCTCAGCCCAACTCAGCCGTGTTGGTAGTGGAAAAGCGGCAATAGAAACAAACAACCATTCACACTCACACCTATGGTCAATTTAGAGCCACTAATTATCCTAACCTGCATGTCTCTGAACTGTGGGGAAAACCAGAGCACCCAGAGGGGACCCACACAGACACAGGGAGAACATGCAAACTCCATGCAGAAAAGTCCTCATCAGCCACTGGGCTCAAACCCAGAACCTTCTGGCTGTGAGGCAACAGTGCTAACCACTACACCACCGTGCCACCAACTTTCCAAGATGAAAGTCTTAAATTTACGAGAAAAAAATGGGATATTCTCTGAGAATGTAAAATCATAAATTTGCAATAAAAAAGTCACAAATTTATAAGAAAAAGGCTGAAATTTTTGAGAAACAAAGCTCAGAAAAGTTTTTTTTTTTTGTCAAGGAATTACATCGCTTTACTTTGGTTGGATCTCAGATTCTTCTCATCTGCCCAAATCCATGTTACTCTGAAATGAGTCTTATCATCAATTTGGTTCCTTGACAGAAAACAAACAAACAAAACAGTATTTACTACGTTTTTCATCTCATCTCACTATCTCTAGCCGCTTTATCCTGTTCTACAGGGTCGCAGGCAAGCTGGAGCCTATCCCAGCTGACTACGGGTGAAAGGCAGGGTACACCCTGGACAAGTCACCAGGTCATCACAGGGCTGACACATAGACACAGACAACCATTCACACTCACATTCACACCTACGCTCAATTTAGAGTCACCAGTTAACCTAACCTGCATGTCTTTGGACTGTGGGGGAAACCGGAGCACCCGGAGGAAACCCACGCGGACACAGGGAGAACATGCAAACTCCGTACAGAAAGGCCCTCGCCGGTCACAGGGCTCGAACCCAGAACCTTCTTGCTGTGAGGCGACAGCGCTAACCACTACACCACCATGCCACCCTTTACTAAGTTTTGTTTCTCATAAATTTATTATATTAATCTCAGAAATTATGAGGGGTCTTTTTTTAATATTACCCCACCCCTTTTCCCAGCTTTCCCATTTTTTACCTAAAATGGCCCTAATGTGCTATTTATTTATTTCTTTATTTTTACAAATGCTTCGTTTATTTTTACGTTAATATTTTATGATTCACATTTTTTTAATGGCTTTATTCACTTTTGCTTGTTCGTGTTTTTTTTTTTTACACATGTAAGCTCTGCACTTCCATGTTAAAGTGGTTTTCTCTAGCAAATGATTCTTTTTCATGTGTGAAAGGTATGTGATTGTTTTATTCGTAAAGTCTGTTCACCTCCCCGACAGTCTCACTTGCAGTAACGAGGGAGTAAATTTCACAGCTTCATGCTTTTCACTTGAATCTAAATCTCGATGGGTTTGAGAAGTACCTGGGAAACAGTGGAGTGGCGAGACCACAGAGGGACTGATTAAGAGTGAACAGGTGCTTCATAAACATGGGAGGTTTGTTCTTCCCTTTAACCGTCAGTGAAGTTTACACTAAGCTCAGAAGAGACAAAAACTAGCTGCTTACTCAGAGGAATTAGCTCTAGTGATTTCCTGCAGCAATTTCCCATTCATTATCTCATATCTCAACACAAAGTGGACACGAACACCAGCAATTTGTCGAGACTGGTTCTGACTCCAGCTTGGCCTGAATTCACTGATTAGTGACACTGGATACTTATTACTTGGACTGGATCGTAGTCTTTGATGAAGAGTATGCAAGTGACATCATCATGACATGTTTAGTGAATATGCCGCCATATTGGATGGAAACAAACAGTAGATAGTTTATTTGATTTTGTGCAATTCGGTCAAGTTAAATTGTGGTTCGTTATTTGGAATTCTGCAACCTTTAAAAACATTGTGCACTAACAAGAAACACTCCAATAATGGCTTATTTTAAAATAATGACGTACAGTTAGGTCCATATATATTTGGACACTGACACAATTTTTTTTTTTTTACCTGTTTACTGAAACATATTCAAGTTATAGTTATATAATGGACATGGACATAAAGTCCATACTTTCAGCTTTCATTTGAGGGTATCCACATTTAAATTGGATGAAGGGTTTAGGAGTTTCAGCTCCTTAACATGTGCCACCCTGTTTTTAAAGGGACCAAAAGTAATTGGACAATTGACTCAAAGGCTATTTCATGGGCAGGTGTGGGCAATTCCTTCGTTATGTCATTCTCAATTAAGCAGATAAAAGGCCTGGAGTTGATTTGAGGTGTGGTGCTTGCATTTGGAAGATTTTGCTGTGAAGAAAACATGCGGTCAAAGGAGCTCTCCATGCAGGCGAAACAAGCCATCCTTAAGCTGCGACAACAGAAAAAACCCATCCGAGAAATTGCTACAATATTAGGAGTGGCAAAATCTAGACCTGGACGCCCACAGATGACAACAGTAGTGGATGATCACAGAATAATTTCCATGGTGAAGAGAAACCCCTTCACAACAGCCAACCAAGTGAACAACACTCTCCAGGAGGTAGGCGCATCAATATCCAAATCTACCATAAAGAGAAGACTGCATGAAAGTAAATACAGAGGGTTCACTGCATGGTGCAAGCCACTCATAAGCCTCAAGAATAAAAAGGCTAGATTGGACTTTGCTAAAAAACATCTAAAAAAGCCAGCACAGTTCTGGAAGAACATTCTTTGGACAGATGAAACCAAGATCAACCTCTACCAGAAGGATGGAAAGAAAAACGTATGGCGAAGGCGTCGTACAGCTCATGATCCAAAGCATACCACATCATCTGTAAAACACGGCGGAGGCAGTGTGATGGCTTGGGCATGCATGGCTGCCAGTGGCACTGGGTCACTAGTGTTTATTGATGATGTGACACAGGACAGAAGCAGCCGGATGAATTTCGAGGTATTCAGAGACATACTGTGTGCTCAAATCCAGCCAAACTGATTGGTCGGTGTTTCATAATACAGATGGACAATGACCCAAAACATAAAGCCAAAGCAACCCAGGAGTTTATTAAAGCAAAGAAGTGGAATATTCTTGAATGGCCAAGTCAGTCACCTGATCTCAACCCAATTGAGCAGCATTTCACTTGTTAAAGACTAAACTTCAGACAGAAAGGCCCACAAACAAACAGCAACTGAAAACCGCTGCAGTAAAGGCCTGGCAGAGCATTAAAAAGGAGGAAACACAGCGTCTGGTGATGTCCATGAGTTCAAGACTTCACGCAGTCATTGCCAACAAAGGGTTTTCAACCAAGTATTAGAAATGAACATTTTATTTACAATTATTTAATTTGTCCAATTACTTTTGAACCCCTGAAATGAAGGGATTGTGTTTAAAAATGCTTTAGTTCCTCACATTTTTATGCAATCATTTTGTTCAACCCACTGAATTAAAGCTGAAAGTCTGAACTTCAACTGCATCTGAATTGTTTTGTTCAAAATCCATTGTGGTAATGTACAGAACCAAAATTAGAAAAATGTTGTCTCTGTCCAAATATTTATGGACCTAACTGTAGATGCATAAACTCCACTGACTTCCTTTGTCTTCTTTTTGAAGCCTAAGGTTATACACAAATGAATCTCAGACATTTTCCAAAAATATATAGCCAGATGTTAAGCTTTGCAATTATATTTAATTACAAGTAATTGTAATTAATTCATTAAATGTAATTGTAAGTATTCAATTAAATCTTTTTGAAATGGAACCAGTTTGAGGAAACATCGGTTGTCCAAGATGGTCCCTCATAACATTATCTGTTGAAGTTCAATTCACGTTTATAGAAGACAGGAAGTCACACTGGGTCCTAAAACACATCACTGTTACCCCTTTTCCACCAAATCAGTTCCAGGACTGGTTCGGGGCCAGTGCTGGTGCTGGTTCACAACTCATTCAACTTGCGAACCAGCTGAGAACCAGTTTGCTTTTCCATAGCTCGGGGTGCTAAGGGGAGCCACGTCATTACATCACTGTATACGTCAGTTACGTCGCTGTGTTTGCATAAACCTTGGCGTGAACATCGAAGCAACAACAACACAGAGAAGAAGAAGAAGCAGCAGCAGCAACAACAACAATAATGGATGACTTCGCATTTGTACAGCTGCTGCTTCTGGCTTTACGGTGCTTCATTGGGATCAGAAAACGGCAGATCCAATATGTTTGTGTTGATCGACAGGTTTTGAGTGGACGGCGATTACGTTCTAGGAGACAGGTAATAACCTAATAACATTTTGACTTTTACTTACACTGAATGTGAAATGGTTATGTTAGCCTTTGTTATGAGCTAACGTTAGCCGGTGTTATGTCCCTGCTGGAATCGTCACAAATTCACAAACATATTACTGGCGATTTTTAAGTCGCCGCTCATATCTACCACAGCGGTAGATATGAGGATGCTTAGCTCTGTAATGAACTTAACTTACTGAAGTGAATATAAACAAACTGCATGGAAATAGAAGTGAATGATTTATGTTTAACCTCATTTCTTTAACCCTTATGCCTCACTAAGGACATTTTTGGCTTGTCGGTTGTTAATTTTCTTTATTATTTTGACTGTGTTCATACATATAGAAATATAATAAGGTCAATAGAATATAAAGTATGGCAAATGTGCTGTACATTAACTCCACAAGTAAATGTAACACTTGCTATGTTTCCAACACTCACACATGCACATTTATTTCTCAATACACATCCCACTCTAATCTAAGGGGAAAAAGAGGCACAAGGGTTAAGTACCATGATGAATATTTGTTTGAGTATTGATGATTCTCCACACAACATGTTTATTTACCTATACATTTTTCTCTTTATAGGTAATCTTGCGACTGATGGCAAGGCGGAGATCACATGTTGTCTGGGCACACCCAAGATCTCGCTACTGGTGGGACACAATTGTTCCTGATTTCACCTCTCACCAGTTCATGCAGAATCTCCATGTGCCCCAAGAGTCATTTGAGTATATCTGCAGTCGGGTGAGGCATGTCTTGGGGAGAAGGAACACAATTACCTTTTGTGTGTCCCAAACCAGAAGTGGGTGGCTATTGCCATCTGGAAGCTGGCCACTGGCGGTGAATACAGGACCATCAGCCATCTTTTTGGAGTAGTTCAGGATTTCTGTGACACAGTCATCAAGGTGCTGCTCCCTGCCCACATTACATGCCCTGATGCTGAGAGGTTAGCAGAAATGGCTGCTCTCTTTCAGAGTCATTGGAGAGTGCCACAGTGTGTTGGTGCAATAGATGGAAGCCACATTCCCATTATAGCATCAGAAGAGTATCCCCGAGACTATTACAACCGGAAGGGATGGCATTCGGTTGTTCTGCAAGCAGTTGTAGATGGCAGAGGTCTTTGCTGGGATGTGTGTGTTGGTTTTCCAGGGAGTGCGCATGACGCAAGAGTCCTAAAACAGTCACATTTGTGGGAAGTCCTAAGTGACGGGGAATTTCTAGGTCAAAGCAAAGTGACCATCTCTGGCTGTGAGGTTGGACATTACCTGATAGGTGATCCAGCCTACCCCATGCAGAACTGGCTAATGAAACCCTTTTCTGACACTGGCAGATTGACCCCTGAACAACACACCTACAACCCCGATTCCAAAAAAGTTGGGACAAAGTACAAATTGTAAATAAAAACGGAATGCAATAATTTACAAATCTCAAAAACTGATATTGTATTCACAATAGAACATAGACAACATATCAAATGTCGAAAGTAAGACATTTTGAAATTTCATACCAAATATTGGCTCATTTGAAATTTCATGACAGCAACACATCTCAAAAAAGTTGGGACAGGGGCAATAAGAGGCTGGAAAAGTTAAAGGTACAAAAAAGGAACAGCTGGAGGACCAAATTGCAACTCATTAGGTCAATTGGCAATAAGTCATTAACATGACTGGGTATAAAAAGAGCATCTTGGATTGGCAGCGGCTCTCAGAAGTAAAGCTGGGAAGAGGATCACCAATCCCCCTAATTCTGCGCCGACAAATAGTGGAGCAATATCAGAAAGGAGTTCAACAGTGTAAAATTGCAAAGAGTTTGAACATATCATCATCTACAGTGCATAATATCATCAAAAGATTCAGAGAATCTGGAAGAATCTCTGTGCGTAAGGGTCAAGGCCGGAAAACCATACTGGGTGCCTGTGATCTTCAGGCCCTTAGACGGCACTGCATCACATACAGGCATGCTTCTGTATTGGAAATCACAAAATGGGCTCAGGAATATTTCCAGAGAACATTATCTGTGAACACAATTCACTGTGCCATCTGCCGTTGCCAGCTAAAACTCTATAGTTCAAAGAAGAAGCCGCATCTAAACATGATCCAGAAGCGCAGACGTCTTCTCTGGGCCAAGGCTCATTTAAAATGGACTGTGGCAAAGTGGAAAACTGTTCTGTGGTCAGACGAATCAAAATTTGAAGTTCTTTATGGAAATCAGGGACGCCGTGTCATTCGGACTAAAGAGGAGAAGGACGACCCAAGTTGTTATCAGCGCTCAGTTCAGAAGCCTGCATCTCTGATGGTATGTGGTTGCATTAGTGTGTGTGGCATGGGCAGCTCACACATCTGGAAAGACACCATCAATGCTGAAAGGTATATCCAGGTTCTAGAGCAACATATGCTCCCATCCAGACAACGTCTCTTTCAGGGAAGACCTTGCATTTTCCAACATGACAATGCCAAACCACATACTGCATCAATTACAGCATCATGGCTGCGTAGAAGAAGGGTCCGGGTACTGAACTGGCCAGCCTGCAGTCCAGATCTTTCACCCATAGAAAACATTTGGTGCATCATAAAACGGAAGATACGACAAAAAAGACCTAAGACAGTTGAGCAACTAGAATCCTACATTAGACAAGAATGGGTTAACATTCCTATCCCTAAACTTGAGCAACTTGTCTCCTCAGTCCCCAGACATTTACAGACTGTTGTAAAGAGAAAAGGGGATGTCTCACAGTGGGAAACATGGCCTTGTCCCAACTTTTTTGAGATGTGTTGTTGTCATGAAATTTAAAATCACCTAATTCTTCTCTTTAAATGAAACATTTTCTCAGTTTAAACATTTGATATGTCATCTATGTTCTATTCTGAATAAAATATGGAATTTTGAAACTTCCACATCATTGCATTCCGTTTTTATTTACAATTTGTACTTTGTCCCAACTTTTTTGGAATCGGGGTTGTACAATTACAGACTCAGCAGTGCATGATCGGTTGTGGAAATGGCATTTGGGAGATTGAATGGACGGTGGAGGTGCCTACTAAAAAGAAATGACTGCAAGCTGGAACTTTGCAAGAAAATGGCGCTGACCTGCTGTGTCCTTCATAACATCTGTGAGGAACATGGCGACAATTTCACTGAGGAGCACCAAGACAGACATGCCAACATCCAGCCTCCTCTTCAGGCATTACCTGAACATGGCAGTCAAGAAGGGGCTGCCATTAGAGCTGCTTTAATGGCCTACTTTAACAGAGGGAACGAGTAATTTGTTTGCTTATTTTGCTATTTGCTTCATGTCAATGTTGTTTAATTGTTCAGTTCGATAAGTTCATAGAAATTAGTCATTTATTTGTAAATAAAGTGACTGACAGCATCTGTGTTATAAAAGGTAGCTTGTTGAGTTCTTTCATTACTTGTTTTCACAAGCTCTAACCAGCTTTACTTGTACTTATTGCACAGTTAAAATAATTTTACATCACCAGTGAAAACATATACAAGCAGACATGTGTCTTTAGAAAAAAACATTTATTTACATAGTGCGTAGAAACACAACATAAAGTGACGTGAACAGTGCAAAGGTGCAAAACAAGAAAAGTGGTGTGATTATTTTCTGGCTTGCGCCTCCATTACAGACACCATGCACCCCATTATACTGAGGAACGCACTGTTGTCTGCCTCCAGCTTGTGCAGCAAGGCATCGTTCATTTCCTTGCTGTGCTGCAGGAACCTCTCATCCGCCCGCTCGAGGTAGTCCAGGAGCTCAGTGTTGCTGTCTCGCTTCCTCTTAGCTGTGTACAAGAACAGAATAATGAGTTTAAAAGTTTTTATTAAGTCATAAGTAGATGAACACAGGTTCAGCAATACAATATAAGAAACATGTCGGCTCAGCAATAAGAGCATTAGTTAACTGTTTACAGTTGGTAGGGGATTTTATATGAATGGCTGGTCACTTATTACAGCATGTATTTATATTATAAAGTCACACTATTAGGTATATATCCATGTTTGCATAGTATCCGGTGAGACAGACTACTGGATACTCAGCACAACAACTTACCAGGTCTGGTCTGCTGCGATTGTCCTGAGCTGCTGGATGATGCAGGAGAGCTGCAATGGAGTGGAGACATCAGGTCCTCGTCCCGGATGGTGGACAACTCTATAAACCTCATAAAAACAGCCAGTGTTGGGAAAGTTCACTTTCTACATGAACTATTTCAAAAGTTCAGTTCACAAATTATAAAATGAGCTAGTTCAGTTCATAGTTCATAATGAAAAATTTTGAACTAAGTTCACAGTTACAAAAATGAACTAGTGAATGAAACTATGCGTCAGATTTCATTATAACATTATACAAACAAACATTAACTGAAGTAACTAGTAACGGTCACTCACTAAAAAACGTTATGCAAGGCAAAAATGTTTGAAAAGAAACTTACCAGGCTCTGATTGCGGCAGTGTGTCGTCCACCATCGCCGTCGCTGAATTTAAGGCTCCGGTGGCATTATTTGCCGGTCTATCGCTGAGGACCGAGTCCAGAATATCGAAGTGGGGGTTCTTCCTCGGCCGCCCGTTGCCGCTTCGACTGAGATCCTTTTTTTGGTTCCTGTACTCTTTCTTCAGCTTCTTTAATTTGTTGCTGATCTGCTCGAGAATACGTTCGTACCCCACCGCAGCCATCTCTTTTTGTATTTGGTGTAATACGGGCTTGATCCGCGTAGCACCCTTCAATTTTGCCTGGACTTCATCTGTGGACCATATCACTAGGAGACAGGTTGTCTCCTCCACAGACCACTGCTGCTTTACTGCATCCATGATATCTCATCGCTTAAAAGTGGCGACCTTTCAAGGTCTTGCTATTGTTGTTGGTCTTAATAACTCTGCCCCCCCGCTGATGTAAGCAATTCTTTCCTCTAGCCCAGCAAAGAGCTGGTGCTACCCTGGAACCGGTTTTTCTGGCCCAGAGCCAGTTCTTTGTCAGCGGAAACAGAAAACCCGGTTCCAAACTAAGCACTGGCCCCGAACCAGCCCTGGAACTGATTTGGTGGAAAAGGGCTATGAGTCTGTGTGACATCACTGATGATCGACACGTGGTTTGAGGATCATATTTACGCTAAAGACTTTACTTGATAGCAACATGAAAAGTGCAAAACTAAAGAAGTGAAATTTAAATGTCAAACATGTCTTCACTGAGGATGACGAGTGAAATATTTGATGTGTGTAAGACTGTTTCCTATAAGGAAAAAGATCAAACCCACCCTGAATGAGTTCTATAGTTCAGCAATATCACATGAATAACAGTAGCCATAGCTAATCACAGCTAAATTCTACACTTAATTTATCTGCTTGTTAACAGCTGTATTTCTTTGTCCGAGCCTCAGTGTTTGAATTGATCTGAATCCAAAAACTATACAAATGTCATTCTACTGCTTTCCTTGCGATGAGATTATAGGATTGATTGGATTTATGATACCAACTTGGAGAAAAATAGCTAAAGCAAGATCAAAACATTATGAGAAGTCGCTAGATGACTTGCGTACTAGTTATTCATCATGACCAATGGAGGATCAAATCGCAAACAAGTGTACATAAAAAAAGATGTTCACTTATAGAATAGGCTTTTTCAGAATAGGAAATAATAGATTGTTGGTTATCCATCCATCCATTATCTGTAGCCACTTATCCTGTCCTACAGGGTCACAGGTGAGCTGGAGCCTATCGCAGCTGACTATGAGTGAGAGGCACCCTGGACTAGTCGCCAGGTCATCACAGAGCTGACACAGAGACAAACAACCATTCACACTCACATTTACGGTCAATTTAGAGCCACCAATTATCCTAACCTGCATGTCTGTGGGGGAAACCAGAGCACCCAGAGGAAACCCACACTGACAACATGCAAACTCCACACAGAAAGGCTCTTGCTGGCTGCTGGGCTCGAACCCAGGACCTTCTTGCTGTGAGATGACAGTGCTAACCACTACACCACCGTGCTACCCGATTGTTGGCTATATTTAAAATAATTTATTTCTTACAGAAAGAATTCATCTTCATTCACGTCACTATGAACAAAATTTTTATCCATTTACAGGATAATAAACTTTCTATCAACACAGAAAAAGAAATGGTGACAGTGAGGAGCCATGAAGGAGAACGTTTACTTGCTTTCAGGATTTATAAAATGTATATCTCCAAAAAGAGGGTTTTAAAATAAGAACAAAGAGATGAGAGAGTGGTGATCAGTGATCAGTCATGGAAGACCATAGTTATCAGGGATTGTTCATGGAGGACCATGGTTATCAGGGGTTTGTCATGGAGGACCCTGGATATCAGGGATTGTTCATGGAGAACCATGGATATCAGGGATTGCTCATGGAGGACCATGGTTATCAGGGATTGGTCATGAAGGACCATGGTTATCAGGGATTGCTCATGGAGGACCATGGTTATCAGGGATTGGTCATGAAGGACCATTGTTATCAGGGATTGATCATGGAGGACCATGGTTATCAGGGATTGATAATGGAGGACCATGGATATCAGGGATTGGTCATGGAGGACCATGGTTATCAGGGATTGGTCATGGAGGACCATGGTTATCAGTGATTGGTCAGGGAGGACCATGGTTAGCAGTGATTGGTTGCAAGCACAAGTCAAGCATTACACCGATGGTGAGTCGAGCAAATGAGCTTTCGATACTTGTATATCACCAGCTGTGTTGTGAGCTGGAGAGCTTTATTGAGTTCAAAACAGACACTTATGTGTGCTACGCACTTCCTGGTTCCTGAGTTGTTTGCGACGAGTCTTTTTTCCGCGAGTGTTGGCGTTAATGACTAATCTTTTTAATTTTTTTTTTCTACAGATAATTTTCCAGTATCCTCTTCATTTTTACTGTACTGTCGCTTTCCTTTTTGTACTTTCCACTTTCGCTTTCCTTTTTCTGCTTTTTTTCTCTCTCTTTTTTCAGAAGAATGCCGAGACTGGAAGCTTTCTTTTTCTTTTTTCTCCTCCTGCGTAAAAACCACAAGCGGAGGCTATCCACATCGGATCTGCTTTAATATCAACAGATCTTCGATTAAGGTATGTGAATCTTTTCATCATGCCACACCTTCAGCCTGTTCAGTGTGCTGAGTGCAGAATGTTTAGTCATTCTTCCTCCGTTGATAGCGATAGCTTTATCTGTGATAAGTGCAGATTAGCTAGCTCTCTGACGGAGAAGATTACAGTGCTAGAAGCACGTGTCCAGGCTTTAGAGAAGGTCAGTGAGTGTGAGAACACAGTGTAGTTTCTGTAGGGGAAAGTCTGGATGCCCTAGGTGGAGTTAGTAATCCCCCAACTCCGGCATTAGAGCCCTTACAGCGGGGCGAATGGGTGACGGCTCGGCGGCATAAGCGTAGAGCCAAAGCTACTGCTGAGGCTCGCCCAAAGAAGCACCACTCCTCTCCACGTCATGTTACGAACAGGTTTGCTCTCCTTAATGACGCACCCACTGAGAAACCTGAAAGAGCTCTGGTTATACAGGACTCTATCATATGGCACATGAAATTAGCTCAGCCTTTAGGGGCACCAGCAGCTTTAGTCAGGTGTATACTGGGAGCCAGGGCGCCGGACATAGCAGGTAATCTTAGGGTCCTAGGCAAGCACATGTTCTCAAAGATAGTTATCCATGCAGGAGCTAATGATCTACGCCTTTGTCAGTCTGAGGTTACTAAGAGTAACTTTGTAGAGGTGTTTAAATTAGCGAAGGCGATGTCCGATGCTGTAGTATACTCTGGCCTCATCCCAATGCGGCGTGGCGATGTAGCTTACAGCAGGTTATGGTCGCTGAACTGCTGGTTGTCCAGGTGGTGCTCTGAAAACAGTGTGGGCTTTATAGATAATTGGGCTAATTTTGAGGGCACTGCTGGCCTGTTAGGGCAGGACGGTATCCATCCCACTCGGGAAGGTGCTGCTCTCATTTCCTGCAGCGTAGCTCATAGTCTCAGAACAGGCCTAGTTAATTTCTGACAATCCAGAGCCAAGGCCAGGGAGCAGACGAACAGGCTAAACCGACTGTCTGCTAGCTGCACAGAGTCGTCACTCAAGGTCCACTACATCGAGACTGTGTCTGTTCCCCGAGCTAAACAAAAAGGTAGAAATTTTCAGAGAGTTTGTTCCAGTAACCTAATCAATATAAAATTAGATCATACTGACTGTACAGCTGCTGCCAGCACCTTTGATCTAAAGGTGGGGCTATTAAATATTAGATCTCTTACATCTAACGCGCTAATGGTTAATGAACTCATTACTGATCAGGAGTTTAATGTACTTTGTTTAACTGAAACATGGATTAAGTCAAATGAATATATAGCATTAAATGAAGCGAGTCCTCCTGGATACAGTTATATACACCAGCCTCGTCTAACTGGCAGAGGAGGAGGCGTTGCGGTTATTTATAATGATTATTTAGGTGTAACACACAAACCTGGTTATAAATTTAATACATTTGAAGTTCTTCATACTCATATAATGTATGTAGCCTCAAAAAATAAGTCTACGTACCCAGTTAATTCTGTTACTTATTATTTACAGGCCCCCGGGGCCATATTCTGAGTTTCTTTCTGAATTTGCAGATTTTATCTCAGATCTGGTTATTTCCTTACACAAAGCTTTAGTTGTCGGAGATTTTAATATCCACTTCGATAACCCAGAAGACCCTTTGAAAACAGTGTTTGTGTCAATTTTAGATTCAGTAGGGATTAATCAGAATGTCATAGGACCGACCCATAATGGTGGTCACACCCTCGAATTAATACTAACATTCAGATTAAACTTAGAAAATATAGTCACACTTCCACAGTCTGAAGTTATCTCAGATCATTATCTCATCTCATTCAAACTATGTCTGAGTAATAATATATGTACCTCACCACACTACTGTATTAAACGTACATTCACGTTAACTACTGCACAGAGCTTTATAAATGATCTCCCAGAGTTATCAACTTTGATTGGGTTACTGTCAGCCCCTGCAGAACTTGATCAGGCAACTGAATGCTTTGAGTCAACATTCCGCCATACTTTAGATAATGTAGCTCCTCTTAAATGGAAAATGGTCAGACACAAAAAATTAGCACCCTGGTATAATGATGACACTCGCACATTAAAACAGACCACTCGAAAATTGGAACATAAATGGTGTCAAACAAAATTGGTAGTGTTAAAATTAGTGTGGAAGGAGAGCTTCATGAAGTATAGAAAAGCTCTTAGTGCTGCTAGATCAACATATCTCCCCTCCCTAATAGAAGATAACAAAAATAATCCTAGATTCCTATTTAATACTGGAGCAAAATTAACCAGGAATAAGTCCACTAGAGACACATGCACACCCGTAGTATGTAGTAGCAATGATTTCATGAAGATTTTTAATGACAAAATTAAGAATATCTGACAAAAAATTCAAACTACTAATTTAAGGTCAGACAATGTAAGTGACCCTGTAGTTAACAATATAACTGTATCAGATCATCAGTTAGAATGTTTTACTCCCCTAAAAGAACTGAATTACTTTCATTAATCTCGGCATCAAAAACCACAACTTGTGTACTAGATCCCTTACCTACACATCTATTCAAACAGATAATACAAAAAGTAATTGAACCGCTTCTAAAAATAATAAATTCTTCTCTTACGATTGGCTATGTACCCAAATCCTTTGAACTAGCAGTTATCAAACCCCTGATTAAAAAAATCTGACCTTGATCCCTGTCAGCTGTCCAATTATCGGCCAAGATGAAACCTCCCCTTTATCTCCAAGATCCTTGAAAAAGCTGTGGCACAGCAGTTATGCTCATATTTACATAGGAATAACATCCATGAAATGTATCAGTCAGGATTTAGACCTCATCATAGCACAGAGACAGCACTGGTTAAAGTAGTAAACGACCTACTGTTGGCGTCTGATCAGGGCTGTGTCTCGCTGCTTGTGTTGCTTGACCTTAGTGCAGCATTAAAGATAATGAGATGAGATGAGATGAGATGATCATTCCATTCTTCTGGATAGACTAGAAAATGTTGTGGGAGTTAAGGGAATGGCCCTCTCCTGGCTCAGCTCTTATTTAACTGATCACTGTCAGTATGTTGATATAAATGGTGATATTTCTAGGCATACTGAGGTAAAGTTTGGTGTTCCACAAGGTTCTGTCTTGGATCCACTGCTTTTTTCTTTATATATGTTGCCTCTGGGTGATATTATTTGTTAACATTGTATTAGTCTCCACTGTTATGCTGATGACACACAGTTGTCAAGTTTATTTGCATAGTGCTTTTAACAATAAACATTGTCGCAAAGCAGCTTTACAGAATTTGAACGACTTAAAACATGAGCTAATTTTATCCCTAATCTATCCCCAATGAGCACAACTGGGGGTTTGGATGTTTGTATGTTTCTGCAAAACCTGACGAGCGACACCAGCTTAATAGAATTGAGGAATGTGTTAAGGACATTAGACACTGGATGCTTATTAATTTCCTTCTGCTTAACTCTGACAAGACTGAAGTACTTGTACTAGGACCACATGCAGCTAGAAGTAAGTTTTCTGATTACATAATAACTCTGGATGGCCTTTCTGTTTCTTCACGTGCAGCAGTAAAAGACCTCGGGGTGATTATTGACCCCAGTCTTTCATTCAAAACTCACACTGATAACATCACCCAGATAGCTTTCTTTCATCTCAGAAATATTGCTAAGATAAGAAATTTAATGTTACTACATGATGCGGAAAAACTAGTTCATGCTTTCGTTACCTCCAGGTTGGATTATTGTAATGCCTTACTGTCTGGATATTCCAATAAGTGCATAAACAAGTTCCAGTTAGTTAAAAATGCAGCAGCAAGAGTCCTTACTAGAACTAGAAAATATGACCACATCACCCTTGTCTTATCCACACTGCATTGGCTCCCAATCAGATTTCGTATTGATTATAAAATACTACTATTGACCTTTAAAGCACTGAATAGTCTCGCACAACAGTACCTGAGTGAACTTCTGGTCCTCTATGACCTGCCACGCCTACTTAGATCAAAAGGTGCAGGCTATCTGCTGGTACCTCGTATTGTGAAGGCTCCATCAGGGGGCGGAGCCTTTTCTTACAAAGCCCCACAGTTATGGAACAGCCTTCCAAGTAGTGTTTGGGAATCAGACACAGTCTCAGCGTTTAACTCGAGGCTGAAAACATATCTGTTTAGTCAAGCCTTGTGTTAATGGTGTTTATGAGGTAAAGGTGTAGATCTGGAGGGTCCTCAGACATAGAGTATTTTGGTAAACTGGGATGTATGGATGCTGTCAGTCCCCACTCGCTTGCTCACTCGAGTTTGTTAACTGTGTAGTGGCTGGCTGCTTTATGTCCTGGGGCTCCCTCATGCCTGTGTTACCTTCTGGCTCTCCCCTTTTAGTTATACTGTCATAGTTAGTTGCCGAAGTCCCTGCTTGTACTCAGTGCAATATGTATACTGTTCCTACTTATTCGGGTGACATTGGGCATATCTAACAACCTGTGTTTTCTCTCTCTTCCCCCCTTGGTCTGTCCCTCTGAGTTACATGTCAGTCCTGGGATCGAGATGCTGACCTCTTCTGCTCCTTGGACCTGCCTGATCCATCCTGGTGCCCTGTGTCTGGTTGGAGTCTCATCGCATTGCTCCTGTGGAGGGCGACCCCATGTGGACAGTTGGGGGTCATGCCTGGAGGACGCTCTGGACTCTTGCAGTGGTGCTTTTGTGGCTGGGGACTGCAGTTGACGTGCTGACTTTAGGACTGCAGTTGACTTGCTGACTTTGGGACTATGGTTGTTGTGAATGGTTTTGCGCTCGGGTTTCTGTCGGTGGGGGGTTTATAGCATCAACGAAGCTGACTTTAGGTTAGGACTGTTAATGTTATAGTCATGTTGTCTGTTGTTGCCCGGATGGGGATGGGTTCCCTTATGAGTCTGGTTCCTCTTGAGGTTTCTTCCTCATGTCATCTGAGGGAGTTTTTCCTTGCCACCGTCGCCACAGGCATGCTCATTGGGGATAAATTAGGGATAAAATTAACTCATATTTTAAGTTGTTCAAATTCTGTAAAGCTGCTTTGCGACAATGTTTATTGTTAAAAGCGCTATACAAATAAACTTGACTTGACTTGCTAAAAGTGTCAATAGATTTGTGGCTAGTCTCTTTTTTTTAAATTAAAGCCATTAAATGGGTCTAATATTTCACCAAATCTAACAACAAATTCTCTAAGTTCAAAACACTGATCCAGGTTTTGGAACTGGAAATGGCTATTGGTATCAGATTGAAGAAGCGGATACTCTGCTCAAACAGATGTGCTTCCAGAGTTCCAACTTTTATGCTCATACTGTCGTCGACACCATTGGTGCCATCACTGCATTGTATACTGTATTGCTTTGACTTGCATAAACATTTAAACTCCACAACTGATAACTTGTACAATAAAAATGAAATACCAAATAAGATGTAATGTGTTTCAGGGTGGATTTGTTCTCCAAAATGTCTTTTGTCCAGTTGGACAAGGTGTTGATCCTTGTGTTCTTCAGCTACTTGTGTGAAGAATAAAAATTCCGTTTCCAATACATGAACCAATTGTTTATACTGAGCAGATTGTTATGATGAAGCAAAATCTCCAGAAAGTTTTCTTTCAATCTTACACACTGCCTCACATCTCTAAAGTATCACCATTGTGAAGACATCTTTCTCACACTGTCTCAAATAAAACACAGTGTTTGTGTTCACTCTTCACCTTTGGCTATTCCCACTTTACAGCCCATATCGATCATGCTGACCTGGTATATCTGTGCTTTGACCCATGAGTTTGACTAAGGGCTTGGAGGAATTTTAGCCCATTCCTCTGTACAAAACAGCTTCAAATCTGGGATGTTGGTGGGTTTCCTCACATGAACTGCTTGCTTCAGGCCCTTCCTCAACATTTTGATTGGATTAAGGTCAGGACTTTGACTTGGCCATTCTAAAACATTAACTTTATTCTTCTTTAAGGAGAAGAAGAAACCTTTATTTGTCACATGCACACTTCAAGCACAGTGAAATTCAGCCTCTGCATTTAACCCATCAGAAGCAGTGAACACATGCACAGAGCAGTGGGCAGCCACACACAGCGCCCAGGGAGCAGTCAGGGGTTAGGTACCTTGCTCAAGGGCACCTCAACCCAAGGCCACTCCACATCATCCTAACTGCATGTCTTTGGACTGTGGGGGAAACTGGAGCACCCAGAGGAAACCTACGCAGACACGGGGAGAACATGCAAACTCCACACAGAAAGGCCCTCACCGGCCGCTGGGTTTGAACCTGGAACCTTCTTACTGTGAGGGGACCGTGCTAACCACAATGCCACCATGCCGCTCATTTAACCATTCTTTGGTAGAACAACTTGTGTGCTTAAGGTCATTGTCTTGCTGCATGATCCACCTTCTCTTGAGATTCAGTTCATGGACAGATGTCCTGACATTTTCCTTTAGAATTTGCTGGTATAATTCAGAATTCATTGTTCCATCAATGATGGCAAGCTGTCCTAGCCCAGATGCAGCAAAACAAGCCCAAACCATGATACTACTACCACAATGTTTCACAGATGGGATAAGGTTCTTGTGCTGGAATACAGTGTTTTCCTTTCTCCAAACATAACACTTCTCATTTAAACCAAAAAGTTCTATTTTGGTCTCATCTTTCCACAAAACATTTTTCCAATAGCCTTCTGGCTTGTCCACATGATCTTTAGCAAACTGCAGATGAGCAGCAATGTTCTTTTTGGAGAGCAGTGGCTTTCTCCTTGCAACCCTGCCATGCACACCATTGTTGTTCAGTGTTCTCCTGATGGTGGACTCATGAACATTAACATTAGCTAATGTGAGAGAGGCCTTCAGTTGCTTTGAAGTTCCCCTGGGGTCCTTTGTGACCTTGCCGAGTATTACACGCCTTGCTCTTGGAGTGATCTTTTGCCGCTTTTCCACTACCAACGCGGCTGAGTTGGGCTGAGCCGTGCCGTGCTGAGTCGGGCTAAGTGGGGCTGTTGCAGTTGCATTTCGACTACAACCGCGCTGAACCGTGCTGGCTGGAAGTGGGTGGACACATTGGGTGGAGTTATCGAAAGTGGGTGGACGTCACGTGATGTCGTTAGGCGGCGCAAACAGTGACATCAGTGAGCTTTTAAGCGGTAGTCTCACGACCCAGATAGTAAACAATAAACATGGAGGACATGGAGTCGTTAGTGTTGCTGGTCTTGGTGCTGTGGCTTGTTGTCACCGACAACGCCAACAGATACTGGCAAGAGCGTATAGATGAGGCGAGGCGCATAAGGCTTCAGAAATTCTCGTAATTCGTAATTCTTCTTCTTCCGGGTTTACGGTGTTTACAGATCACAGCGTGCTCGCGGGGCGTGTGAGGACACTCCTCCTCACCAATCAGTGCACAGGGGAGTGTCTCCTCACGCCCCTAGCCCCACTCGGTTCGGTTTGGCTTGCTTCAGCCCCACTCCAAAACCGTGCGAGTTTTGGGTGCTAAGCAGGGTTGAAGCGAGCTGAGTCGCGCCGCTCTGAGGTAGTCGAAACGCGAGCCGTGTCGGGCTGAAGTGAGCTGAAGCGAGCTGAAGTGAGCTGAAAAAGGGTAGTGGAAAAGGGCCATTAGTTGGTCAACCACTCCTGGGGAGGGTAACAATGGTCTTGAATTTCCTCCATTTGTACACAATCTGTCTGACTGTGGATTGGTGGAGTCCAAACTCTTTAGAGATGGTTTTCTAACCTTTTCCAGCCTGATGAGCATCAACAGCACTTTTTCTGAGGTCCTCAGAAATCTCCTTTGTTCATGCCATGATACACTTCCACAAACATGTGTTGTGAAGATCAGACTTTGATAGATCCCTGTTCTTTAAATAAAACAGGGTGCCCACTCACACCTGATTGTCATCCCAGTGACTGAAAACACCTGACTCTAATTTCACCTTCAAATTAACTGCTAATCCTAGAGGTTCAAATACTTTTGCCACTCACAGATATGTAATATTGGATCATTTTCCTCAATAAATAAATCTCATATTATCTCTAGCTGCTTTATCCTGTTCTACAGGGTCGCAGGCAAGCTGGAGCCTATCCCAGCTGACTACAGGCGAAAGGCGGGGTACACCCTGGACAAGTCGCCAGGTCATCACAGGGCTGACACATAGACACAGACAACCATTCACACTCACATCTATGGTCAATTTAGAGTCACCAGTTAACCTAACCTGCATGTCTTTGGACTGTGGTGGAAACCGGAGCACCCGGAGGAAACCCACGCGGACACGGGGAGAATATACAAACTCCACACAGAAAGGCTCTCGCCGACCATGGGGCTCAAACCCGGACCTTCTTGCTGTGAGGCGACAGCGCTAACCAATACACCACCGTGCCGCCCTCAATAAATAAATGACCAAGTATAATATTTTTGTCTCATGTGTATAGCTGGGTTCTCTTTATCTACTTTTAGGACTTGTGTGAAAATCTGATGATGTTTTAGGTCATATTTATGCTGAAATATAGGCAATTCTAAAGGGTTCACAAACTTTCAAGCACCACTATAAGTCAAACACAAAATGATAGATTTGCTGTCAAATTAATGAAGTCAAAACAGAGACAGAAATTGAGGACACTGCATGTTTCAGATGGGAAACTTTAGATAAGACAGGAACACTGTCTGAACCATTACTAATATGAGATGAGGGGAAGGGGGTGGGGCTTCTAAGGGAGCTAGTTAATATCAGAGAGCTCAAAACAATCTACATGACTGTCAATCGTTCCAGAGTCATATGTTAAATGGCTATAGTTTTTAACTGAACTCCTCATTTGGCATACTTTTGAGTGAAAGTCAGCAGATCATCTGTATTAGGTTCCTGTGTAGTGGGTTTTTATGACTTTGGGATTGGTGCAGGGGTGGCATGGTGGTGTAGTGGTTAGCACTGTTGCCTCACAGCAAGAAGGTTCTGGGTTCGAGCCCAGTGGCCGACAAGGGCCTTTCTGTGTGGAGTTTGCATGTTCTCCCCGTGTCTGTGTGGGTTTCCTCCGGGTGCTCCGGTTTCCCCCACAGTCCAAAGACATGCAGGTTAGGTTAACTGGTGGCTCTAAATTGAGTGTGAATGGTTTTTTGTCTCTGTGTCAGCCCTGTGATGACCTGGCGACTTTTCTGGGATGTACCCCGCCTCTCACCCATAGTCAGCTGGGATAGGATCCAGCTTGCCTGCGACCCTGTAGAACAGGATAAGCGGCTACAGATAATGGATGGATGGATTGGTGCAGAAGAAATCTTGGATGGATGCATCAATTTCAACATGCACATAACCCAACATTTCAAACCACGAGACAGTGATATGCAAGTTATGATGGATCATGTGACCTAAGTCATGTGATTTATTGCCATATGTCAATCAGGAAATGAAGACTCTCCAGTGGTTATCATCTCCCAGGTGTTTTCCATCTCTGTGTTCTCACTGGAATTACATTTATAGTGAAAATTTAAATGTGCTTCAGCATTGAAACACTGCATACAGATGATTTATTGCAAAGAAGAAGTAAGGAAAGAGATCTACATTTGCATGACTTGCACTGTTGTAGCTTGCTCTAAAATATTTTCACTGATAACCTGATCATTAAGAATCTAGCTAGTGCATGGTTAACACAATATAATTTTTGATAGAATAAGCCAGAATGGAGGGCTGTTTAAGACATAAAAATATGACACTATGAAATTTAATCCAGACTTAAAGAGGACGCACATTTACAAGCCAGATCGAAGTCAACCAGGACCAAAAACAGTCCAACAACAGCATTTTTAAAGGATGCTTATGAGTCAGGCCAAACTGGTTCAATAACAAACTTCTTTAGATGTCTTTTGTCAGTTGCTCATCAATGGGATCCGATGTTCGAATGACAGCAGCTGACTCTGTGCCATTTCTTCTGCTCTGTTTCAGTCCTATTTTTCACATCAACTTTCCTTCAGAACTTGAGAAAGAATGTAATACCATGATGATGCTCATCCTTCAGGATCAAAGATGACCATGACTTCAATTTGGTTGAATTTGAAGTCATGACTTGCACGTGACTTGGATTAGAGTGAGGGTGAGTTGCACAGCTGTCAGCCTCATTCTCTTGTCCTGACGTAACTGTGTCCAGGGGCAAGACAGAATCAAGATGGCTGGAGCTAGATCGGGATGCAGTCGATGGTCAACAGTGTTCTATGTGTTGCACTGTGCCACTTCACAAACACTTTGTTGGGTCCATCTTCCTGCCCGTTGAACCACCAGGCGGTGGTCTCCTCCGCGCAGTCTGCTGAGTCCAGGCTTTGGTTGTAACCCTGACCAAGGGGAACGAGGGGTTGCGAATGCTTGCTCAAGGCACCACCCCAGACTAGTGGAGGGAAGAAGACACCTGAGTACTCCATTGCATGGTGGTCAAGGATGGGACATGCCCACTGCCCTAATGTAATACCAACTACATCACACAAGGTCCAGGTTCTGCTCCTGAAGTCTGTCTAAAGTGATTTAATTTTTCATTCTTTAAAAAAGAAATGTACAAATTTAAATGGGTTCAAATATTTTTTCTAGCACAAGCTACCAAAGGCACAAAAATGAATTTATTTTCAACAAACTATAATGCTTTCAACACTGACATTCAGTTGTGTTTTTAATATGTAGATATAATGTTGTTAAAGACCAAAGGTGGACTCCTTAAAACCAGCCAGATCCGAGCAAGCTACTGTAATTTGGTTAGTTTAGCTTCCATTCTTGCTTAGCTAACAGGAACATTTTATTAATAGACTCTGAAAACCTGATGATCTCATTAAAAAGTATTGTAGCTTTTTCAGAAGTACCTCATCAATATACTGTATTAGATTACTAGTCTTTTGAGTTTGGAGTTTTGCATGTTAAGGTTTTGTTATGTCTGTCGGCCATTTTCGGTTCTTCCTGCCTCTCTTGCCTCTTACCCTGATGCCTGTAGGCTGGCTGGCCTGTCAGTTGACAACCTCTTGATCAGTCCCTTCCAGGCAGTTCTGTCCAGGGCCATAAACTTCACTTTTTCAAAGTCTTTCTCTTCTCTCTGAGTTATCTTTTTTTATCTGTTCTTCCCATCATTTTATGGGCCCTCCAGTTGGTGTTTTCTTTTTTGGTTTCCAGTTACACATTCTTTCGGTGTCTCATGTGTCTGGTATGCACAAGACATGTCTGTACCATCTAAGCTGGTTTCATTTGATGATTGATTGTGAGTACGGATTCTCCTGAGAGTGACTGTATAATGATTTTATTTATTATCCTGTCTTCTGGTCACCCCATAGATGAGACACAGGACTCAGGAGAACTGGTCTTAATATGGAGGTGTATAAGCACACTCTGACATGTTTGGGGATTTCCTTTCTTTGAGGAGGGGTAGAGGAATGCAATTTTTTTTTTTGTGAACTTAGCTATTCTGTTGTTAAGCTTCTGTTTCATCTTCAATCAGGTTGTTTGATGTGAACTTACTGTCTAGATAACAGAAGCTGGTTGTTTCCTTTAAGGTACATCAATTTATGCTGATATCACCCACTTCTGGCTGCCTGCCAACTTTCATATACTCTGTTTTAGTGTCACTAAATTTTAGTCCAGCTCTTGTTAGTTGTTGATCCCAGGGACTCATGATGGTTTGGAGTCTGGATACACTTACTCCTGTTTGTGCAATGTTGTCTGCATAACCAAAAGGTTCAGCTTTGTGGTCTTCTTGCTCTACTTTCAGTATCATGTGGCTGAGGTAGACGAGAAACAGTAGGGGTGATAAGGCACTTCCTTGTCTTACACCAGTGTTGACATTGAAGTAGTCAAAGGAGTTCCTCCTAAGACAGTGCTTCTTTGATGTTTGTATGGTATGTGCTCTTGATAGCAACAAGTAGGTTTGTACTAATTCCAGACTCTTCTATCACTTTCCACATCTTTTCCTTTGGGATCCTGTCAAAAGCTTTTTCCAGGTTGAGGAAGCATATATGCTGGTCAATCGCATACTCCCACCAGCTCTTCTCCAGGTATTGTCTCAATGCAGTGGTCTGATCTATTGTTCCTCTCTCTGGTTGAGAACCATTAGGTTTTGATCTGTCTGTACCGAAGGAGGTTGAATTGACAAAGTATGATAGACCTCTGCTGCCTAAGAGATTCTGCCTCACGGATCAATCCGGGGGCAAGCAGTCACTGACACAGACACAAACATAGCTGTTCAGAGATGTTTCTCAGTTTATTGGAGGACAAACATGAGTATATATTCACATTCAAGTGTGTGTTGTAGCTATGTGATTGGATGATGATGATGATGATTTGATTGCTGTGGGTGATGAAGCATTACATCACTGGTTTAGACTACACTACTTTATGAAAGAAAAGAGACATTATGTACCATTGCATCACTCATCAGGATCATAGTCTTATGAAAAGAAGAAAGACATTACTGATCAACCTCACCTTAATTAAGCAGAGAGCAGAATGTGCAAGTGAATATAAATCTCAAGGATTTTACTAACCAAAACAAGTAGCAATCAGGACCACCTGTACCAGTTTCAAGAACAAGTGGCAATCAGACCAGCCTGCACCAGTTCAAGCATGTGAGACAAATATTTTTTATCAGAAACCACACTGGCTTTCTGAGAGAGTACTTTCTACCTGGGTTCTTAGTCTCCTTTCAAGTATCCTGTCATATCATTTTTCCAATATGACTCCTGAGAGATATTCCCTGGTAGTTCTTACAGTCTAATGGGTCTCCCTTGTATTTGAAGACAGGACAAATCACAGCCTAGTTCTGGGCGGCACGGTGATGTAATGGTTACCCTTTACAAAAAAAGAAGTTTATTCAAGTGTGCTTCTAGTGTACTTCTTTTAAACTAAAAATAAGAGAGTATGCTTTCAATTTACTTAGAGATATACTTAATAAAAGTTCTACATAAGTATACTTGGCTTATACTGAAAATTATATAGAAAAGTCTAAGTATATTAAACTTACACTTAAACTTTTAATCAAGATATAGTTAACAAAAGTATTAAAATATTTGTGCCTTATGTTTAAGTGTACCTGTCCTGTAGTAAATTTTGATTTTTAAAGAAAATGAATATGTTCTTAATCCTGAGTATCTGTTGTTATTTTGTGAATTCTTACCTTTATAACTTCATTGTAACTTAAGGTACGAAACATTTAAGTCGTCTACTGGTAGTGTGCATGTGGTAAGGGTTAGGGCTCAAAAACTAATAGTATACCTAGAAGGGTAATTGCAGTAAACTTCAAAACTAAAAAGTGGACTAGATGTATATAACCAGTAACTAATAGTATATTTCCAACATGCTATCAAGTGTACTTTTATAAACTAAAAAGGGGACTAGAAGTATAAAACAAGTAAACTCATAGTATATTTCCAGTACACTATGCTTTTGTAAACTAAAGAGTGGACTACAAATACAGAACTAGTGAACTATTAGTATACAAGTTTACTTGTGGTATTCTTGCAGTACAAAATAAAAAATACTAGTTGTATACTCAGAGTTTACTTCTCTTGGACTTAAAGTATACTTTTTATAAACTAAAAGTGGGCCAATTTAGTCCCAAGAAGTATTAGATTAGTTTACTTACCAGTATACTGTAAGTACATTGATATCAGTATATTTGGTACACAAAAGTATACTTAAGGAAATATACTTTAACTTTACTTAAGTATACTTTATAAAATTAACTTGAAGTATACTTCTTTTTGATAAGGGACAATCTAACAAATCCACAAAAATCAGGATAACAGATGAAGAAAATACATGGATGTAGACAAAAATAAATTAAGCAGAATAACTAGGCCTATAAAATTAATAAAGCAAACAGGATAAATAAAAAGATAAATAAATAAAAATCCTCAGCAATGCAGATGTTAGATATGCATCGTAGCCTAACATAGCCTACAGAATATTCTGTGTGTGCGTCACCTACTGGTGCATGTAGGATTCAGAACACAGCAGATGATTGCAGAGTTATAATCTGATTCAGCCATACGGAGCCGAGTACCAGACAGCAGGTTTTTCACCTCCAGCACTGACGGGCTCATGTTGCCATTTAGAAGTTGTTTGCATTGTTGTTCGATTTACAAATAGTATACTGGTCTTGAGCTGCATATTTTTACTTTACAAGATAGGCATCAAGTACATTTTACATTTTGGGCAGTTTCAAAGTGCATTTTGGTGGGTTTTGAACATATTTTGGGCTGGAAAACGTCAGCAGTATCTGGCAACACTTAGCAAAAAGAAGTTTATTCAAGTGTACTATGAGTATACTTATTTTCTACTAAAAATGAGGAAGTATACTTGAAGTTGACTTTTTATAAACTATATTTTATATACTTAAGAATAGTATAGTGAAGTCTACAGTGAAGTCTACTTGGCTTATACTGAAAAGTATAAACAAAAGTCTAAGACTAAGTACATTAATACTAAGACTTACACTTACAGTATACTTTAATACTAAAACTTATACTTTAGTATACTTTTTTACGTTTTTCTGCCACAAAGCACTAATACTTAGTATATCTTGCTCCAAGTGCATAATAAGGTCAAGTCATTGACTCATGCTTAACATTTAATTTATATATTAATATAATATAATGCTGGAGTTTAAAACTTTACAGTATATAGTATGTGTGCTCAATTGCATTATCTTTATGTACCTTAAAATCATACACAAAAACAGAAAAACTTTTGACTTGACTTTATTGATCATTTTCTCCAGTAAGGAAGGACTTGATTTCATAGGTCTTTGTTTTTGAAATGCTTGAAAATATATCAAACTTGTTTTCAACTTTCTGTCTTGTGATTTTGTAAATGCATCACACTCTTGTGTACATACAGTATGAGTAAACTTTAAGAATACTTTAAGGAGTATATTTCCAGTATATAAATAGGAAGCTACAAGTAATATGCCAAGCAAACTTAAAGTATAACAAGTAAACTAGTGAAATAACCAACGTTTATAACAGTATACTTAAAGTATACAATAAAAATAGGGACTCGAAGTATATAAATAGTACAATGGCAGTATATCGGTAAGTGTACTTGTGGTATACTTTAAGCATATGAGAGGGATATACTGTACCAAGTACATTGATAGTATATAGATGAGTGTACTTGTTGTATACTTTAAAATGTACTTTTGCAAACTTAAAATGAACTTTAAAGTATACTTTTATAAACTTGAAATGTTCCAATTTAGTCCGAAAAAGTATTCAATTTGTATACTTTCTAGTACACTAAAAGTACATGGTCTGTAGTATACTTGCTATACTTATACTGAAGCATACTTAATAAAATGAACTTTAAGTATACTACTTTTTGCTAAGGGTAGCACTGTTGACTCACAGCAAGAAGGTTCTGGGTTTGAGCCCAGTGGATGACAAGGGCCTTTCTGTGTGGAGTTTGCATGTTCTCCCTGTGTCTGGGTGTTCCAGTTTCCCCCACAGTCCAGAGACATGCAGGTTAGGCTAATTGATGACTCTAAATTGACTGTAGGTGTGAGTGTGAATGGTTGCTTGTGTCTATGTGTCAGCCCTGTGATGATCTGGCAACTTGCCCAGGGTGTACCCTGCCTCTCGCCCACAGTCAGCTGGGATAGGCTCCAGCTTGCCCGTGACCCTGCACAGGATAAGCAGTTACTGATGATGGATGGACAGACTGGTTCCACTCTGTGGGTACTGACCCTGCTCTCCATACATGATTGAAAAGATCCAATAACATATTGTTCATGGGAGCACCTCCTGCTTTGACCATTTCAATGGGAATCATGTCAGGGCCTGGAGCTTTATTGTTCTTTGTCAATCTTAAGGCTGCTTCTAGTTCTTTCACGGTTAGCATGTCTTCCATCATTTCAGAATGAGATGTTTCCTCTGTCTACTCTTGTGATTCTTGTGTGATTTGTATACCATCCTCCTCAATATTTAACAGATCCTGGAAATATTCTATCCACCTGTCTGCAATGTTACTTTCCCCAGTGATTACTTCCCCTGTAACAGACTTTAGGGGCAGCATGGTGGTGGGTGGCATGGTGGGTTAGCACTGTCATCTCACAGCAAGAAGGTTCTGGGTTTGAGCCCAGTGGCCGACAGGGGCCTTTCTGTGTGGAGTTTGCTTGTTGTCCCTGTGTCTACATGGGTTTCCTCCAGGTGCTGCAGTTTCCCCCACAGTCCAAAGACATGCAGTTAGGCTAACTGGCTACTCCACTGACCAAGCTTGGAGAGGGATGGGCTCTGCCAAGTTTAAATGCTCTAGACACACCAATGATGGACTGTTAAAATGTCATCAGTGGTGCCCCTATGACCCTTGCCAGCTATGGGAAGAACACTCTTTAGGATTAAGTTTTTAAGTTTTGATCCTGATGAGTGATGTAATGGTACATAATGTCTCTTTTCTTTCATAAAGTAGTGTAGTCTAAACCAGTGATGTAATGCTTCATCACCCACGGCAATCAAATCATCATCATCATCCAATCACATAGCTACAACACACACTTGAATGTGAATATATACTCATGTTTGTCCTCCAATAAACTGAGAAACATCTCTGAACAGCTGTTTGTGTCTGTGTCAGTGACTGTTTGCCCCCGGATTGATCCGTGAGGCAGAAACTCTTAGGCAGCAGAGGTCTATGTTCCTCAATCATACTTTGTCAATTCAACCTCCACTGTTTCTGTTCTTGTAATTTTGGGAAATGCTGTCGAGGAGTCTTTTGGTGCCTTGGATGTCTTCCTGTAAATCTCTCTTTATTATTTCCCACATTTCCTTCCAAGCTTTCCTTTTCACCCCATTGACATGATTTCTTTGTTGTTCATATGTAGGTCTGTTTTCTGGAGTCATTTTCTTTAGCCACTGCCTGAAGCACTTTTCTTTTCTCTCCACTTCACCTTCCACCTCCTCTGTCCACCAGCCAGTTCTTTTTTTTTTCAATTTGCCTACAATTGTCATTCCAGCTATCTTTTCTTGAATATCATGGATACAGTTTCTTAAATATTTCCATTGGTCTTCAATATGTTCTGCGTTTATGCCCTGTCTCTGTATCTTGGTCTTAGTGTTTGTTTTCTGTTTTGAATCTCTTTCTCGCAAACTTCTTGTCCACTTTTGGCAGGTGTGTTTTCAGTTTGCCTTGAACTACTCTGTGGTCTGAGTCAAATGACGCAGATGGGATTGCTTTTGCATCCTTTATGATACATTTGCAGTTTGTTAAGGGAAAGTCAATCTGTGACTTGTGGTCATAATCTCCAATCTGTGAGTTATATCTGTACTGTGTGTATTGATGAATCTCTTGGTGTACAAAGAAAGTATTCATCACTGAGTAGTTGTTTCTCAGGCAGAAATCTATAAGCATCTTCCCTTCCTAGTTTCTTTGCCCTATGCTGAACTTGCCTATTACACCATCCACAGCTTCATTACTGATGTGGCAGTTGAAGTCTCCCATGATGATAATGATGATGACGTCACTGTCATTTGGAATACCTAGAGTATCTTGTAGTTGTTCATGGAAGTGTTCTTTTTCCTCCCCTGGTCTTCCTTGCTCAGGAGCGTAGGTTTGGATGAAAGTGACTCTGTACTTGGTAATATTGAGAGTCATTACTATGATTCGATGACTGATATCGAATCACAGATGACTGTTTTTTTTTTTACGTATTTTGAAACATCAGGATGAAACAGTATTCCTACGCCATGCTTGGCATCATTCTCACTTCTAGAGTACATCAGTTTGTAATCATTGTGTATAGTTTTTCTACTTTTGTCTTTGAGTCTTATTTATGCAATACCTAGTATTCATAGTTTATGATCATTCATGAGCTTTACAATTTCCTCAGTCTTCCTGCGTACAGTGCCAGCATTGATTGTTCCAATATTCGCAAATCCAGGAATCTTGGTCAAATTCCGTTTAGTTGATTTACTAAAAGTCAGGGGTGCATTTTCTGATAATGTTGATTGAAGAGGACAAAATAGAAAATGTAGACAAGTTCAAGTTCCTTGGTTCATAATTATATCACACCAGAAGGAGACAGTGAAATAGAAATCAAGCTCAGGCTGGGAATTGCAAGAAGGGCCACATCAGACCTAGTGGAAGTATGGAAATCAAAAGAGTGGAGTTTGAACATGAAAGTAAAGCTAGCAAAGGCCTTGATATGGAGTGTTGCACTTTATGGATGTGAAAGTTGGACATTCAGGAAGATGGAAGAAAGAATGATAGACGTTTTTGAGCTGTGGTTATGGAGAAGATTCTCAGAGTAAGTGGGAGAGATAGGAGGACCAACATATGGATAAGAGAAACAATTGGAGTGCCAGAGAAAGAAGGACTTCTGGAGATGATTAAAAAGAGGAAACTGACCAAGTATGAAAATTGGAAAAGGAGAGGTGACAGTCTAGTCCTTGCGACTACTGAAGGAGAGATCTGTGCAAAGGGAAAGAGAGGTAAGAGATGGTCAGAATGGGTGGACAACATCAGAAGTTGGAGAAGTGGGACAGAGAATGCTGGGATATTGGCTGTCAAGGGAAACGCCTATGGCTCTCTTTATGGATAAGGCATGCTGAACTGAACTTCCAATTTTATTATTATTATTTTTTAATAGAACAATAAATGACTTTAGAGCCACATGGCCCTAAATTCTGCGCTATTTTTTTTCCGGCTTCACCATGACCCAATTCAAGATACTACATCATGCATGCATGATGTGGAAGTTTCAAAATTCCATATTTTACTCAGAATAGAACATAGATGACATATCAAATGTTTAAACTGAGAAAATGTATCATTTAAAGAGAAAAATTAGGTGATAACCCTGTGATGACCTGGCGACTTGTCCAGGGTGTACCCTGCCTTTCGCCCATAGTCAGCTGGGATAGGCTCCAGCTTGCCTGCGACCCTGTAGAAGGATAAAGCGGCTAGAGATAATGAGATGAGATGAAATTAGGTGATTTTAAATTTCATGACAACAACACATCTCAAAAAAGTTGGGACAAGGTCATGTTTACCACTGTGAGACATCCCCTTTTCTCTTTACAACAGTCTGTAAATGTTTGGGGACTGAGGAGACAAGTTGCTCAAGTTTAGGGATAGGAATGTTAACCCATTCTTGCCTAATGTAGGATTCTAGTTGCTCAACTGTCTTAGGTCTTTTTTGTCGTATCTTCCGTTTTATGATGCGCCAAATGTTTTCTATGGATGAAAGATCTGGACTGCAGGCTGGCCAGTTCAGTACCCGGACCCTTCTTCTATGCAGCCATGATGCTGTAATTGATGCAGTATGTGGTTTGGCATTGTCATGTTGGAAAATGCAAGGTCTTCCCTGAAAGAGACATCGTCTGGATGGGAGCATATGTTGCTCTAGAACCTGGATATACCTTTCAGCATTGATGGTGTCTTTCTAGATGCGTAAGCTGCCCATGCCACATGCACTAATGCAACCCCATACCATCAGAGATGCAGGCTTCTGAACTGAGCGCTGATAACAACTTGGGTTGTCCTTCTTCTCTTTAGTCCGAATGACACGGCGTCCCTGATTTCCATAAAGAATTTCAAATTTTGATTCGTCTGACCACAGAACAGTTTTCCACTTTGCCACAGTCCATTTTAAATGAGCCTTGGCCCAGAGAAGACGTCTGCGCTTCTGGATCATGTTTAGATACGGCTTCTTCTTTGAACTATAGAGTTTTAGCTGGCAACGGCAGATGGCACGGTGAATTGTGTTCACAGATAATGTTCTCTGGAAATATTGCTGAGCCCATTTTGTGATTTCCAATACAGAAGCATGCCTGTATGTGATTCAGTGCCGTCTAAGGGCCCGAAGATCACGGGCACCCAGTATGGTTTTCCGGCCTTGACCCTTACGCACAGAGATTCTTCCAGATTCTCTGAATCTTTTGATGATATTATGCACTGTAGATGATGATATGTTCAAACTCTTTGCAATTTTACACTGTCGAACTCCTTTCTGATATTGCTCCACTATTTGTCGGCGCAGAATTAGGGGGATTGGTGATCCTCTTCCCATCTTTACTTCTGAGAGCCGCTGCCACTCCAAGATGCTCTTTTTATACCCAGTCATGTTAATGACCTATTGCCAATTGACCTAATGAGTTGCAATTTGTTCCTCCATGTGGCCTTGGGGAGAAAAGCGACGCGTTGACTAAATTAGACCTTAAACAGAGCCAAAGAGCAATTACTGACTACGCCACCAGGGGACTTTCACCCCAGGAATATTAACCAGAAAATACTTCACAATGTTGACACGCAAGGTTCGTTTGACTAAAGACACCAGAGACCAAAGTTATGAAAATACAAAAAGGCTATTTTATTTTGTTACAATGTTTACAAAATAATTCTTTCCTTTACTTCACAATCACTTTCATTCACACTCCAAAGGACTAATTAACATGCATGTGGGGCAAGGGTAAGGGAAAAATCAATATTAACAGGGCCGAGGCCTACCAGCAGGGGGCAAGATACCAGGAGACGGAGAAGAGATCCAAAGAGGCACACCATGCAAGCCCACGTGTCACACTCAATACAAACCATCTCATTATCTCATTATCTCTAGCCGCTTCATCCTTCTACAGGGTCGCAGGCAAGCTGGAGCCTATCCCAGCTGACTACGGGCGAAAGGCGGGGTACACCCTGGACAAGTCGCCAGGTCATCACAGGGCTGACACATAGACACAGACAACCATTCACACTCACATTCACACCTACGGTCAATTTAGAGTCACCAGTTAACCTAACCTGCATGTCTTTGGACTGTGGGGGAAACCGGAGCACCCGGAGGAAACCCACGCGGACACGGGGAGAACATGCAAACTCCACACAGAAAGGCCCTCGCCGGACCCGGGGCTCGAACCCAGGACCTTCTCGCTGTGAGGCGACAGTGCTAACCACTACACCACCGTGCCGCCCCACTACAAACCAAATCAAAATAAATCAAATAAAATCAAAAAACATAAAAGGAGAATTCCACACAGGCACACGTGAACACACACACGGACAATAGGAAAACACCACCACCTAAGGAATCAACTGCCACACTGCCTTGGGCACACAGTACCTGAAAAGTAAATTAACAGAAAAAAAGGTATGAAAAGAGAAAATCAAACAAAGAAATAACACAGCTAGATCACAAACTAACCAATTAAAATGCACAACCACACACGATGTAAACTAAGGGAGGGGAACTACGTGGACCACTGATGATCCACAGCTTGCAATAGCCTCCCACCAGTACTGGCATACAATTGGCAACCAAAGGCTGCTTGCCGCGACAGAAAAGGTTGGCAGACGTGGTTACTAGCCACACACAAATTCACATAAAATAAGCTCTCGTGAGCATTAAACCAAATAAACAAAATAAATAAAAAAATAAAAAAGGCATTAACATAAATCAGGCCCAATAAGATAGCCCACTGGCTATCCACAGCTATAGAAAACGAGCCTCCTGCCAGCAGGTGAAGCCTGAGCAGGACTAAAACAAATAAACAAAAATACCCAATTTAACAGAAAATATCCCTCATACCACACTCCAAACACACACATTGATTATGAATGAATGATGATCAGGCACACAAACAGTCTCACACACACCCTACAAAAGTTAAAACTAGTGTTAAAGGGCTGTGGTGGTTTCGCGGCCCTCCTCATACAGGCAGCTGCATCAATCAGAGAAAACAGCATTTAGTAGAAACGCGCTGGCAAGAACAGCAGCAAACCCGGACCAAAACCGGCAACACCTAAAAAAAACCACGCAAAATACTCAATTAACGCCACGCTTAATAAACTCAGAGTAGTAGGAATTCAAGGGGGAGGGGCACATACCACACGATCCAAAACTTCTCGCCTAATCCCAGCGAGGCTCACAGAATTCCATGGGTCATCTGCACTTAATACAGATGCCAAGAGAACATTCGGAAGTTGCTGCACACAAAATGCACAGCTGGACAAGACCGGGGGAAAGCCAAACAGTGGATACACTGAAAAGCAACCAGAGCCGGTCACAAATAAACCAAATGAAAGCCAGCCAAAGCAACAGAGTTCCAAACAAGCGTGCTTACCGGCCACAGGTAAACGGGAAGGGGTGTGACAGGAAACAGCAAGGGAGGGGGTCGTCACGCCTCCAGAGTTCAAAATCACTCTACCATAAATAGGCTCGTGATGCACGCCATTGATTAATTGGACTGGCCCCTCCCAATGCAGCCAGACCCCAAAGAAACTGCGGAGCAAGAGACAATTCCACCTGCTACATCCAGCTGTTCCTTTTTTGTACCTTTAACTTTTCCAGCCTCTTATTGCCCCTGTCCCAACTTTTTTGAGATGTGTTGCTGTCATGAAATTTCAAATGAGCCAATATTTGGCATGAAATTTCAAAATGTCTCACTTTCGACATTTGATATGTTGTCTGTGTTCTATTGTGAATACAATATCAGTTTTTGAGATTTGTAAATTATTGCATTCCGTTTTTATTTACAATTTGTACTTTGTCGCAACTTTTTTGGAATCGGGGTTGTATAATATTTTTGTCTCATTTGTTTAACTGGGTTCTCTTTATCTACTTTTAGGACTTGTGTGAAAATCGGTTAAAGTTTTAGGTCATGGTCATATTTATGCAGAAATATAGAAAATTCTAAAGGGTTCACAAACTTTCAAGCACCAATTGTACATCACAGTGACCACATTTCAGAGGGAACTAAATTTCAACGATTTTATGAAATCAAAAGGATGTCTAGCTTTAAGGTTGAAGAAGGACACAGTGGTGGTTCTTAACGCACCTTAAGACAACATAAAATTATGGACAGTTAGGCTTGATTTACAGGCTAATTTTACATTTAGTGATCATCTGCTGGGTTTAAATTTGTGTCAAGACTTGAAAGACTAAACATGTTCTCATGAACATTCTCATGTTCAGTCTAATTTTCCTTACTTTGCTGTTTAAAAAGCAACACTTTGAGCAACACTTACGCACTTTCTTTGCATGTGTATGAATTGGAAAGACGATTGTTGAGTGTATTGTAGACGCAAATCACAGGCAGGAAAACCAGTCCTGTTTTTGATGAAGGCATGTGACTCGAGTATTTGAACAGTTTGGATGTAACATGTTTCATTTGTCTCAGTTCAGATCTGCAGAGCTGTAGATTATAGCCAAGGCCATGTGGGGAAAGTGGAGCATTTTCAAAATGTTCTTTTTATTTCACAAAATGTTCCATTGTTCCCTTTGTCAATGATGTCGCTGCAAGCCACGGTACTTCAATTCATTTACACTGAGCGTCTGTGAACTTTCTCACCAAAGTGAAATGAATTCCCCATCACATGCTATATCAATTATCAGGATCTCAGAGGTTTTTTTTTTTTTTCAGATGCAGAAAAAAATAAAATAAAATAAAGCTTGACAAAACAGTGCACCGCATCGTGTCTGATCTGTGAGCCTGTAGATGAGAAGCGGTTCAATAAATAGCACAAGCAGACAGCAGGTTAAATTACTTTCCCTCACTGAGCCTGGAGACGTGCAGGTATTTTACAGCTTGATGAAAAATAATGCTATACTCATAATAACAGTGCTCTCTCTAGAGGAGTACATCACCAACACCATGAAAATCAAGCTCAGTTCTATGCAGTTGCACCAGAAGGGCTGAATCTTTAGAGAAGTATCAAGGCTATTACACAACTAGCAAGTGAAGATTTTTAACATGAGATCAGCTACAACATCAGTCCTTTTGCTTTATTTTATTTAAAAAAATAGATTTTGTATAATTTGGGTCATCAGTATTAAATATTTTAGACTAGATTGTTAACATTTTTAATTTTTATTTCAAATCTAATATTTTATCTTTAAAAAACCTCATCATCCCACACAAGGACAATCCGTTTCCTTTTTAAGTGATAATCAGAAAAAAAAGTTAAAATTTTCACAACATGCAGTTGTAAGTAATAAAGAACAAAATCTGTGTATATCTTTTTAAATAACTGACACATGAAAGGGTTAAAGGTATAAATCCACATGCATTAAATTGTCATACATTTTACACACTCATTTCAGTATTGATGTATTTGAGGCGTGTTGGACTCATTAGTGTTTATCTGTATGTGACAGATGCAGGATCATTTTCCTGCAAAAATGTGTTGAACTTTTTTTTTTTTTAATGAATCTGTGGGCGGCAAGGTGGTGTAGTGGTTAGCGCTGTCGCCTCACAGCAAGAAGGTCCTGGGTTCGAGCCCCAGGGCCGGCGAGGGCCTTTCTGTGTGGAGTTTGCATGTTCTCCCCGTGTCCGCGTGGGTTTCCTCCGGGTGCTCCGGTTTCCCCCACAGTCCAAAGACATGCAGGTTAGGTTAACTGGTGACTCTAAATTGACCGTAGGTGTGAATGTGAGTGTGAATGGTTGTCTGTGTCTATGTGTCAGCCCTGTGATGACCTGGCGACTTGTCCAGGGTGTACCCCGCCTTTCACCCGTAGTCAGCTGGGATAGGCTCCAGCTTGCCTGCGACCCTGTAGAAGGATAAAGCGGCTAGAGATAATGAGATGAGATGAGATGAATCTGTGTGTGCCACAATTCAGTAGATTAAGATATGAACATATAGTTGTGGTCAGAAGTTTATATACAGTGACATGAATGTCATCGTGGCTATGAATGTCATGGCGATATTTGGGCTTTCAGTAATTTCTTTGAACTGTTCTTTTTCTGTGGCAGGATGATTGTACAGCATACAGCTTTAATTTAAAAAACAAAAACACTAGAATTTGGTGCACAAGTTTTAATTTTCTTTGGGTTTTCTGAAATCAACACAGGGTCAAAATTATACATTCAGGATAAAACATTTACATACACTCAGAGGTGCTGAAAGTTCCAAAATGTCTCTTATCTTGCCAAGGCCGAGGTCTCTTAACTTCCTGTTCGTGATCATGATTGACGACAGCTGGTAGCTTCTCTGTGCCTTCATAAAAAGGGTTTGTTTACAGCACTCGTTGGATTGACCAACACACAGTAAAATGGGAAAGTCTAAGGAGCTCAGTGCAGATCTGAGAATGAGGATCGCAGATATACACAACTCAGGAATGTCTCTTGGAGCCATTTCTACACAGGTGCGAATTCCAAAATCAGTTCAAACAATTCTATCCAAGTTATTGTGAGGTGTAGTCACACTGCCAAGCCACTTTGATTCAAGAAAACCCAAACTGTCATCCTCAGCTGAAAGATAATTTGTTTGGATGGTCAGGAACAACCTGAGAACCACCATGACACAGCCCTGCCATGAACTGGAAGCTGATGGATCACTGTTTACAGTTCAGATCACCATGGACTAAGGCCAAGTTTACATTAGACCGTATCTGTCTCGTTTTCTTCACGGATGCACTGTCCGTTTACATTAAAATGCCTGGAAATGCCGGGAAACGGGAATCCGCCAGCGTCCACGTATTCAATCCAGATCGTGTCTGGTCCGGTGCTGTGTAAACATTGAGAATACGCGGATACGCTGTGCTGAGCTCTAGCTGGCGTTGTCATTGGACAACGTCACTGTGACATCCACCTTCCTGATTCGCTGGCGTTGGTCATGTGACGCGACTGCTGAAAAACGGCGCGGACTTCCGCCTTGTATCACCTTTCATTAAAGAGTATAAAAGTATGAAAATACTGCAAAAATTGATGCAAATACTGCCCATTGTGTAGTTATGATTGTCTTTAGGCTTGCCATCCTTCCACTTGCACGTGGTAAGTGACGCACATACCTGATATGCACTGAGATCACACACACAGCGGCTCAGTCCCGAATCACTGCTCGTGCACTTCACTCGTGCGCTCTGTGAGCTGCGCAGGGCCGGAGTGCGCACCCTCCAGAGGGCACTCGCTGTTCAGGGCGGAGTGATTTGGAGCGCAGGATGCCTGCGGAGCCGAGCGTATCCGTGTATTGGCATTGCTGTGTGCAGGCGAATCGTGTATTGGTGTTGCTGTGTGCATGTTAATCGTTTTAAAAATGTTAATCTGATGATCTGCTGATACGGTCTAATGTAAACCCCACCTAAGAGGCTACTATCCAAGAAATAACCCCCTGCTCCAAAATTCACACCTTCAAGCTTAACTAAAGTTTGAAGCTGACTACACAGACAAAGAAAAAGCCTTCTGGAGGATAGCTGTATGGTCAGATAAGACAAAGATTGAGTTGTTTGGCCACAATGACCAGCATGTACAGAGGGACACTGTACCAGCTGGTGATGGTGGTAGGATCATCATGCTCTGGGGCTGTTTTGCTGCCAGTGAAACTGGTCCATTGCACAAAGTGGATGGATTAATGAAGAAGGAGGACTACCTCAGAATTCTTCAGCATAAGCCATCAGAAACCTGAACACGACTTGGGACTTGGGAGTTACAACAGGACAATGAACCCAAACACGCATCAGAGCTGGTTGTGGAGGATAAAGCAGGCTAACATTAAGCTTAAAACAAGTCCTGACTTCAACCCTATTGAAAATATATGGACCATGCTTATAAGTTGAGTCCATGCCAAAAAAAAATATAATAATAATTGAACTCTACCAATTCTACCATGAAGAGTCATGAAATATCCAACCAGAATTCTGCCAGAAGCTTGTTCATGGTAAACAAAAATGTTTGGTCAAGGTGAATCTTGCGAAGAAATATTTTACCCAAATATTAAATGTGCTATATGTATATTATTGACCCTGCATGTATAATTTTGACCCTGTGTTGATTTCAGAAAACCCAAAGAAAAGTAAAACTTGTGCACCAAATTCTAGTTTTTTTTTTTATTATTAAAGCTGTATGCTGTACAATCATTCTGCCACAGAAAAAGAACAGTTCAAAGAAATTACTGAAAGCCCAAATATTGCCATGACATTCACATCCAAGGTGACATTCATGTCACTGTATGTAAACTTCTGACTGCAACTGTATATGTTTATCTTAATTAATCAGACACTTCCTTAATTGCCATGATATCACCTACAGTTAGGTCCATACATATTTGGACAGAGACAACGTTTTTCTAATTTTGGTTCTGTACATTACCACAATGAATTTTGAACAAAACAATTCAGATGCAGTTGAAGTTCAGACTTTCAGCTTTAATTCAGTGGGTTGAACAAAATGATTGCATAAAAATGTGAGGAACTAAAGCATTTTTTAAACACAATCCCTTCATTTCAGGGGCTCAAAAGTAATTGGACAAATTAAATAATTGTAAATAAAATGTTCATTTCTAATACTTGGTTGAAAACCCTTTGTTGGCAATGACTGCCTGAAGTCTTGAACTCATGGACATCACCAGACGCTGTGTTTCCTCCTTTTTAATGCTCTGCCAGGCCTTTACTGCAGCGGTTTTCAGTTGCTGTTTGTTTGTGGGCCTTTCTGTCTGAAGTTTAGTCTTTAACAAGTGAAATGCTGCTCAATTGGGTTGAGATCAGGTGACTGACTTGGCCATTCAAGAATATTCCACTTCTTTGCTTTAATAAACTCCTGGGTTGCTTTGGCTTTATGTTCTGGGTCATTGTCCATCTGTATTATGAAACGCCGACCAATCAGTTTGGCTGGATTTGAGCACACAGTATGTCTCTGAATACCTCAGAATTCATCCGGCTGCTTCTGTCCTGTGTCACATCATCAGTAAACACTAGTGACCCAGTGCCACTGGCAGCCATGCATGCCCAAGCCATCACACTGCCTCCGCCATGTTTTACAGATGATGTGGTATGCTTTGGATCATGAGCTGTACCATGCCTTCGCCATACTTTTTTCTTTCCATCATTCTGGTCGAGGTTGATCTTGGTTTCATCTGTCCAAAGAATGTTCTTCCAGAATTGTGCTGGCTTGTTTAGATGTTTTTTTTAGCAAAGTCCAATCTAGCCTTTTTATTCTTGAGGCTTATGAGTGGCTTGCACCATGCAGTGAACCCTCTGTATTTACTTTCATGCAGTCTTCTCTTTATGGTAGATTTGGATATTGATACGCCTACCTCCTGGAGAGTGTTGTTCACTTGGTTGGCTGTTGTGAAGGGGTTTCTCTTCACCATGGAAATTATTCTGCGATCATCCACCACTGTTGTCTTCTGTGGGCGTCCAGGTCTTTTTGCACTGATGAGTTCACCAGTGCTTTCTTTCTTTCTCAGGATGTACCAAACTGTAGATTTTGCCACTCCTAATATTGTAGCAATTTCTTGGATGTTTTTTTTTTTTCTGTTTTTGCAGCTTAAGGATGGCTTGTTTCGCCTGCATGGAGAGCTCCTTTGACCGCATGTTTTCTTCACAGCAAAATCTTCCAAATGCAAGCACCACACCTCAAATCAACTCCAGGCCTTTTATCTGCTTAATTGAGAATGACACAATGAAGGAATTGCCCACACCTGCCCATAAAATAGCCTTTGAGTCAATTGTCCAAATACTTTTGGTCCCTTTAAAAACAGGGTGGCACATGTTAAGGAGCTGAAACTCCTAAACCCTTCATCCAATTTTAATGTGGATACCCTCAAATGAAAGCTGAAAGTATGGACTTTATGTCCATGTCCATTATATAACTATAACTTGAATATGTTTCAGTAAACAGGTAAAAAACAAAACAAAATTTGTGTCAGTGTCCAAATATATATGGACCTAACTGTAGCGACAGCCGGTCCAGAGCTATAGACCTCGGTGAAACTCAGTTGTTTTTTTTAACCATATGCTTGAATGTTCTGTATGATTACGGAGTCTCCAGAAACTCTGTTGCCTCACAAAATTACTTATTATACATTTTTGTTTAACCATACTGTACATAGTAACAAAATATTCATATTTTTACAATGTTTATAATTAAAATAGTACTAGACCATTTATTTATGTTTATGTTTTATGGCCACTTTGGCCTTACCATCAGCACCAAGAAAACTGAAGCCTTGTACCAACCCCGACCTGGCAAACCCTACCAGAAACCCAGCAACACGGTAAATGATACAATGCTCAATGACATCGACAGGCTCACATATCTGGGCAGCACCCTGTCATGTCAGGCCAACACTGATCAGGAAGTCATGTGGAGGATCACCAAGGCTAGCAGTGGCTTTGGGAGGCTTCGACAAAATGTTTGGGAATGAAGGGGTATCAGTCTCAGCACCAAGCTCAAAGTCTACCAGGCGGTAGTCACAATAACACTCCTCTACGCCTGTGAAACCTGGACTGTATACAGCAGACACTCCTGGCAGTTGAACCATTTCCACACAACCTGTCTCCACAAGTTGATGAACATCAGGTGGCAGGATCACATTCCTAACACAGAGGTCTTTTCCCGTGCCAACATGCCCAGCATACGCACCCTCCTTGAGAAGGCACAGACAAGAAAGGCTGGTCACGTCCTGTGCATAAATGACCAGCATATCCCAGAGGTGCTACTGTATGGAGAACTTGTGGGGGGCAAGCACCAAGTTGGATGCCCCAAACTCCATTTCAAAGACAACCTCAAGGCCACATTTAAGAGCCTTAACATTCCTGTCCAGAGCTGGGAAGATCTTGCCTCTGACCGACCATCATGGCACAGCCTGATCAGCAGAGGTGTCAAGCCAGCTGAACAGCATCACAGAGCTATGGCTGAAAGGAAACAGGCAGTGTGGAAAGCAAGAGTAGCCACCACCTCCACTCAGCCACCCACCGGCCAGAGGTGCAGAATATGTGGCAAACAATTCAGAGCACAAATTGGACTCATCAGTCACCTCAGAAGACACACAGCCAACCAGTGAAGTCATGGTCTTCATCGACTTTGATGGATGAACAACATCATGTTTTATGACATGTTGAATCAGATGTGAGATGAAAATGTATTTTTGTGCACAAATCTGATTTGAACTAAAATAATTTACAGATAAATCAAACTGTCTGCTTGATACAAAATTTCAGTATTGTGTATCTAGCAATTAATTCTGTGGAAGGGAAACACTGATTGGTTAAAAATAAGAATTGTAATACAGTCAATATCAGGGTTGAAAAAAATTTATTTTTTTATTCCATATTAGGAGGGTGGCACGGTGGTGTAGTGGTTAGCACTGTCGCCTCACAGCAAGAAGGTCCGGGTTCGAGCCCTGTGGCCGGCGAGGGCCTTTCTGTGCGGAGTTTGCATGTTGTCTGCGTAGGTTTCTTCCGGGTGCTCCGGTTTCCCCCACAGTCCAAGAACATGCAGATTAAGTTAACTGGTGACTCTAAATTGACCGTAAGTGTGAATATGAATGGTTGTCTGTGTGTAAGCCCTGTGATGACCTGGCGACTTGTCCAGGGTGTACCCCGCCTTTCGCCCGTAGTCAGCTGGGATAGGCTCCAGCTTGAAATTGATAACGAGATGAGATTCCATATTAGGAACAAATTATGTTAAAGCTTGAACACTTTACAAAAAGGGCTTTATTTGCTTGTTAACACATGATGTATCACCTTTTGATAATACTGTTTCCAGGTCCAAGCCTTAACTGCGTTGGCTGAAGTTCCTGTCTCTGAGTCCAAGAAAAAGCTGACATTCAATTGCTTTTGTTGTGATGAAGAAGAGAAGAGTAAATGGCTGCCATTGATATGGTGGGTTACAACTCTTAAACAAGAAACAAAAGTCATCAGGTGACGAGATACCCCCCCCCCCAGCCCCCACATGAAACCCCACTACAGATTTTCCTAAATTGAATTGGTTGCTATGGAAATATGGAAAAAAATAAAATAACAGAAATCCCAAAATGTCAAAAGGCACAACTCTTCTAGTCACTTAACATAACTGTCAGGTTTTGTGAAAAAATCCCAAATACACTGCAAAAAACTGAAAACTGAATTTGAGGAGAAAATTATTTAATACGAGTGAAATTATTTTGCTGCATGGACAGATATTTTTACTTGATAAGACATCTTAGAATAAGTTGGTTGCAATCTAGAATTAAGTTTAATTATCTCAGAATTGGTGTCTTATATTCTTCTAATAGGAAATGTTAGATTGTTTCGACTATTTGCTAAGATATCATTTTTTGCAGTGTAGTTTTTGGGGCATGCTCTGAAAACTAAAATGTTTACAGACAGACAGACGGATGGACAGATGGACAGAGTGATAGCTATATCCCCCCACATTATATGCCAAGGGGATAATGGAGACAAGCAAAGATTGGTGCCCCAGGTGCTAACATTAGCTAGCTAACCTGAAAACCTCACTGTATCAATGTTTTATTTTTTTTTTTACCTCCGCCAACTTTGATGGAGAAGGTTATATTTTTGCATCCTTTGTTTGTTTGTTTGTTCCCAATGTAACTCAACAAGTAGTGAACAGATTTTGATGAAATTTGAGGAAAGGTGGACTGTGGGTCAAGGAACAATTGATTAGATTTTGATGCAAATCTAGATATGTATGCAGATCCAGGATTTTTTTTTTTGTCTTTTCCCAACATAACTCAAAAAGTAGTGAATGGATTTGGGTAAAATTTGGTGGACAGCTTTAGTATCATCCTGGGTTCAAGTGATTTGATTTTCATGTTGATAACATGTGGCTTGGTGGAGATATGTACTTTACCAACTGCTCTTCTCGTTATTAATCTGTTCAAGTGCAGCATCCACTGTATAAGGCTACATCCACACGACAACAGCAACGAGATGTTATTTAAAAATATATCGCGTCCAAATGGGCAACGATCAGTAAAATATCAGGTACATATGGCAACGCAACGCTTGCTGAAAACGATGCAATACACATGCCACACCTCTAGGGGCGCTGTAAGATGGTCCCTTCGGAGACACCAGAACAATAGAAGAAGTAAGGACGCATGCGCATAAACTATTATGTGTGAGACTTCATATTAGCCACAAAGTCAGGAAAATCTGTTCGTAAAATTACATTATAATGACCAAATACAATGAAAAGTATTTTTCCAGTCTCACCTGTGAAAGGTAATCCCATGTGATCTCCTTTGGACGGCAAACCTGTTGGTACAGTTAAACGCAGCTAATCTTTATTCTCCGCTTTGACCTATCCAATATGGCGGCGAGGATGACGTATGATTCTACGAGGAAGGCGGCGTCTTTAATGGTCCGGAATAAATTGAATGCTACACGTTGATGGATTAATTTGCTCTTCTACACCCTTTTTGAGAAATGTATTGTAGGACTTAAATCAACATCTGAAGAGGTGAGATCGCTCCTTTTTTTCCCTATTTTTGCTGGCGGGATTGACTCTGCCCTAAGGGCAGAGTCTCTCTCTCTCTCTCTCTCTCTCTCTCACTTTGCACCATTACACAATAAATATTCACAGTGAAAATATTTTGTAAGCGCGTTTCATGAACCAAGTTATAGGATTTGTTGACAACTCGCATCGAGTTCGTTACACTTCTACCCGGCGTGAAGCACTCACAGTCATGTGGTTGTGACGTCATCGTAAACAAATCTGTTCTACTCATCCAGACGACTTCACAATGGCAATGTTGCCAGATCTTTCCACTCTGGAACCTGTTCTCAAAAAGATTGCGTTTTGGGCACCCAAAACGCCGGTGCCGTGTGGATGCCAGGCCTAAACGATAAGCAATTGTATCGGAGTCACCTGAATCCGTTGCAGTGTGGACAGGGCCTAAGTCTCTGTGAATGAGCTGTTCTTGTCTGCTTTTGGGATCTGAAGGAGTGTTTGGATCCAGAAATGGTGATTACATCAGACTTAACAATCAGATAGGGGTCAAACATGCAGCAGTAAGGGCGTGATTAAGCACTGGCCATGAATAAGAGGAGATGCAGAGAACAATCAGGTAATGACTGAGTGGTGACACCTATGTGCGTGTGGTTAATAATCATGTTTCTTTTGACTCACGAGAGCGCTGATAGGAAAACAGCTAACAGTCAGTTTAACTGCAAACAGACCAAAGACAACAGAAACATTGTGCATGCTTTTTTAATTTTTTTTTGTTTGTGTTCATAGTGATTCTGTTGGAAAATAGAAATATTGAAACATGCTCAAGGAGAAAGAAATGTAAAGACGGTATTATTCAAAAGGTGCAGGCTATCTGCTGGTACCTCGTATAGTGAAGGCTACATCAGGGGGCAGAGCCTTTTCTTACAAAGCCCCACTGTTATGGAACAGCCTTCCAAGTAGTGTTCAGGAATCAGACACAGTCTCAGCATTTAAGTCTAGGCTGAAAACATATCTGTTTAGTCAAGCCTTTTGTTAATGGTGTTTATGAGGTAAAGGAGTAGATCTGGAGGGTCCTCAGACATAGAGTATTTTGGTAAACTGGGATGTATGGATGCTGTCAGTCCCCACTCGCTTGCTCACTCGAGTTTGTTGACGGTGTAGTGGCTGCTGCTTTATGTCCCGGGGCTCCCTCATGCCTGTGTTACCTTCTGGCTCTCCCCTTTTAGTTATGCTGTCATAGTTAGTTGCCGGAGTCCCTGCTTGTACTCGGTGCAATATGTATACTGTTCCTACTTATTCAGGTGACATTGGGCATACCTAACCACCTGTGTTTTCTTTCTCTCCCCCCCACCCCAAATCTGTCCCTCTGAGTTACATGGAGTCAACAGGAAATCTTTTGGTGGAGACGGTGGGGACCTCGACTGGCTATCGTAGCCTGCAGGGAATCGGCCGTCAGACATTCTGTCGCATGTCCCAGACCCGGTGAAATGTAACTGAATTGTCTTGGCCAGGCCTAAGGGTCCCATCTGCATCTCATCATTGCTGAGGAGTGTGCTCCCATCACCCAATCAAGCATCCAGCCAGAGCAGTCATGATATATTTTTTACCATATTAACATGCCATTGTGTGTTATGCCTGATGTAAAGACTCTCGTCTCTGCGAGCCTACCACACAGATTTAATACTTGTCATTTTTAGGGCATACCTAACAACGTGTTTTCTTTCCCCCCCCCCCATCTGTCCCTCTGAGTTACATGTTGATCCTGGGATTGAGATGCTGGCCTCTTCTGCCCCTCGGACCTGCTTGATCCATCCTGGTGCCCTGTGTCTGGTCGGAGTTTTATCGCCCCACTCCTGTGAAGGACGGCCCCATGAGGACAGTTGATGGTTATACCTGTTAAAACTGTTAATATTATAGTCAGGCTGTCTGTTGTTGCCCAAATGAGGATGGGTTCCCTTTTGAGTCTGGTTCCTCTCGAGGTTTCTTCCTCATGTCGTCTGAGGAAGTTTTTCCTTGCCACCGTCGCCACAGGCTTGCTCATTGGGGATAGATTAGGGATAAAATTAGCTCATGTTTTAAGTCGTTCAAATTCTGTAAAGCTGCTTTGCGACAATGTTTATTGTTAAAAGCACTGTACAAATAAACTTGATTTGATTTGATTTATTATTCTCTCCTAAGGCTTTGGTGTCCTCATCATTCTTGTCTCGGCCTACCAGGGTTCTAGGAAGCATATGTTATTTTTGTTACCTTCTCCATGTGCTCTTTAATAGCACAACTAATAGATACACTTGAAGAGTTTGGTTCCAAAACGCTATATATCCAGTTCCATTGTTTCAAGAAAAATCAATTTTTCTGATTACAGGAAGTGATAAAAGGAAAACCACTGTATCCTGTTTTAAAATTTATTGATAAACTCCTTAATAATGATAAACTTTGAAAATGAAATCCAGAACTAATTAACAGCTTTTCACTGAACCAAGTAATTATTTTGTTAAGTCGCTACATATCCACGCCACGGCATTTCCCCCCAAAATGCTACATATCCCTTTCTATTTAAAGTGCATTTAACCGTGTTCTTTCATGACAGATTATTTTATTTTATAGATTATTTAAATTTTTTAGATAATTTTATTGAAATTATTCATAATTCAGTGTGAAATTGTCCATTCAATGCAAGAAGTGATGAAGCAATTTCCTACTTCGCGGACGCAACCATCTTAGAAGACTTCACGTCAATGGCGGCCTCTGATTGGCCAAATGGATATGCCTGGTTTTGAGAAAAATCGGTGATGGCGCTTGTTGCATTTTGGAATGAAAACCTGTAATGCAGTGTGTAAATCAATGGCAGATATTATGTTTTGGTGAAAACTGAATATGGTACAAGTAAGATATGATAATTGCTGATGGTTTGGTGGTGGGAGTTTCAATTTTTCAAATTTGGCATTTATCGCATTTTGGAACCAAACTCTTCAATTGTACTGTACAATCCCAGTTTATAATTATTATATTCTATTTAGATTTTCAAGTATTTTATCAGTAAGTAAGTGTCGGTGAACTGTACAGGAAAAAGTTAAGATAAGAAGACCTTTATTATCCCACAATGGGGAAATTTCCTTTTTGCAGCAGCACAGTGGATACTTTTTGAGTTACAGCTTTACTTCTGACTGTCACAAATCACTGACACTGGAGACTCCTTCCATGAATGTCTCCTTTGCTGTATCAACTATGGGAAAAAATAATGATAAAATTTCACCAAATATTAGCCTTTACATCCATGGTGATGTGGTCTCCAGACCACATTACTAACTTGAAGAGCACTTGGTAGAGCGCATACCTCCTCCAAAGCCTCATATTCAGATTTGCATCAAAATCTAATCAATTGTTCCTTGGCCTATGGTCCACCTTTCCTCCAAATTTCATCCAAATCTGTTCACTACTTTTTGATTTATGTTGGGAACAAACAAACAAAAAGAGGTGAAAACATCACCTCCTCAAACCCAGTTGTCGGAGGTAAAAATCCTCATAACCAAACTCATGGTTCTTAGAACATCATTGACAGTGAGCTTGAAAATCTATTTCCTATGTCATTTAATCTGCAACACTAATACACAACATTTCACAGCCAGAAGCACTCCTGTTAATTTTTTTTGGAAAGGACTTAACATCTAATTATTGACCAAAAAATAGATCTGCTTTTCAATTAATTCTGATTAGAGCACTAAAGGCATTTCATAAACGCTCCACTTTAATCATGACTGCAGGGAGTTCAGTTTAAAGTCGAGGTTTGAAGGATCCTGTTCTAGTTATTTGCATACACAAGTATAGATCATGGTATACACACTCCCACAGCATTCATTCAGTACATCTGGATCCAGGTGTTTACCTCACACTATTTGTTACGAACTCCAAACGTGTGTCAGAAAATTATTATTATTTTTTTGTGGGAAAAAAAATAATCATTTGTAACACAGACACTGTTTCCTGAAATCTAAATTACATCCAAATCTGACTAAACAATCGTTTGAGTTTTAACAGGTCATTGGTGCTTCGGATTACAAAATATGAAAAACAAAAACTTACCTTTGATCAAATAGTTTGACTTATAGTTTGTTTTCTGCTTGATTTTAAAGCTGATTGTCACTAATAGTGATCTGAGTTCATGGCAGCCTTCAAACATGGCCACCACGGACTACAATTCCCAAGGGCCATAGTTCTGATTACCGCTGCACCTGTTCCACATCACAAGCCATCAGTGTACGCTACTGAAGGACCACAACCACAAACGCTCAGTGCGAAGTATCATTCTGTGTCCCTGTACCTGATCACACCAAGCTGTTTGGCTCACGTGCTGACTTTAGTTACATTGACCCTGCTTTTGTTTACATTCGGGTTCTGAGATAGTTATATTCCTCTGACTCTCTGTTCGTGTATCGACTGACCCTTTGCCTGAACCTGACTCTGCTTCTCGTCTTATAATTTGGCTGCTAATTTGTGCTGCAGCCACTCTCTCCTGCACCCGCTGACACTGATCATGTATCTATGAACAGGAATTATGTTCATAGTGAAAAACAAATGTGTACAGTGGTGCTTAAGTTTGTAAACCCTTTAGAATTTTCTATATTTCTGCGTAAATATGACCTAAAACATCATCAGATTTTCACACAAGTCCTAAAAGTAGATAAAGAGAACCCAGTTAAACAAATGAGACAAAAATATTATACTTGGTCATTTATTTATTGAGGAAAATGATCCAATATTACATATCTGTGAGTGGCAAAAGTATGTGAACCTTTGCTTTCAGTATCTGGTGTGACCCCCTTGTGCAGCAATAACTGCAAGTAAATGTTTCCGGTAACTGTTGATCAGTCCTGCACACCGGCTTGGAGGAATTTTAGCCCGTTCCTCCATACAGAACAGCTTCAACTCTGGGATGTTGGTGGGTTTCTTCACATGAACTGCTCGCTTCAGGTCCTTCCACAACATTTCCATTGGATTAAGGTCAGGACTTTGACTTGGCCATTCCAAAACATTAACTTTATTCTTCTTTAACCATTCTTTGGTAGAACGACTTGTGTGCTTAGGGTCGTTGTCTTGCTGCATGACCCACCTTCTCTTGAGATTCAGTTCATGGACAGATGTCCTGACATTTTCCTTTAGAATTCGCTGGTATAATTCAGAATTCATTGTTACATCAATGATGGCAAGCCGTCCTGGCCCAGATGCAGCAAAACAGGCCCAAAGCATGATAACTCTACCACAACCATGATTCACAGATGGGATAAGGTTCTTATGCTTGAATGCAGTGCTTTCCTCTCTCCAAATATAACGCTTCTCATTTAAACCAAAAAGTTCTATTTTGGGCTCATCCGTCCACAAAACATTTTTCCAATAGCCTTCTGGCTTGTCCACATGATCTTTAAGAAACTGCAGATGAGCAGCAATGTTCTTTTTGAAGAGCAGTGGCTTTCTCCTTGCAACCCTGCCATACACACCATAGTTGTTCAGTGTTTTCCTGATGGTGGACTCATGAACATTAACATTAGCTAATGTGAGAGAGGCCTTCAGTTGCTTAGAAGTTACCCTGGGGTCCTTTGGGACCTCGCAGACTATTACATGCCTTGCTCTTGGAGTGATCTTTGTTGGTCGACCACTCCTGGGGAGGGTAACAATGGTCTTGAATTTCCTCCATTTGTACACAATCTGTCTGACTGTGGATTGGTGGAGTCCAAAGTCTTTAGAGATGGTTTTGTAACCTTTTCCAGCCTGATGAACATCAACAATGCTTTTTCTGAGGTCCTCAGAAATCTCCTTCCTTTGTGCCATGATACACTTCCACAAATGTGTTGTGAAGATCAGACTTTGATAGATCCCTGTTCTTTAAATAAAACAGGGTGCCCACTCACACCTGATTGTCATCCCATTGATTGAAAACACCTGACTCTAATTTCACCTTCAAATTTACTGCTAATCCTAGAGGTTCACATACTTTTGCCACTCACAGATATGTAATATTGGATAATTTTCCTCAATAAATAAATGACCAAGTATAATATTTTTGTCTCATTTGTTTAACTGGGTTCTCTTTATTTACTTTTAGGACTTGTGTGAAAATCTGCTGATGTTTTAGGTCATATTTATGCAGAAAGATACATTCTAAAGGGTTCACAAACTTTCAAGCACCACTGTAACAATCTGTATATTAGTAATACAGCAAAACTGTAAAATGTCTGAGGAGAACTGAAAACCAGTCAGGTGACTCTGGACTAAAAAACTTTCGATGTATGGTTGCATGAATTGTCATTTATTTTTCATACTTAAATGTAAAATCACTTATTAAAATTATTTTAAAAAATGACAGAGCACGTTCATCTTCTCGCACTATGGATCAAACATTAAACTGATCGGAAAATAAATGGCATACAATATAACATGATTATTGGTGGTCTGTGTCATTTTCTAGGGCAGGGGTGTCAAACCTGATCCATAAAGGGCCTTGTGGCTGCAGGTTTTCATTCCAGCCATGCAGCAGCACACCTGACTTGGCTCATTCAATCAACTGAACTGTCTTCACACAGTCAAATACTTGCAGCCACACCCACCCTTGATTAAAGGGTGGGTGTGTCAGTTGATTGAATAAGCCAAATCAGGGTGCTGCTGCATGGCTGGAATGAAAACCTGCAGCCACACGGCCCTTTATGGATCAGGTTTGACACCCCTGTTCTAGGGTGTTAATGGTTTCAAGTGATGGACAAATACACTACATCAAGAAGAAAAAGAAACCTTTATTCATCACATGCACACTTCAAGCACAGTAAAATTCATCCTCTGCATTTAACCCATCTGAAGCAGTGAACACACACACTCAGAGCAGTGGGCAGCCACACCAAAGCGCCCAGGGAGCAGTCAGGGGTTAGGTACCTTGCTCAAGGGCACCTCAGCCCAAGGCCACCCCACGTCAACCTACCTGCATGTCTTTGGATTGTGGGGGAAACCGGAGCACCCGGAGGAAACCCACACAGACATGGGGAGAACATGCAAACTCCACACAGAAAGGCCCTCGCCGGCTGCTGGGCTCGAACCCAGAACCTTCTTGCTGTGAGGTGACCGTGCTAACCACTACACCACCATGCCGCAAAGATCAAGATTACTTTGGGAGTTTTACCTCTTCCAAATTTGTTGGCTGAGCTTATGTTTTTGCCTCCCTTTGTTGGGTTGTTTGACTGTTCTCAATGTAACTCAAAGTAGCGAATGGATTTGGATGAAATTTGGTGGAAAATTGAGTCATGGGCCAAGGAACAATTGTTTAGATTTTGATGTAAATCCAGATATGCATGTGGTCCAGGATCCAGATATATGTGTGGATCCAGGAATTCTTCTTATTTATTACTGTTTGTGTGTGGGGTGTTTTTTTTTTTTTTTTTCAGGTGTGTCTGTTCTCAACATAACTCAAAGTAGTGAATGGATTTGGAGGAAAAGTGAGCCATGGGCCAAGGAACAATTGATTAGATTTTGATGCAAATTCAAGTATGTGACTTGGTGAAGGTATAGACTCTACCAAGTGCACTTCCAGTTCCTCATGTGGTCAAATCATTTGCCTTTTTTGGACAACTTTTTAATTGATCAAAATTTCAGTGCATTCGTAATGTATATAAAACAGTTATTCCACGAAATCGAGTCATGGCACTGAGTTGTCTATAACCCGTGTACGACGAGACTGAGTGGAATAATGGTTTTATTCTATCCATATTCACTGGATTTTTAGAAACAGAGTACTTTTTACTTTTGGCAAATTCGATAAATAAAAACTTTATATTAAATATCCAAAATAATTTCTGTTTAGAATGTAAACAAACCAGTGAAATGACAAAACAGGAGCTATTGGGGGGGGGGGGAAGAGACTATTTTAGCTCTTTCTGTTTCTTTTAAATACTGGATAACAATTTTTGGGGTTTTGTTTTTGAGTCGAGTTTTTTTAATTTATTATATATTTTTTTCATCCTCTGTTGGTTCAGCAACACACTCCGCCATTTTGTTCTTCTCTGCTCATGGTATATGAGCTGATATCCTAGTAGTAGAGTAGCCAATCAGAGTGCACAATTGCTCATATCCAATGAATGTGGATAGAATAAAAATAATTATAAGAATAAACAGACCAACAATTATGGTTTGGATTTTCTGGGGGAAAAAAGAAAATAATCAAGGAACCAGCCTATATAATACATGAAGCGGTGTACTGACTAACAACTGGAAATGAACAATGTGTCTGGAAACATATGGCTTACAAGTTGTATTGTAAAGTGCAATAATGGATTGAGAGATCTGATGACTATACATGATAAGTAAGCTATCTGGTGAGTAAGTCATGGTAATTTAAAAAAGACACAAAGTAGGCAAACAAAGACTAAAATCATTTATCTATCATCCCAGCCATCGCAGCCTCTTTCATGTCTTTCCAGTTTTCATAAACACCACAGAGATATCGTCCTCATTCTTCTCTGCTCAGTAATGGAATCAGTAATGGAGTTGTGGCTGGCATTAGATGCCTCCCATCTGCTGCTGTGTGCTGCATCTGTGTGGTATCACTGTGCCAGTGGATGCCATGATCTCTGGCATCAGTTGCTACTCACTATCCCTCATCACCATTTGTTCGTAGATCTTCTGAGTCCTCCAACTATCTACAACTTCATTTCCATGACTGTGAGACTGTTAATCCTGATGATTCTACACAGCCATGTCTAGCTGGAAGTCTGGAAAATTGTCCTGCTTTCTTTAAGGGAAAGACATCATTCTTCTCCACCCTGAGAGCTGATTCTGGGCATCTGTTAACACTGGATGAGCAAAAAGACGAGTGGTCTAATTCCATGTGTTGGAAGAAGCCCAAGTTAGGCTGGTAGCTGTTTTGCAGCTTGGAACTGGATATGACTGAATTAAAGCAGAAAAAATAGGCAGAACCCCACACAAACCATGACTGTATTTTGAAATGGTGCTGAAAAAAAAAAATCATGGCTCTGCTGAGAACTTTAGAAAATCTCCTTAGAGTTTGACATTTAAAACTTGAGATGCATTAATGCCATTTTTTTCACACCATGTATGAGTCTGTCTGGTTATCTGAATTTGTTATAAATTTTACAAGCTTGGGTAGGAATAAAATGCTTCAAAAAATAAATGGGCTTAGATCTTTTTTTTTGTATGCCTGAGCTTTGAACATTTTGATAAGCAAAATCTGTGGGACTTTAGTGAAACATTTTTCCCCCCAGTTGAAGCATTCCCTGATTTAAAAAGAAAAAGTTTAACATCCTTTCTATTGAGTAATGTGCAGGATTCTTTGGACTACATTTTGCAGAAGTTATCTTTAAGGTTGGCACAGGACAAAGTACGGTAAGAAGGTCTTGTAAAACCTCTACCTGCTGTTCCAAGCTCTTATTCTCAGAACTGCTTGGCAGAAACACTCCGAACATGGGCGTGTATCAACAGTTCAAGGTCATAATGGAGTGCGACACTGCTTACTGAGATCATTACTTGATTGATTATTGATAGGTCATTGATTAATCCCTGCACTTGGGGATCAGTAAAGATTATTGGCTTGAGTTCATAAGCCAGGACTTGATAAATGCCAAATGAATTACAGTTTGGGTTTGAGTTACTGATATCTTAGCAGAAAAAGATTAAATCTAGAACAATAAAAGGTTTTCTTGATTTGTCTATCAGTCTAGAACCCTTAAATATTAAATACAATGTTTTACAAAAGTATTCATTAAAATGGATTTTGGGGGATTAGCCCAATGATTTACACAACATGCCTACCACTTTAAAGGTGCTATTATTATTATTTTTTTTATTGTGACACAAACAAGATGAAGAAGGAAAAAAAACCCAGAAATCTGAAGTGTGCATAAATATTCACCCCTTTAATATGAAACCCCTAAATAAGAGCTGGTCCAACCAATTCACTTCATAAGTCACATAATTAGTTGAGTAAGATCCACCTGTGTGCAATCAAAGTGTCACATGATCTGTCACATGATGTCTGTATAAATCAACCTGTTCTGGAAGGACCCTGACTCTGCAATACTACTAAGCAAGCAACATGAAAACCAAGGAGCCTCCAAACAGCTCAGAGACAAAGTTGTGGAGAAGTATAGATCAGGGTTGGGTTATAAAAATGTATCCCAAACTTTGAATATCCCACAGAGCTCCATTAAATCCATTATAGCAAAATGGAAAGAATATGGTACCACTACAAACCTGACAAGAGAAGGCCCCGCCCACCAAAACTCACAAACCGGGCAAGGAGGGCATTAATCAGAGATGCAACAAAGACCCCAAAGATAACACTGAAGGAGCTGCAAAGATCCACAGCGGAGATGGGAGTATCTGTCCCTAGGACCACTTTAAGCCAAACACTCCACAGAGCGGGGCTTTATGGAAGCGTGGCCAGAAAAAGTCATTGCTGAAGAAAAAATGTTTGGAGTTTGCCCAACAGCATGTGGCAGACTCCCCAAACACATGGAAGAAGATTCTCTGGTCAAATGAGACTAAAATTGATCTTTTTGGCCATCATGAGAAATGCCATGTGTGGTACAAACCCAACACCCTGAGAACACCATTCCTACAGTGAAGCATGGTGGTGGCAGTAAACGTGCTGGTGAAGAGCTGACTACAGACACGGACAGCTCAAACTACAACTCCCAGAACACACAGCGCCCTCTGTCTCCCACCTTCTAACACACAGCTGACATCCATTTCCTCATCACCTGCCCCTGCATATAAACACCAGTCACACAAGCACTCAATGTGAAGTATTGTTCTGGTTCACCGATCATACCAAGCCTTGTTATCTTTCTGACTGCCTTTCTACCAATCTGACCTTTTGCTGGTATTTCTCATTTCCTTGATCTCTGTTTACCTCTGCTATTCTGTTTGCTGATCACCCGACCCTAGCATGTTTACTGACCTTGATTCCTGTCTCTCGATTTGGCTTGGTTCGCTATTCTTAAGCTGTTTTCCACTGTACATACATCCATAAGTGCCTGCGAACTCACAGGTGGTGGCAGCATCATGCTGTGGGGATGTTTTTCATCTGCAGGGACAGGAAAGCTGGTCAGGACTGAAGGAAAGATGGATGGCACTAAATATTCTGGAGGAAAACCTGTTTGAGTCGGCCAGAGGTTTGAGACTTGGATGAAGGTTCATGTTCCAGCAGGACAATGACCCTAAACATACTGCTAAAGCTCCACTGGAGTGATTTAAAGGGAAAAATTTAAATGTCTTGGAATGGCCTAATCAAAGCCCAGATCTCAATCCAATTGAGAATCTGTGACATAACTTGAAGATTGCTGTACACCAACGCAACCCATCTAACTTGAAGGAGTTGGAGCAGTTTTGCCTTGAGGAATGGGCAAAAATCCCAGTGGCTAGATGTGGTAAGCTAATAAAGACCAACGCCAAGAGACTTGCAGCTGGAATTGCAGCAAAAGGTGACTCTACAAAGTATTGACTTTGGGAAATGAATACCTATGCACACTCCAGATTTAATTTTTTTCATCTTAATTATTGTTTGTGTCACAATAAAACAACAATTTTCACTTTTAAAGTGGTCGGCATGTTGTGTAAATCAAATGGTGCTAACCCTCCAAAAATCCATTTTAATTCCAGCTTGTAATGTGACAAAACAGGACAAACACCAAGGGGGGTGAATACTTTTGCACAACACTGTATAGAATCATAGTAAAAAGGGTTTCCATTTCAGAATGGATTCAGATCAGGAATCCTGTAGGAAGCTAAGAAGCCTTAACTATCCAAAGAAAGTAAAACCCTTTTTGTTGGAAGTCCTGCATGTAAGTCCTTTAAAGCGATGTCAGACCACATATCAAGGTCAAGAAGGAGCTAATTCATTTCTGATTATTAAAGAATCTTGTATGCAGACCTGCCAACCTTTACACAGTTTGCATAGAAACTCTGCATTTTAATATTAGAGAATGCTGATATAAGTTATCATTCAATAAATACACAAAAAGAGCAGCCTTCTTTTGTCCTTAATAAAATGGAGCCAATCATCATATGAACCTTGACTTGATTGATTGGCAGTTGCACAAGTGTTAAGTAACTCCCTTGGAAGCCCCACCCCTTCCCCATCTTATGTTAGCCATGTTTCATCTGTTGCAATCTTCTCAACTTGATTTTCTCTCACTTTGTCGCTGAACAGAGTTCAGTTCATTAATGAGGAATAAAATCTATCAATATGTACACTACCGTTCAAAAGTTTGGGGTCACCCAGACAATTTTGTGTTTTCCATGAAAAGTCACACTTTTATTTACCACCATAAGTTGTAAAATGAATAGAAAATATAGTCAAGACATTTTTCTGGCCATTTTGAGCATTTAATCGACCCCACAAATGTGATGCTCCAGAAACTCAGTCTGCTCAAAGGAAGGTCAGTTTTATAGCTTCTCTAAAGAGCTCAACTGTTTTCAGCTGTGCTAACATGATTGTACAAGGGTTTTCTAATCATCCATTAGCCTTCTGAGGCAATGAGCAAACACATTGTACCATTAGAACACTGGAGTGAGAGTTGCTGGAAATGGGCCTCTATACACCTATGGAGATATTGCACCAAAAACCAGACATTTGCAGCTAGAATAGTCATTTACCACATTAGCAATGTATAGAGTGGATTTCTGATTAGTTTAAAGTGATCTTCATTGAAAAGAACAGTGCTTTTCTTTCAGAAATAAGGACATTTCAAAGTGACCCCAAACTTTTGAACGGTAGTGTATATGGTCCACTTCACATTAGACATGTACAGGATATCGTCAATCAAATATAACAACTTACAAATGTGTTTAATTGTAATGATAATGACTAAATACACACACACACACACACACACACACACATAGAGCTCTTTGGATGTATGATGAGTATTCCAACCAGCATGAGAGTAATTTATATATCTGACACACTGCCCACAGAGATTTATTATGAACTCATAAATACTAAATATGAATTAAATGTCACCTGGACGTTATTTAATCTTTAGTTCAGATACTATTAAGTCTCTCTCTCTCTTTCTCTCATTGTGTCTTGCTCTCTTGCTCTCCCCAATAAGATACCGGGCTTCTGTCCAACTCCGAGTGTATTCTACTGAAGTCCAATGGACCACTGTCTGGCAGAAGATCCAATTAAATTCAAAATCAATTTAATTCACTGGATTTCACTTTCTGAAGCCTTGTCTTTCTGAAGAGAAGTTGTACATACTCTGAAAGCAACGAACACAATGTGAGACAGGACCATATTCAGACGAGCAGCACAAAGATCCGCAATAAAGGATTCGTCATTGCTACAATGAGCAATTTTCGTCCTTTGTTTTTTTTTTCTTCCATATTCTCCCATTTCTGCCCTTTTCTTGGTACTGGAAAAGGAAGAGAGAATGTCTCAGTGAATCAATAAACACTGACGATACACCTGACTAAAGCTCAAAATACTTACAGCCTGCAGTGCTACAGTACTTGTATCCAAACTCCTAACAATGGAGAAGAATCACCACTGCACAATATAATCATCATCACAGGCAGTCCACCATTTATTTACTTTAAAATGTCATCCATCCATACAGCCATCGTCACCCCTAATTTCAATCAAATTTCCAAAATGCTGACTTAAAATAAAAGAAGATCCACAATGCTGACTTGAGGAATGAACACTCCACTTTGTATGGACAAGATATATCGAAACATCATTCTCAGACACTCCATCTACACTGTGCCATATTCAGTCAGTCACTTAAATCCAAAACTTGCATTAATATTTAAGCAAGGAATGGTTCACAGACTAAAAGTCAGGTTATGGACCTGCTGAAGTCAATTTTCTGGTTTCCTCATTCAGTTTATTAAAATCACCTGCATGTTGTTCACACCTCTGAGGTTACCAGTTTTTTTTTCTTCTTGAGAGCAAGTGTCTGAAATGGGTTTTCAGTAATGTCAAGGAGGAAGGAAACAGCTGTTATTGCTCTCAAATATTACAACCCCGATTCCAAAAAAGTTGGGACAAAGTACAAATTGTAAATAAAAATGGAATGCAATAATTTACAAATCTCAAAAACTGATATTGTATTCACAATAGAACATAGACAACATATCAAATGTCGAAAGTGAGACATTTTGAAATTTCATGCCAAATATTGGCTCGTTTGAAATTTCATGACAGCAACACATCTCAAAAAAGTTGGGACAGGGGCAATAAGAGGCTGGAAAAGTTAAAGGTACAAAAAAGGAACAGCTGGAGGACCAAATTGCAACTCATTAGGTCAATTGGCAATAGGTCATTAACATGACTGGGTATAAAAAGAGCATCTTGGATTGGCAGCGGCTCTCAGAAGTAAAGATGGGAAGAGGATCACCAATCCCCCTAATTCTGCACCGACAAATAGTGGAGCAATATCAGAAAGGAGTTCGACAGTGTAAAATTGCAAAGAGTTTGAACATATCATCATCTACAGTGCATAATATCATCAAAAGATTCAGAGAATCTGGAAGAATCTCTGTGCTTAAGGGTCAAGGCCGGAAAACCATACTGGGTGCCCGTGATCTTCGGGCCCTTAGACGGCACTGCATCACATACAGGCATGATTCTGTACTGGAAATCACAAAATGGGCTCAGGAATATTTCCAGAGAACATTATCTGTGAGCACAATTCACCGTGCCATCCGCCGTTGCCAGCTAAAACTCTATAGTTCAAAGAAGAAGCTGTATTTAAACATGATCCAGAAGCGAAGATGTCTTCTCTGGGCCAAGGCTCATTTAAAATGGACTGTGGCAAAGTGGAAAACTGTTCTGTGGTCAGACAAATCAAAATTTGAAGTTCTTTATGGAAATAAGGGACGCCGTGTCATTCGGACTAAAGAGGAGAAGGACGACCCAAGTTGTTATCAGCGCTCAGTTCAGAAGCCTGCATCTATGATGGTATGGGGTTGCATTAGTGCGTGTGGCATGGGCAGCTTACACATCTGGAAAGACACCATCAATGCTGAAAGGTATATCCAGGTTCTAGAGCAACATATGCTCCCATCCAGACGACGTCTCTTTCAGGGAAGACCTTGCATTTTCCAACATGACAATGCCAAACCACATACTGCATCAATTACAGCATCATGGCTGCGTAGAAGAAGGGTCCGGGTACTGAACTGGCCAGCCTGCAGTCCAGATCTTTCACCCATAGAAAACATTTGGTGCATCATAAAACGGAAGATACAACAAAAAAGTCCTAAGACAGTTGAGCAACTAGAATCGTACATTAGACAAGAATGGGTTAACATTCCTATCCCTAAACTTGAGCAACTTGTCTCCTCAGTCCCCAGACGTTTACAGACTGTTGTAAAGAGAAAAGGGGATGTCTCACAGTGGTAAACATGGCCTTGTCCCAACTTTTTTGAGATGTGTTGTTGTCATGAAATTTAAAATCATCTAATTTTTCTCTTTAAATGATACATTTTCTCAGTTTAAACATTTGATATGTCATCTATGTTCTATTCTGAATAAAATATGGAATTTTGAAATTTCCACATCATTGCATTCCGTATTTATTTACAATTTGTACTTTGTCCCAACTTTTTTGGAATCGGGGTTGTACATGATATAAAATTAAGAGACAATTTAAAAATGAAAATGCCTTGAGATTACTTCGCCTAATCAATGAGTGCAGCAGACAAGGTCTCATCAGACTCCACCACCATGATCAAGTTTGCTGAGGACACTGTTGTGGTAGGCCTGAGCTCATTGGCGACACAGTGGTGTAGTGGTTAGCACTGTCGCCTCACAGCAAGAAGGTTCTGGGTTTGAGCCCAGCAGCCAGCAGGGGCCTTTCTGTGTGGAGTTTGCATGTTCTCCCTGTGTCTGCGTGGGTTTCCTCTGGGTGCTCCGGTTTCCCCCACAGTTCAAAGACATGCAGTTAGGTTAACATGGGGTGGCCTTGGGCTGAGGTGCCCTTGAGCAAGGTACCTAACCCCTGACTGCTCCTCGGGCGCTGTAGTATGGCCACCCACTGCTCTGGGTGTGTGTGCGCGTGTGTTCACTGCAACAGATGGGTTAAATGCAGAGGATGAATCTCACTGTGCTTGAAGTGTGCATGTGACAAATAAAGGTTTCTTCTTCTATTCTTCAATGAGGTAGACTACCTGGAGGAGATCAGAAACCTGGAGATCTGGTGCCAGGACAACAACCTCCTCCTAAACGTCAGCAAGACAAAGGACCTGATTGTGGACTTCTGTGCAAAGCTGGGGAGGAACTGCAATCGCCTCTACATCAATGGGACCCAAGTGGATAATTTTTGGTACCTGGGTGTTCATATCATGCAAGACCTGTCATGATTCTGCCACATCATTGCCCTGGTTAAGAAGGCCTACCAGTGTCTTTTCAATCAAAGACGTCTCAGAGACTTGCGTCTTCCACCAAGGGGGCTGAGGAACTTTTACTCCTGTTCCACTGAGAACATCCTGATGGGAAATATCTCCACCTGGTTTGGCAGCAGCACCAAGCAGGACAGATGGGCCCTCCAGAGAGTGGTGTGATCAGCTGAGTGCATCATCCACACCGAGCTCCCTAACCTGCAATCTATCTACACCAAGTGGTGACAGACCAAAGCCAGGAAGATAATGAAGGACCTCAACCATCCCAACCATGGACTCTTCTCTCTGTTGAGGTCAGCGAAGTGCTTTCACTCCCTTAAGGCCAACATGGAGAGAATGAAGAAGAGCTTCTTCCCTCAAGCCATTTGGGCTCTTAACCAGGACAATATCTGACAATAACTTGGACTCGCCACTGTTTCACCCTCATTTCCCCTCATCTCTTACACCTCTTCATGCAATTTCATCTCACTCCAGTGCAATATATGCAGGACCTTTCCACTGCAGTTGTACCTCTTCATGCAATTTTATTTATTACAGTGCAATAAATCCCCTCCTAGAACTGCCACCTTATTGTGGTGGAGGGGTTTGTGTGCTTGAATGATCCTAGGAGCTATGTTGTTGGGGGCATTACGCCCTTGTGAGGGTCTCCCAAGGCAGACAGGTCCTAGGTGACAGGCCAGACCAAGAGCAGTACACCAAAACCCTTGTGGATAATAAAAGATCAAGGACCGTGACATCGCCTGGTATGGCATAGCTGGGGCCCCACCCTGGAGCCAGACCCAGGGTTGGGGCTCGTATGCGAGCGCTTGGTGGCCGGGCCGTTGCCCATGGGGCCCGGCCGGGCTCAGCCTGAAGCAGTGACATGGGCCCGACCTCCTGTGGGTTCACCATCCACAGAGGTAGCCGTAGGGGGCCGGTGCAGTGTGGATTGGGTGGCAGTTGAAGGCAGGGGCCTCGACAACCTGATCCCCGAACACAGCGGCTAGCTGTTGGGACATGGAATGTCACTTCTCTGGGGGGGAAAGAGCCTGCGCTTGTGCAGGAGGTTGAGAGGTACCGGCTAGAGATAGTTGGGCTCACTTCCGCGCACAGCTTGGGCTCTGGAACCCAGGTCCTCGAGAGGGGCTGGACTCTCCACTTATCTGGAGTCACCCATGGTGAGTGGCAGCAGGCTGCTGTGGGCTTGCTTATAGCTCCCCAGCTCAGCCACCATGTGTTGGAGTTTACCCCAGTGAACGAGAGGGTCACCTGTCTGCGCCTTCGGATCGGGGAGAGGGCTCTTGCTGCTGTTTGTGCCTATGGACCAAATAGCAGTATAGAGTATCCAGCCTTCTTGGAGTCCCTGGGAGAGGTACTGAGAGGTGCTCAGACTGGGGACTCCATTGTTCTACTGGGGGACTTCAACACTCACGTGGGCAACGACAGTGACACCTGGCATGATTGGGAGGAACGGCCTCCCCGATCTGAACCCGAGTAGTGTTTTGTTATTGGACTTCTGTGCTAGTCACGGTTTGTCCATAACAAACACCATGTTCGAGCATAGGAGTGTCCATAAGTGCATGTGGCACCAGGACACCTTAGGTCGGAGGTCGATGATTGACTTTGTTGTCGTTTCATCTGATCTCCGGCCCTATGTCTTGGACACTCGGGTGAAGAGAGGGGCTGAGCTGTCAACTGATCACCACCTGGTGGTGAGTTGGAGCCGCTGGTGGAGGAGGAAGCCGGACAGACCTGGCAGGCCCAAACGTATGGTGAGGGTCTGCTGGGAACATCTGGCCGAGCACTCTGTCGGGGAGGTCTTTAACTCCCACCTCCAGGAGAACTTCTCCCAGCTTCCAAGGGAGGCGGGGGACATTGAGTCTGAGTGGACCATGTTCTCTACCTCCATTGTAGACGCGGCTGTTTGGAGCTGTGGCCGCAAGGTCTCTGGTGCCTGTCGTGGCGGCAATCCCTGAACCCGGTGGTGGACACCGGAAGTAAGGGATGCCGTCAAGCTGAAGAACGAGTCCTATCGGGCCATGTTGGCCTCCAGGACTCCTGAGGCAGCTGACGGGTATTGGCAGGCCAGGCGTGCCACAGCTCGGGTAGTTGCAGAGGCAAAAACTTGGAACTGGGAGGAGTTCGTTGAGGCCATGGAGGAGGACTATCGGTCGGCCTCAAAGAAATTCTGGCAAACTGTCCGGTGCCACAGAAGGGGGAAGCAGTACTCTGCCAACACTGTTTACAGTGCGGGTGGGGAGCTGTTGACCTCGACTGGGGACATTGTCGGGTGGTGGAAGGAATACTTCGAGGATCTCTTCAATTCCACCATCACATCTTACATTGAGGAAGCGGAGGCTGATGACTCAGAGGTGGACTCATCCATTACCAAAGCCAAAGTCACTGAGGTGGTTTGCAAGCTCCTCGGTGGCAAGGCACCGGGGGTGGATGAGATCCGCCCTGAGTATTTCAAGTCTCTGGATGTTGTGGGGCTGTCTTGGCTGACACGCCTCTGCAACATCATGTGGCGGTCAGGGACAGTGCCTCTGGAGTGGCAGACTGGGGTGGTGGTCCCTCTTTTTAAGAAAGGGGACCGGAGAGTGTGCTCCAATTATAGGGGAATCACACTTCTCAGCCTCCCCGGGAAGGTTTACTCCAGGGTACTGGAGAGGAGAATTTGACCAATAGTCGAACCTTGGATCCAGGAGGAACAATGCAGTTTTCATCCTGGTCATGGAACACTGGACCAGCTCTATACCCTTCATAGGGTGCTCGAGGGTTCATGGGAGTTTGCCCAACCAGTCCACATGTGCTTTGTGGATCTGGAGAAGGTATTCGACCGTGTCCCTCATGGTATTCCGTGGGGGGTGCTTCGGGAGTATGGGGTTTGGGGCTCTTTGCTAAGGGCTGTCTGGTCCCTGTACGAACAGAGCAGGAGTCTGGTTCACATTGCCGGCAGTCAGTCAGACCTGTTCCCAGTGCATGTTGGACTCTGGCAGGCTTGCCCTTTGTCACCGGTTCTGTTCATAATTTTTATGGACAGAATCTCTAGGTGCAGCCAGGGGCCGGAAGGAATCCCGTTTGGGAACCACAGGATTTCATCTCTGCTTTTTGCGGATGATGTTGTCCTGTTGGCTTCTTCAAACCAGGACCTTCAGCATGCATTGGGGTGGTTTGCAGTCGAGTGTGAAGCGGCTGGGATGAGAATCAGCACCTCCAAGTCCGAGGCCATGGTTCTCGACCAGAAAAGGGTGGCCTGCCCTCTCCAGGTTGGTAGAGAAGTCCTGCCTCGAGTGGAGGAGTTTAAGTATCTAGGGATCTTGTTCACAAGTGAGGGAAGGATAGAGTGTGAGATCAACAGGCGGATCAGTGCAGCCTCCGCAGTGATGCGGTCGCTTTACCATTCCATCGTGGTGAAGAAGGAGCTGAGCCAAAAGGCAAAGCTCTCGATTTACTGGTCGATCAACGTTCCGATTCTCACCTAGTTTCATGAGCTTTGGGTAATGACCGAAAGAACAAGATCGCAGATATAAGCAGCTGAAATGAGTTTCCGTCGCAGGGTGGCTGGGCGCTCCCTTAGAGATAGGGTGAGAAGCACAGTCACTCAGGAGGAGCTTGGAGTAGAGCCGCTGCTCCTCCACATCGAGAGGAATCAGCTGAGGTGGCTCGGGCATCTCTTTCGGATGCCTCCTGGACGCCTCCCTGGGGAGGTGTTCCAGGCATGTCCCCGCAGGAGGAGGCCCTGGGGAGGACCCAGGACACGCTGGAGGGACTATGTCTCTCGGCTGGCCTGGGAATGCCTTGGTGTTCTTCCCGAGGAGCTGGCCGAGGTGTCTGGGGAAAGGGAAGTTTGGGCTTCCCTGCTTAGACTGCTGCCTCCGCGACCCGGTCCCGGATAAAGCGGAAGAAGACGAGACGAGACGAGACGAGGCGAGAAATTAGAGTCCGGTGTTTTCAATCAGTGGGATGACAATCAGGTGTGAGTGGGCACCCTGTTTTATTTAAAGAACAGGAATTTATCAAAGTCTGATCTTCACAACACATGTTTGTGGAAGTGTATCATGGCACAAACAAAGGAGATTTCTGAGGACCTCAGAAAAAGCGTTGTTGATGCTCATCAGGCTGGAAAAGGTTACAAAACCATCTCTAAAGAGTTTGGACTCCACCAATCCACAGTCAGACAGATTATGTACAAATGGAGGAAATTCAAGACCATTGTTACCCTCCCCAGGAGTGGTCGACCAACAAAGATCACTCCAAGAGCAAGGCATGTAATAGTCTGCGAGGTCCCAAAGGACCCCAGGATAACTTCTAAGCAACTGAAGGCCTCTCTCATATTGGCTAATGTTAATGTTCATTAGTCCACCATCAGGAGAACACTGAACAACAATGGTGTGCATGACAGGATTGCAAGGAGAAAGCCACTGCTCTCCAAAAAGGACATTGCTGTTCATCTGCAGTTTGCTAAAGATCATGTAAACAAGCCAGAATGTTATTGGAAAAAAAATGTTTTGTGGACAGATGAGACAAAAATAGAACTTTTTGGTTTAAATGAGAAGCGTTATATTTGGAGAAAGGAAAACACTGCATTCCAGCATAAGAACCTTATCCCATCTGTGAAACGTGGTGGTGGTAGTTTCATGTTTTGGGCCTGTTTTGCTGCATTTGGGCCAGGATGGCTTGCCATCATTGATGGAACAATGAATTCTGAATTATACCAGCAAATTCTAAAGGAAAATATTCGGACATCTGTCCATGAACTGAATCTCAAGAGAAGGTGGGTCATGCAGCAAAACCAACGACCCTAAGCACGCAAGTCGTTCTACCAAAGAATGGTTAAAGAAGGATAAAGTTAATGTTTTGGAATGGCCAAGTCAAAGTCCTGACCTTAATCCAATCGAAATGTTGTGGAAGGACCTGAAGCGAGCAGTTCATGTGAGGAAACCCACCAACATCCCAGAGTTGAAGCTGTTCTATACAGAGGAATGGGCTAAAATTCCTCCAAGCCGGTGTGCAGGACTGATCAGCAGTTACTGGAAACGTTTAGTTGCAGTTATTGCTGCACAAGAGGGTCACACCTGATACTGAAAGCAAGGGTTCACATACTTTTGCCACTCACAGGTATGTAATATTGGATCATTTTCCTCAATAAATAAATGACCAAGTATAATATTTTTGTCTCATTTGTTTAACTGGGTTCTCTTTATCTACTTTTAGGGCTTGTGTGAAAATCTGATGATGTTTTAGGTCATATTTATGCAGAAATATAGAAAATTCTGAAGGGTTCACAAACTTTCAAGCACCACTGTATATTTCAGTTGCAAGTGCATTTTCTTTGGTGCAATATATGTTTATACATATTCTGTATATATTATGCAGAATATTCTATCACATTTTATTTTTATTTAGAATTATTCTTTATGATTACATTATATTTTACTCCTTTTTACTACTTATTTTCCTTTTTTTAACTATGTTTCCTACTTACAGAGCATCGCACTAATCATTTCATTGCATGTTGTACTACATATGATTGTATATGTGAGACACAAAATTTGAATTTTCTCACTGACCTCCCCAAATCCAAGGGCAGCACCATCATTATGTTCATCATGGGCCTTTTCCCCCCTACTTTTCTTAGTTCCATTTCCATTTCCGGTTGAGAGTATGCTGTGCGCAGTCTGGCTGCCGCTTCTCACTGGAGCTTTTTATTTTATTTTCCTTTTTGTTTTTCTTTTTTTGTGTTTGCGTAGTTTGATGTTTGTTTTTTGTTTGAATGTTTTGTCCGCCAATTGTGGTGTACTTCTGGACCCAGGTTTGGGTTTTGGTTCCCTTCAGGCCTTAGTCCACCATTGGTGATGCCTGTGCATCTCGCTATGGACTGCAGTGAGCTCATTGCTCTTTTAATATTGGGGTTGTCCAGCACTCTGTGCGCCGGTGCTTTTGTGCTTGGCGCGGTGCTCCGAGTGATGTTGCTCAGGGGCGTTGTGGTGGCTGTACAGGTGGTTTAGGACATAACAGCACTTTGCGTGGTGGTGCTTCTGTGCTTGCTTGGTGGATCCATGGCGCAGTGTTCCAAGTGGTGTTGCCTGGCAGTGTCATGACAGCTGTGCAGGCAGTGTGGGACTGTAGCAGATACACCATTGGAATGACATCATAACCTTCTTTTGGTGTACGTTTTTTTTTTCCTGATTGTAAAGCAACCTTGGGTATGAGAAAGGTGCTATATCAATTCAACTTAATAATCTCATCTCATTATCTGTGGCCACTTTATCCTGTTCTACAGGGTTGCAGGCAAGCTGGAGCCTATCCCAGCTGACTACAGGCGAAAGGCGGGGTACACCCTGGACAAGTCACCAGGTCATCACAGGGCTGACACATAGACACAGACAACCATTCACACTCACATTCACACCTACGGTCAATTTAGAGTCACCAGTTAACCTAACCTGCATGTCTTTGGACTGTGGGGGAAACCGGAGCACCCGGAGGAAACCCACACAGATATGGGGAGAACATGAAAACTCTGCACAGAAAGGCCCTTGCCAGCCATGGGGCTCGAACCCGGACCTTCTTGCTGTAAGGTGACAGCGCTAACCACTACACCACCGTGCCGCCCCAACTTAATAATAATAATAATAATAATAATCGTCCCTGCACCTAGTACTATTGCCCAGCCTGCCTGCTGCCTTTGAGATGCCAGAGCTCATATTTAATCATGTTATTTTACTTCAGTATCCCTGAGGATATTATGAGTGATCAAGGTGTGCAGTTTACCTCATGATGCTGGAAGAGCTTTCTGGAGAAGCTGGGGGTCTCAGTGAGTCTCATGTCAGGCTATTACCCACAGGCAAATAACTTTAAAAATAATTTTCTGAAGTGGCATAGTGGTTAGCACTGTTGCCTCACAGCAAGAAGGTCCGGGTTTGAGCCCAGTGGCCGATGCGGGCCTTTCTGTGTGGAGTTTGCATGTTCTCCCCGTGTCCGCATGGGTTTCCTCTGGGTGCTCTGATTTCCCCCACAGTCCAAAGACATGCAGGTTAGGTTAACTGGTGACTCTAAATTGACCGTAGGTGTGAATGTGAGTGTGAATGGTTATTTGTCTCTATGTGTCAGCCCTGTGATGACTTGACCAGGGTGCAGCCCGCCTCTTGCCCATAGTCAGCTGGGATAGGCTCCAGCTTGCCTGCGACCCTGTACAGGATAAGCGGCTACAGATAATGGATGAATAACTTTCTGATTTTTCAGAAAACTGCATTCTTAACAAATACAATTTATTGCATTGCTTTCTCAAAAGTTGTGTTGTATTCAAGTTAGCCTTCCATCTTCATGCAGGTCACATAAAACTGTTTCTAAAGCACTTAAATTGTGTTAAAAACCTTAAGTGACCAAAGACTGGAATGCTCGACTTTGTCAATGTTGAACCAGGTTACTTGATTTTAAGCATTATAAATTTAATCAGGTTAAAGTGTTAAAATTAAAAGTACCAAAGAGTGGCATAAACAACAAAATTTCACTGGCTTTGCAAACTGTATAGCTGTAATCATATTATGAGAGAAAATGAGTTTAAAAAAATTCAACATTTCTTTTACAAATCCAGTCAGTCCTATTTGTGTGCTTGAGTGTGTTTATGTACGAGTGCATGAGTGTGTGTGCTTTGCAAATGTATTCTAAGAAACCTAAGAAGAAAAAAAACTAAGAAACCTTTAATCGTCACATGCACACTTCAACCACAGTGAAATTCATCCTCTGCATTTAACCCATCTGAAGCAGTGAACACACACAGCCACACCAGAGCGCCGTCAGGGGTTCAAGGCCACCCCACATCAACCTAACTGCATGTCTTTGGATTGTGGGGGAAACCGGAGCACCCGGAGGAAACCCACACAGACACAGGGAGAACATGCAAACTCCACACAGAAAGGCCCTCGCCGGCTGCTGGGCTCGAACCCGGAACCTTCTTGCTATGAGGCAACCATGCTAACCACTACACCACCATGCTGTGATTTCCCTTGGTCTATAAAGTTGGGGTCAAAATTATAATCAGAGTTGTGAGGTCTCAGTAAAATTTCCAACTAGATCTGACAGTGACTGCTGTCTGCAGAATGGCAAAATAAAGGTCTACTGACACATACCATAAGTTCATGTTTATAAGAGAAAAATATTAATAGGATTCAAAATAGTTTTGTTTTTCCTTTTTGCAGCTTTGGAGGAACCGTGACAACTCTACAGCCTTTTTCCAAAGTTTAGTAAACATTTATTTGAAATGAAAGATTAAATAGTTTACAATGATCAAAAGTGGGCAGCACGGTGGTGTAGTGGTTAGCGCTGTCGCCTCAAAGCAAGAAGGTCTGGGTTCGAGCCTTGCGGCCGGCGAGGGCCTTTCTGTGCGGAGTTTGCATGTTCTCCCCGTGTCCGCGTGGGTTTCCTCCGGGTGCTCCGGTTTCCCCCACAGTCCAAAGACATGCAGGTTAGGTTAACTGGTGACTCTAAATTGAGCGTAGGTGTGAATGTGAGTGTGAATGGTTGTCTGTGTCTATGTGTCAGCCCTGTGATGAGCTGGCGACTTGTCCAGGGTGTACCCCGCCTTTCGCCCGTAGTCAGCTGGGATAGGCTCCAGCTTGCCTGCGACCCTGTAGAACAGGATAAAGTGGCTAGAGATGATGAGATGAGATGATCAAAAGTTTTATTGGAATTAAATCAAAGAAAAAATCACTACATTGAGGGCATGTGTTGTTTTGATTACTGCAGAACAGAAAACTGTTTGGCAGCATGTGAGTTTTGGTATCTTTATTTCAGGTGAAGCAAAAGTTGTTGTCATATCATCATAATGATATTACAAGCAAATACAGGACCAAAAGGAAACTAGATAGAGACTGTGACTAAAGTCACAGTAATTTGTGCTAGCTGAACTTTGTCAATTGAAAGTCAAGGAAAAGTTGCATCCTGCCTCCCTGAACTAACTAACTAACTAACTAACTAACTAACTAACTAACTAACTAACTAAATAAATAAATAAATAAATAAATAGAAAACAAAAATCATGAAAATTCACAGAGTTATAAGTGATTGAAAAAAAATCCCATTTTTCATGCATCATTCCAGTTTGGTGATCCGGATCAGCACCAAAAGTCATAGCAATGTAATTCAGTCCAGAAGTATCCTTCACAGTGCTGCTAGTGCAAACTAAAAAAATAAATGTGATAATAAAAGCACAAAGCAGAAGACTGAGTTCCTGATGGCTGTTCCATCCATTATCTGTAACCACTTATCCTGTGCAGGGTCGTGGGCAAGCTGGAGCCTATCCCAGCTGACTATGGGTGAGAGGCAGGGTACACCCTGGACAAGTGGCCAGATCATCGCAGGGCTTATGCATAGACATAAACAACCATTCACACTCACATTCACACCTATGGTCAATTTAGAGTCACCAATTATCCTAACCTGCATGTCTTTGGACTGTGGGGGAAACCGGAGCACCCGGAGGAAACCCACACGGACACGGGGAGAACATGCAAACTCCACACAGGAAGGACCCCATCAGCCACTTGGCTCAAACCCAGAACCTTCTTGCTGTGAGGCGACAGTGCTAACCAGTACACCACCATGCCACCCTTAAGGAAACATACACTACCCATTTAGTGTACCTCTGAAATATATTTGCCATGACTTTAACAGGGTAGAAGCAGCCCTTGGTTTAGAAGCATCAGTATTTGAAGTGGGTTAACCCTTCAAATTAACCCTTATGATTATGTACATGTTCATTACAATTCCATCAGAATATGTGACCTTGTTCTGCTATCTGAAGTTGCATCCACGTGTTGGATCTGTCACAGTGAAGCAGACTTGAGTCTGAATCAATTCTTCCAGATGTATCCGATGTGGCCAATTTCCTTCTCACCATGCTGATAATATAGAGATGAAGAAGATCTGTGTAGATCCATCCATCATAGAATCCATCTTATGAAACAAAAGACTTATATGTTCACGAGTCTGTGGTCAGGTGCTTGCTTTTGAATAGGAGCACCAGGATTTGCAGAGAAAGAGCAGGTAATGAGTGAGTGGTTACACCTCTGTATAGTTAATGATGTTTATTTATAGTCTGCTTGTGTTGCAGTGAGTGGCTTCTGACCCAACACTAACAGTGACCATGACTGTACAGAAGACTGAGGACAATGTGAAGATTGCGTATGCTGTTTATTTATTATTTTTTGTATGCATGTCCATACACTGTAAAACATTTCAAATTGGTTTATATTGGAAATGCAAGTTCACCTGCTGCCTTGAAATTGCAAGTTAACTCAATTTGAGGATTATCTTTGTTTCAACTCAGAAAAAGTCTCAATTAGTCAAGACAACTAAGTAATTCAAGTCTAACCTTTGAAAACTTGCACAGATTAGTTCAAATTAAAGTGGTTAAGATAATTTATGGATGTTTCCTTAAATGTTATGGTACTTAAATTCTGTTTGAATCAAACTCTTGCAGTTACCAGAAGACTAGCCCCCCCACTGTAAACCTAGCTGTATAGGCCAGAGGCCGAGGGCTATCGAAATGGAGATCGGCACCGCACCTATACCCCTTAAAGAGTTGGTTAGTACTGGGACAGAAGACTTCCTGGGAAGACCAGATTCTGGTGTGAGAGGGACTTCGACTTGGCTTGACTTTATTTCTTTATATAGATACAGAATTTTTCTGGAATATTCTTATTTGGCTTGGACCTGCCATGCTTTATGTTCCATTTTAAAAACCCTTCTACCTCCATGTACCTTGATGAGGTCATCGGTTGAAGGTCAAGTCCCAGTAGAGTGGTTATGGTTCAGTTCTTGGAATGTGACGCTACTGTTGGAATGTAAGCCATTGTAGAAAAGTGCAAGATGCCATTAACAACGATTTCCCCATAGGATTAACAAAACACAAAGACGATGAGATTCTGGATAGAGAATATACAGATTCGTTGTTGTTGTTGTTGATGATGATGATATGAAATTGCATATTTCTCCTCTCTGCAATAATATTGTACAACAACAAAAAAGCCCTAGAATATTTGCTCTGCTGGAACAGGACCATGAGGAACAGCTGCATATGAAGAAGAAAAGAACGAGATATGCTTTAGTAAACATTCATGAGGCACAACGGAAAATTACTACTGCCTCATTTGATGGTTCATCAAGTGAACAAAGAAAACAAAATAATATAAAAAGATTTGCAAAGTTAATTATTTCAAATTGTATTCAATTTTTGCAGCACTGGCCAAAAATAACATGATGTTGGTTTATTGATTTTTTTTCTTTTTATTGGTGGTAGCCTTGAATAATTGGCTATAAACCAAGAGGGGTTTGAGACATTATGGATTCAATCACAGTTATTTGCAGCTTGCCTTCAGCACGACCCCAACAGCACTTTAGGAAAAACAAAAGCACATACTCTCATTGTATAACCAATATGCATTGTGCTAATTTTATCCAAAAAAATAGAGGTGTTATAAGAACTGTAACTGGAGGATGAGAGGAGTTGATTTTGGCAGCTCAGAGCCTACTGACCATCTCAATCATCAGATCAGTAGTCTTCTCATGACCAATAGTCATCCTCACTGCACCTCGGCTACAACCCATGGGAGGATTCACCTGAGGGTTTAGTTTGAGTAAGTAATCAATCATTATAATTGTTAAGAATTCAAGATGGATTCTCAGACATATTGCAAGGTTTTATTTTATTCTAAATGTTTTAAGATGCCCACATTGTAAAAGCACATTCTGTTATCGATTTAATTTATTCAGTCATTCAGATCAGTTTTCATTTCTTTCCTGTTGTAACTAATACTACTGCTACTATAGCTACTACTGCTACTGCTACTATGGCTGCTACTACTACTACTGCTACTATTGCTGCTACTATTACTGCTACTGCTACTATTGCTACCAATGCTACTATTGCAGCTGCTGCTGTTGCTGCTACTACTACTACTACCTGTACTCGAGTTGAGGGAGGATGCCCCCCTGGAATAAAAAATGGTCAAAATCATCCCCCCTCTAAAACGGGCATCCCCCCTCCCTTCCCTTGAGCAATTTTATCAATAAATGTGGACATTACTTCTATTTAACATTGGAATTAGAAATGCCATTCCACGTAGCTTTGCTGAAACTGAGCATACAATAAGCTACCGCGAGAGAGGGCACGCGCAAGTGAAGCGTTTGAGGAGGTGACATTCAGTTGGGGTTCCGTTATTTTTTATTTCATTCGGCATCAGTGACAGCAGCGGATTGCAGCATCATGGCCAAGCGGAGTGGACAGCAAGACCTAAGCAAGTTCGGATTTAAGATCGCAAGAAAAAACATTTCAGGAGGTAAGTCAAGAGTTACGAATATCAGTCACACTTTCTGTGAGCCCGCTATCATGCTGTAAAGTTACCGATATGTAGCCTAATTTGTGGGCGGCGGATAACAACACAGCTATCATAATGAATGTTAGTTTGGAGTCTAGCCAGCTATCGATAGCTTACTCAGGTTCATGTTAGCTTTGATTTCTTGTATAAGGCCATTAATTTAATCAGCCTGGACGTTCGTTTGTTATTCTTCAGGCAACAAAAAGTGTTATTCAAGACAGGAAGGCTAAAATAAATGACACTAGCAGTTTTGAAGGCTTCATTGCCTCATTAGAGAGCCGGTCACAACATGTAAGGCTGATTTACAATTTACTGTTGCTTGTTTTAGCTTATTGGTTACCTACCTACTTCTGTATTTAACTCAATGTTCCCAATGTTCAGCTTTGAATAAAAATTCTATTGACTTGACATGAAAAGATTCAGTTGTTCATTTACATTGCCTGCTGAGGTTTTAATAAATTATTTACCAAATGATTTAAAAGGAGCCTACCATGACTATGAAGTTACACTTCAAATTTGTCATCTGCATTTCACGCTAATATGGAGAATGTGGTAGGTATGTCAGCCAGGAGACTGACTAAATATGACACATTACATCCACACTGTGCATGTTTTACAGTTAAATACCAGTGTATTGTGTTATTTACAACAATAAAAAGGGTACACAGTGTGTACTACACACTTTATCAGCACAAAATACTGTATGTCTGGTAAATGAACAAGGTCCACAGACCTACGTTGTGTGCAAACCCTCCTAAAAGCAAACCAGTTTCCCACCGACGGACCGACCGATGGGTCGACACGTGACTAAAAATTTCACCATCCCCCCTGGTTTGATTTTACAACTCGACCACTGACTACTACTATTGCTGCTCCTCCTGTGACTACTGCTACTACTACTGCTCCTCCTGTGACTACTACTACTACTGCTCCTCCTGCGACTGCTGCTACTCCTCCTCCTCCTGTGACTACTGCTACTACTACTGCTCCTCCTGTGACTACTACTACTGCTACTACTACTACTACTACAACTGCTCCTCCTGCGACTACTACTACAACTGCTCCTCCTGCGACTACTGCTACTACTGCTCCTCCTGTGACTACTGCTACTACTGCTCCTCCTGCGACTACTGCTACTACTCCTCCTCCTGTGACTACTGCTACTACTACTGCTCCTCCTGTGACTACTACTACTGCTCCTCCTGTGACTACTGCTACTACTACTGCTCCTCCTGTGACTACTACTACTACTGCTCCTCCTGCGACTACTGCTACTACTACTGCTCCTCCTGTGACTATTGCTACTACTCCTCCTCCTGCGACTACTGCTACTACTCCTCCTCCTGTGACTACTGCTACTACTACTGCTCCTCCTGTGACTACTACTACTGCTCCTCCTGTGACTACTACTACTGCTACTACTGCTCCTCCTGCGACTACTGCTACTACTGCTCCTCCTGCGACTACTGCTACTACTCCTCCTCCTGTGACTACTGCTACTGCTCCTCCTGTGACTACTACTACTGCTCCTCCTGTGACTACTACTACTGCTACTACTGCTCCTCCTGCGACTACTGCTACTACTCCTCCTCCTGTGACTACTGCTACTACTACTGCTCCTCCTGTGACTACTACTACTACTGCTCCTCCTGCGACTACTGCTACTACTACTCCTCCTGTGACTACTGCTACTACTACTGCTCCTCCTGTGACTACTGCTACTACTCCTCCTCCTGTGACTACTGCTACTACTACTGCTCCTCCTGTGACTACTACTACTACTGCTCCTCCTGCGACTACTGCTACTACTACTCCTCCTGTGACTACTGCTACTACTACTGCTCCTCCTGTGACTACTGCTACTACTCCTCCTCCTGTGACTACTGCTACTACTACTGCTCCTCCTGTGACTACTACTACTACTGCTCCTCCTGCGACTACTGCTACTACTACTGCTCCTCCTGTGACTACTACTACTGCTCCTCCTGTGACTACTACTACTGCTACTACTGCTCCTCCTGCGACTACTGCTACTACTGCTCCTCCTGCGACTACTGCTACTACTCCTCCTCCTGTGACTACTGCTACTGCTCCTCCTGTGACTACTACTACTGCTCCTCCTGTGACTACTACTACTGCTACTACTGCTCCTCCTGCGACTACTGCTACTCCTCCTCCTCCTGTGACTACTGCTACTACTACTCCTCCTCCTGTGACTACTGCTACTACTACTGCTCCTCCTGTGACTACTGCTACTACTCCTCCTCCTGTGACTACTACTACTACTACTGCTCCTCCTGCGACTACTACTACTACTGCTCCTCCTGCGACTACTGCTACTACTACTGCTCCTCCTGTGACTACTACTACTACTGCTCCTCCTGTGACTACTGCTACTACTCCTCCTCCTGTGACTACTGCTACTACTACTGCTCCTCCTGTGACTACTACTACTACTGCTCCTCCTGCGACTACTGCTACTACTACTGCTCCTCCTGTGAGTACTACTACTACTGCTCCTCCTGCGACTACTGCTACTACTACTGCTCCTCCTGTGACTACTGCTACTACTGCTCCTCCTGTGACTACTACTACTGCTACTACTGCTCCTCCTGCGACTACTGCTACTACTCCTCCTCCTGTGACTACTGCTACTACTACTGCTCCTCCTGCGACTACTGCTACTACTGCTCCTCCTGCGACTACTGCTACTACTCCTCCTCCTGTGACTACTGCTACTACTACTGCTCCTCCTGTGACTACTACTACTGCTACTACTACTACAACTGCTCCTCCTGCGACTACTGCTACTACTCCTCCTCCTGTTACTACTGCTACTACTACTACAACTGCTCCTCCTGCGACTACTATTGCTGCTACTACTACTATGACTGCTCCTCCTGCGACTACTACTGCTACTACTCCTCCTTCTGTGACTACTGCTACTACTACTACAACTGGTCTCCCTGTGACTACTACAACTGCTATTGCTGCTACTACTACTACGACAGCTCCTCCTGTGACTACTATGACTGCTATTGCTACTATTGCTACTACTACTATGACAGCTCCTCCTGTGACTACTACTACTGCTGCTGCTATTAATACTACTGCTACTATGTAGTGTTGTTTTCGTTAAAAATGACGATGACGAAATGATTTCGTTAATGCACCTTTTTTCATGACTAAAATGAGACAGTGATGAGCTAAACATAACTCTTTGATCACGAAAATATGATGAGACGTATCTGTTGTTTTCGTTGACGAGACGAGACGAGACGAAAATGTTAGTGGGTTGGCTATAGGACTATCAAAATGCATGGTGTTTCCTCCAACGGTGCGTGCAATCTGTCTGCAAATGCTGAAAATATCAGCAATGCACCTGCATCCTGTACTTGTTTGGTCACGCCCACCACCACGCACATCCGGGCACAGTGCACACCGGGGCAGCCACACACAGTTCATGGACCATCGGCAATGCCAGCACAAGGGCTTGGTGGGCGGAAAAGATGTGATCATTTATGGACATACTTTACACATAATCCAGCAGAAAATAAAACGGAATGCCTTGTAGTGGGAGACAGAGGTACACGCTGTGGCTATAAACTACATGGCAAGAATACGACCGACCTCAAGAGGCATCTAAAGGCTCACCATGCTGCTATTTCTGCGACGGTAAGTTAACATTACAAGAAGTCCTGTTAACAGATCATGTATACGTTTGCTAGCTTTGGTTAATGTCACTCAACAATCGGGCTGTGATGAATTTCCTATGAAGTTTTCCAAAACACCGTGACCTGGCGAAAATGAATGGGACCGCTAGCTTCATGCTAAAGTTGGCTTGGTTAAGCTAACTTAAATTCAATTAAGATGTCATGAGTAAAACTTGTCCTGCAGGGATTATTGGTGGGACAGCAACTGAATGCTTTGTCATATATTGACCCATATTTGAGTTACTGTGAAACAAACAGGGGGAAATGTAGCTTTTCAGACCTGTTGCTGTGCCTTAATATGTATAAATGAGCAGCAGCACACCTGGCTACTCTAACGTTAGCAGCACGTTTAGCCATCATATTTACATTAACGGACAGCGTGGTCATCTTCTAGTTGTGTGTTCATCATGACATGTTTGTGCTCTATCAGCGCATTGCGACGTGTTAAACGGAGGCAGAAACACGAGTCTGTGAACAATGGAGTATACACACTAGACAGCGTTTATGTAGAGTATACACACTAGACAGCGTTTATGTAGAGAGTATACACACTAGACAGCGTTTATGTAGAGAGTATACACACTAGACAGCGTTTATGTAGAGAGCATACACACTAGACAGCGTTTATGTAGAGTATACACACTAGACAGAGTTTATGTAGAGAGCATGCGCACTAGACAGCGTTTATGTAGAGAGCATGCACACTAGACAGCGTTTATGTAGAGAGCATGCGCACTAGACAGCGTTTATGTAGAGAGCATGCACACTAGACAGCGTTTATGTAGAGCGCATGCACACTAGACAGCGTTTATGTAGAGAGCATGCGCACTAGACAGCGTTTATGTAGAGAGTATGTTATGCACAACCTGTCAATCTTGATTACAATTTCCTATATCTGTATTGGCCTAATTTAATGTTTTAAAGTAATTATTTTTTCGACTAAAATGAATGACTAAAACTGGACTAAAATCCTTTTAGTTTTCGTCGACTAAAACTAGACCAAAACTATCATGGATAGAATTGACTAAAATGTGACTAAAACTAATAAGCATTTCGTCCAAAAGACTAAGACTAAAACTAAATAAAAAATGGCTGCCAAAAACAACACTGCTACTATGACTGTTCCTCCTGCTACTACTACTATTGCTACTACTGCTCCTCCTGTGACTACTGCTGCTGTTGCTGCTGCTGCTGCTACTACTACTACTGCTACTATTGCTACTACTGCTGCTGCTACTACTGCTACTACTACTACTACGACTGCTCCTCCTGCAACTACTACTACTACGACTGCTACTCCTGCAACTACTACTGCTACTACTACTACTACGACTGCTCCTCCTGCAACTACTACTACTACTGCTACTATTGCTACTACTGCTACTACTACTACTACTACGACTGCTCCTCCTGCAACTACTACTGCTACTACTACTACTACTACTACGACTGCTCCTCCTGCAACTACTACTGCTACTACTGCTACTATTGCTACTACTGCTGCTGCTACTACTGCTACTACTACTACTACTACTACTACGACTGCTCCTCCTGCAACTACTACTGCTACTACTACTACTACGACTGCTCCTCCTGCAACTACTTCTGCTACTACTACTACAGTGGTGCTTGAAAGTTTGTGAACCCTTTAGAATTTTCTATATTTCTGCATAAATATGACCTAAAACATCATCAGATTTTCACACAAGTCCTAAAAGTAGATGAAGAGAACTCAGTTAAACAAATGAGACAAAAATATTATACTTGGTCATTTATTTATTGAGGAAAATGATCCAATATTACATATCTGTGAGTGGCAAAAGTATGTGAACCTTTGCTTTCAATATCTGGTGTGACCCCCTTGTACAGCAATAATTGCAACTACACATTTCTGGTAACTGTTGATCAGTCCTGCACACCGGCTTGGAGGAATTTTAGCCCGTTCCTCCATACAGAACAGCTTCAACTCTGGGATGTTGGTGGGTTTCCTCACATGAACTGCTCGCTTCAGGTCCTTCCGCAACATTTCCATTGGATTAAGGTCAGGACTTTGACTTGGCCATTCCAGAACATTACCTTTATTCTTCTTTAACCATTTTTGGTAGAATGACTTGTGTGCTTAGGGTCGTTGTCTTGCTGCATGACCCACCTTCTCTTGAGATTCAGTTCATGGACAGGTGTCCTGACAGTTTCCTTTAGAATTTGCTGGTATAATTCAGAATTCATTGTTCCATCAATGATGGCAAGCCGTCCTGGCCCAGATGCAGCAAAACAGGCCCAAACCATGATACTACCACCACCATGTTTCACAGATGGGATAAGGTTCTTATGCTGGAATGCAGTGTTTTCCTTTCTCCAAACATAACACTCCTCATTTAAACCAAAAAGTTCTAGTTTGGTCTCATCCATCCACAAAACATTTTTCCAATAGCCTTCTGGCTTGTCCATGTAATCTTTAGCAAACCAGATGAGCAGCAATGTTCTTTTTGGAGAGCACTGGATTTCTCCTTGCAACCCTGCCATGCACACCATTGTTGTTCAGTGTTTTCCTGATGGTGGACTCATGAACATTAACATTAGCCAATGTGAGAGAGGCCTTCAGTTGCTTAGAAGTTACCGTGTGGTCCTTTGTGACCTTGCCAACTATTACACGCCTTGCTCTTGGAGTGATCTTTGTTGGTCAACCACTCCTGGGGAGGGTAACAATGGTCTTGAATTTCCTCCATTTGTACACAATCTGTCTGATTGTGGATTGGTGGAGTCCAAACTCTTTAGAGATGGTTTTGTAACCTTTTCCAGCCTGATGAGCATCAGCAACGCTTTTTCTGAGGTCCTCAGAAATCTCTTTTGTTCGTGCCATGATACACTTCCCCTAACATGTGTTGTGAAGATCAGACTTTGATAGATCCCTGTTCTTTAAATAAAACAAGGATGCCCACTCACACCTGATTGTCATCCCATTGATTGAAAACACCTGACTCGAATTTCACCTTCAAATTAACTGCTAATCCTAGAGGTTCACATACTTTTGCCACTCACAGATATGTAATATTGGATCATTTTCCTCAATAAATAAATGACCAAGTATAATATTTTTATCTCATTTGTTTAACTGGGTTCTCTTTATCTACTTTTAGGACTTGTGTGAAAATCTGATGATGTTTTAGGTCATATTTATGCAGAAATATAGAAAATTCTAAAGGGTTCACAAACTTTCAAGCGCCACTGTATTACGACTGCTCCTCCTGCAATTACTACTGCTACTACTACTACGACTGCTCCTCCTGCAACTACTACTGCTACTACTACTACTACTACTGCGACTGCTCCTCCTGCAACTAGTACTGCTACTACTACTATTACGACTGCTCCTCCTGCAATTACTACTGCTACTACTACTACTACTACGACTGCTCCTCCTGCAACTACTACTGCTACTACTACTACTACGACTGCTCCTCCTGCAACTACTACTGCTACTACTACTATTACGACTGCTCCTCCTGCAATTACTACTGCTACTACTACTACTACTACTACTACTACGACTGATCCTCCTGCAACAACTACTACTACTGCTACTACGACTGGTCCTCCTGCGACTACTACGACTACTATTGCTGCTACTACTATTACGAATGGTCCTCCTGCGACTACTACGACTACTACTGCTACTATTGCTACTACTACTGCTGCTGCTACTACTACTACTACGACTGCTCCTCCTGTGACTACTACTATTGCTGCCGCTGCTGCTGCTACTACTACTATGACTGCTGCTACTGCTACTATGACTGTTCCTCCTGCGACTACTACTACTGCTACTACTACTACTGCTCCTCCTGGACTACTGCTGCTGCTGCTACTACTACTGCTCCTCCTGCGACTACCACTACTACTGCTACTATGGCTAATCCTCCTGTGACAATGACTACTACTACTACTACTACTAATAATAATAATAATAATAATAAACTATGCGCCCTGTGATGACCTGGCAACTTGTCCAGAGTGTACCCCGCCTTTCGCCCGTAGTCAGCTGAGATAGGCTCCAGCTTGCCTGCAACCATGCGTATAACTGACATTAAAATCTGCATATTATATATTACTAATGTTTGCCTCCATTACAGGTTTCATCAAATCCAATGTCAGGATGGTGTTGGAAAAATAAGCATTAAACACTCTTGCTTGTAAAATCCACCACTTCTTCATTTGGACTTGAAAATGGAAAACCATTACATTCCACATATTAAATTGTCCCAGCAGACACAATTCAGGCTTTGTCCTCTATATCTCATCTCATCTCATCTCATTATCTCTAGCCGCTTTATCCTGTTCTACAGGGTCGCAGGCAAGCTGGAGCCTATCCCAGCTGACTACGGGTGAAAGGCGGGGTACACTCTGGACAAGTCACCAGGTCATCACAGGGCCGACACATAGACACAGACAACCATTCACACTCACATTCACACCTACGCTCAATTTAGAGTCACCAGTTAACCTAACCTGCATGTCTTTGGACTGTGGGGGAAACCGGAGCACCTGGAGGAAACCCATGCGGACACGGGGATAACATGAAAACTCCGCACAGAAAGCTTGAACCCGGACCTTCTTGCTGTGAGTCGGCAGCGCTAACCACTACACCACCATGCCACCCCGTCCTCTATATCACACTGCTGTAATTTGAAGAACATTTCTTCTGAGCTCTATTTATCATTAACTTGGCAAAATTGAGCTCACTGGGGAGCCAGTGTTTTCTCAGTATCACAGAAGCATTACTGGCTCTGAGATATGTACGTACGGAGCAGTTGCCAGAGGAACCCTGGAACTGTGCGCAATGTCAAGAGAACACTGTTAACAAGCCTGCACTTCCAGATACTGGGATTTAATAGGATCGAAGTCGCTTTTTGAAGAGGAGCAATTTTCTTTCAAAAAGCCAAAAAGCACTTGTCAACTTAAAAAGGCTTTGTGCTGCTAATTGCATCTTGTTGTTTGGGTTTTATAACATACTGTGTGCCTTTTTTTCAGCATGTTTTTACATGTTTCTTTGAGTTGTATGTATACTACTACTACTACTGATTGCGGAGGGGGTATTCTACTCTTTGTATGGGGTAAAGGCATTGTACATTGTTCAAAAAATCAAAACAAAAACAAGCAAATTAAAAAATAAACTCATTTTGTGATATTATTTCACTGCAGAAATGATTCTCATCCTGTTCAACTGTAAAGGGATCAACTCCAAAAGTAGTTTGGATGCTTTGCACACTACGGGCATTATCTTAACCAGCTTCATGAGGTAGTCACCTGGAATGCTTTTCAATTATTAGGTGTGCCTTGTCAAAAATTAATTAGTGGATGAGTTTCTTGCGTTCTTAATGTGCTTGAGATCAAACAGTAAATAATAAAAATACTCTCGAAAAAATAGCCCTATAACACAACTGTAGTAATCTATATTATGCCAAGAAATACTCACCTAAGTAAAGAGAAACAACATCCATCATTACTTTAAAACATGAAGTGTCTTAAAGTAACACTGAATTCGAAGGTGTGTCCAAACTTTTTGACTGGTACTGTATATCATCGCCAGCAACGTCATGACTGGACACACCACGTTAATCAGATCGTTCTGAATCCCAATAGAGCTGTGGTAAAAGATCACTAGGTCTCCAGGGTATAGATTAATGTTTCGACTTTAATGGTAAAACAAACAACAGGGAAATTTAGCAGCATAAGCAGAATTGCACATAAGAAAGAAACAGATATGAGCAACAGAACAATATTAGCATTAAAGTGCATATCCTGGACCAAATTCATGTTTTTTTAATATGAAAGTATGTCCCTTTACACACTCATCCAGAAGGGTAATTTTGCACAAGGCCATCTGCCTACAGCAGGAAAAAAAACACCTCTGGAAAAATCCCAATGGAGTCTGGATCCAGATTCGTGACGTCACCTGCAGAAGCGTGGGCAGGCTGCGAGAGCTTGCATGGTTTCCGTGCACAGCCAGTGTAGACCAAGTTTAGCAGCTAGCAATTTTGCATTGAAATATGGAATTGCCACCTGAGCGCAATGTGGGAAACGATGAGTACTAATCCCATCATGATTGGTGTTGCTACCGTACACCCTCCTACGATACATCTGTTCACCATTTTAATAATTACGCGATAACGTTGAAGAAATTTGCAGAAAACCACCAGGTCGTTTTCTCATAAACAAACCAGCGCTGACGTAGGATTCAGAGGGAGGCGTCCCGCACGTAATGTCACGAAAATCAATGTTTGCCGGGAAATCCAAATGCCAAGTTTTTTCAGAGGCGGACCAATTCACCTCAAATGGCTCGACTTCAACTGAATTTCTCTGGTATTGTGCAAGGTAAAAAAATTGCACAAAATGCAAAATGTGACAGATATTTGACGAAAGTTTAATATAAAATAGGAGAATTACATTGACCTTGCTCCTGAATTTACCTGTGATATGCACTTTAATGCATCATTAAAGTGAATCAAGCTAGCAAAAACAAATGGGCAACTGGAGTACCCAGGGATACCAGTGCATGTATAACTCATCTCATCTCATTATCTCTAACCACTTTATCCTGTTCTACAGGGTGGCAGGCAAGCTGGAGCCTATCCCAGCTGACTACGGGCGAAAGGCGGGGTTCACCCTGGACAAGTCGCCAGGTCATCACAGGGCTGACACATAGACACAGACAACCATTCACACTCACATTCACACCTACGGTCAATTTAGAGTCACCAGTTAACCTAACCTGCATGTCTTTGGACTGTGGGGGAAACCGGAGCACCCGGAGGAAACCCACGTGGACAACATGCAAACTCCACACAGAAAGGCCCTCACCAGCCACGGGGCTCGAACCCAGACCTTCTTGCTGTGAGGCGACAGCGCTAACCACTACACCACCGTGCCACCTCACCATACTCTCAATCTGTATTATTCATATATCAATGACTACCTCACAAACAATTCACTCACCTGTAACATATTAAAATCTGATATACATAGTATTATATTCTCAGACCATGTTCCTGTTAGGATCTCATTTCTTACAAATTCTCACATAGACCCTCCACCCCTCCCTCTCTCCCTCCCTTCAGTGACACTTCAATACCTCACTGCCTCACTGCTCAGAGACACAACATTCATAACGTATTTCAACCAGGAATTGGTATCTTTCTTAGAAAACAATGAAGTATCATGATGTACACCGTGGGAAACAGCCAAAGCTGTAACAAGAGGGAAAATCGTATCTTAAGAGACTAGACTTACTTTATTCCTAAAAAAATACATGAACAAAGTATTAAAGTTCTCCAGATAGTCTGATTGGAACTCAGTAATATCATAAACCACAAAACAGACTTTGCACTCTTAAAACTAAAACAAGAACCATTCGAATTTGGCAATAAATATGGTAAACTTCTATTTACTCTCCTTAAGTTAAAATAAAATTAAAAATCCATAATCCCATCTATTATAGATTCCTCATGAAATCCTTCCCAGAATCAGTCTGCAATAAACAACTCATTTCAAACTTTTTTTTTCTCCAGCTTGTCCACTCCAGACCCCAGTACATCTCAAAATGAAATCAATACATTTCTGAGGAACGTCTCTTTTCCAAATCTAGATGACATTCAATCAGACGTTCTAGAAAAACCAATCACAGATGAAGAAGATAAAGAAGCATTATTTTTAATGTTCATCAATAAATCACCAAGTCCTGATGGATACCCTGCTGAATTCTGTAAACATATTTGGCCACTAGTTTCATCTCTGTTTAATAGAATGATTGTGGCAGTGGGGGCGTGGTCGAGCATCGGCTGTGAACAGTGAGGAGTCAGGTTGAACCAGCAGGTAACATGTGACAAATTACACCTGTGTCTAATTACTGGCTGTCTATTAATGTGTGTCTCTGTGTGTCTTTGATATTGGATCCCCTTGACTCCATTATCCTGTGAGAAAACGTCCTTTTCCATTCCATTTTGTTCACACCAATTTGTCGCCCTTCCTTTGTGGGTTGTTTGGGGCCCCAGTGATGTTTCAGTGTCTCATGGACTGAATCCTCTACCCCACAATGCATATACTGCTGCCTATTTAAATTACATTATTATTTAGGTATAGTAACGATTGGCAGTGGCATTTACACCACCTCAGGGCTGTCCTGAGGTTGCTGAGGCATGCGGAGCTCACAACAAACCTGAAAAAGTGTGCAATTGGATGGGTGGAAGTACAGTATCTGGGCTTCCACTTGGGCCATAGGAAGGTGTGTCCCCAAATTGATAAGACTGCAGCAATTGCAGTCTGCTCAAGACCTAAGACCAAAAAGGAGGTGAGGCAGTTCCTGGGGCTGGCTGGCTATTATAGGCAGTTCATGCCTAACTTTTCAGATTTGACTGACCTCACTAAAATGGGGGCACCAGATCCGGTCCAGTGGACGGAGCCATGTGAATGGGCTTTTGTTTAGGTTCAAGCAGTTTTGTGTGGGCGCCTACTGTTGCATTCTCTTAACTTTTCTCTCCCTTTTGTTTTGCAGGAGGTGCCAAATTGGATCCAGTGGAAGGAACAATGCGAACAGACATTCACTAGGGTAAAGGGTGCACTGTGTGTGTGTGTGTGGGGGGGGGTACTTTTACACTCCTCTGACTTCTCTCTCCCTTTTATTTTGCAGACAGATGCATCGGACAGAGGGCTGGGAGCTAGTTTGTCCCAGGTGGTGGAGGGGGAGGAGTGCTCAGTGATGTACAGTGGTGCTTGAAAGTTTGTGAACCCTTTAGAATTTTCTATATTTCTGCATAAATATGACCTAAAAGATCATCAGATTTTCACACAAGTCTTACAAGTAGATAAAGAGAACCCAGTTAAACAAATGAGACAAAAATATTATACTTAGTCATTTATTTATTGAGGAAAATGATCCAATATTACATATCTGTGAGTGGCAAAAGTATGTGAACCTCTAGGATTAGCAGTTAATTTAAAGGTGAAATTAGAGTCAGGTGTTTTCAATCAATGGGATGACAATCAGGTGTGAGTGGGCACCCTGTTTTATTTAAAGAACAGGGATCTGTCAAAGTCTGATCTTCACAACACATGTTTGTGGAAGTGTATCATGGCACGAACAAAGGAGATTTCTGAGGACCTCAGAAAAAGCGTTGTTGATGCTCATCAGGCTGGAAAAGGTTACAAAACCATCTCTAAAGAGTTTGGACTCCACCAATCCACAGTCAGACAGATTGTGTACAAATGGAGAAAATTCAAGACCATTGTTACCCTCCCCAGGAGTGGTTGACCAACAAAGATCACTCCAAGAGCAAGGCGTGTAATAGTCGGCGAGGTCACAAAGGACCCCAGGGTAACTTCTAAGCAACTGAAGGCCTCTCTCACATTGGCTAATGTTAATGTTCATGAGTCCAGCATCAGGAGAACACTGAACAACAACGGTATGCATAGCAGGGTTGCAAGGAGAAAGGAACTGCTCTCCAAAAAGAACATTGCTGCTTGTCTGCAGTTTGCTAAAGACCACATGGACAAGCCAGAAGGCTATTGGAAAAATGTTTGGTGGACGGATGAGACCAAAATAGAACTTTTTGGTTTAAATGAGAAGTGTTATGTTTGGAGAAAGGAAAACACTGCATTCCAGCATAAGAACCTTATCCTATCTGTGAAACATGGTGGTGGTAGTATCATGGTTCGGGCCTATTTTGCTGCATCTGGGCCAGGATGGCTTGCCATCATTGATGGAACAATGAATTCTGAATTATACCAGCGAATTCTAAAGGAAAATGTCAGGACATCTGTCAATGAACTGAATCTCAAGAGAAGGTGGGTCATACAGCAAGACAACGACCCTAAGCACACAAGTCGTTCTACCAAAGAATGGTTAAAGAAGAATAAAGTTAATGTTTTGGAATGGCCAAGTCAAAGTCCTGACCTTAATCCAATGGAAATGTTGTGGAAGGACCTGAAGCGAGCAGTTCATGTGAGGAAACCCACCAACATCCCAGAGTTGAAGCTGTTCTGTATGGAGGAATGGGCTAAAATTCCTCCAAGCCGGTGTGCAGGACTGATCAACAGTTACTGCAAACGTTTAGCTGCAGTTATTGCTGCACAAGGGGGTCACACCAGATACTGAAAGCAAAGGTTCACATACTTTTGCCACTCACAGATATGTAATATTGGATCATTTTCTTCAATAAATAAATGACCAAGTATAATATTTTTGTCACATTTTTTAAACTGGGTTCTCTTTATCTACTTTTCGGGTTTGTGTGAAAATCTGATGATGTTTTAGGTCATATTTATGCAGAAATATAGAAAATTCTAAAGGGTTCACAAACTTTCAAGCACCACTGTACATCAGCTGCAAGCTGTCCATGTGAGAGTTGAAGTACAGCACCATAGAGAAGGAGTGTCTGGCCATCAAGTGGGTGGTCCTCACTCTCTGGTACTACCTGCTAGGATGCCTGTTCACCATCTGTTTCGACCATACCCTGCTCCAGTGCCTTCACCACATGAAGGATGCCAATGTGTGGATCACTCAATCAACCTAATTAACTGGTCAAAATCTGAAATTTTATAACTATCCACACACCAGTGGGATGCTGGGGCTGGATCTCTTTCCATGAAAATAACCTCACATATAAAATATTGAGGTGTATATATACAGTATCTCACCCAACCCCAGAGATCTTTATAAACTTAACTTTGTAACACTCCTCCAGACTATTAAAGGCCAGATAGAACAGACTCTTGCTTTTCCTCATGGCCCAAATATCAACAATGAAAATGTAAATTTTCCCCTTAACCACTTATTCACGATGACCCCTGTCACCCCTCCCTGAGGGTGGGTCTCCTCTCTAAACTCAATCATAAATTAACATAAATTCAAAGGCTTCTTTGCTTCTTCTTCTAAATTCAATTATAACTAAATTCTACTGGAAAGAATAAAAACCTAGAATCAATCAACATTTTCAAAGCCCCCTCCCAAAAATCATTGGCCGTAGTGCTCCAAATTTCAATTGCTATTTTATCACTAATGACTTAAAGCCTATGGACCAAAAATTCCAACTTGACATGATTAGAACAAACAATAGCTCTTAACCCACCCACCCACCCCCGCCTTCAGTTTCACCATTTGTAGATAAATCCATGCAATCTCATAACTGCTTTAAAAGCACATACATCAAAACTACTCTGACAGCATGGTGGAAAGCTAATACACTTTTACAAAACATCCATCACCATCAGCACTGACTCCCCTGTGGCACAACCCAATGTTTCTAATAAATAATAACCCTTTCAAATTTCAAACAGGGGAAATGAGAGGAATGGCTAGCCTAGGGCAACTATTTGAAGGCTGCCTGCTTATGACATTTGACCAGATTCAAAAGAAACACAATATTCCCCAATACTGATTTTACCAATATATCCAACTCAAGCAGGTGATTAATAGTAAAATCAACACAAACAACTTCTACTGTCTTTTCTTCATATAGAGAAGTGCTGTCGACCAAAAATGGCTTAAAAATAATGAAAGGAAATGTTTCAACATTAAAAAAATACTATAAACAGTAATCAGTAAGCCAAAATAAAAGAAACAAAGTCAATATTTGGTGTGAGACGACCCTTTGCTTTAGTCTCAGGTCCAGTGAGTGCAGTTTTATGCGGAAATGAGCTGTAGGTTTTACTGAGCATCTTACAGAACCAGCCATAGTTCTTCTGGACACTTTGACTGTCACACTCACTTCTTACTTTTGCCCCAAAACCCAGCAGCCTTCATCATGTTTTCTTTTTTAATCTGAAAAGTGCTCTCTTATGGAATATGCTGTTCAGATACAAACCTTTTTTTTCTGTAACATTTAATTTTGTGCTGGAAAGCGAACATTTGGAACTCTAAAATGTTTTTGTAATGTTTTGACACGATAATGTAGAAGTCATAAAATAGAAATCTATAACAAAGTTCTAATGAAAAAAACAGATCTATAACAGCATAACATCAATCTGTACTACAAAATGGACTTCCAATAATCTTAACACAGAGGTCTTTTATACGGACTCGAAATCCATATAGAATAACACATTTTAAATGTCGAGTAATACTAAAACTCAACTTATACAATATAGATACTACATAGAGTTCATACTACTGCACAGGAACTGTCTTATGGGCATACAAACCAGCAACACTTGCAAACTCTGCCCAAACGCAGTAGATGACTGCTCTCACTTCACTCCTACAGACATTTTGGTCAGAGGTCATGAGCAGGATGTCTGCAATCCTTGGCCTCAGTATCCCCAGTGATCCCACCATTAGGTGATCTCTCCCCAACACAAATAACCCCAAAATATTTTTTATTTCTCTGAACATCCATCACAGTAGCAAAAAAGGTCATTTTGGACCTTGGAACACAGAAATCATATCACGAAGCATGGAGCCTTGACTACCAATATCTGGATAGTCAACTCCTCTTACCTCTGTGCTCTTTGTTAGAGAAAGTTATGTATTCTATGTCCTCTATATGCCTCTGTTTGTTTGTTTGTTTTATTTGTTCTTAATGTAACTCAAAAAATCATGAATGGATTTGGATGAAATTTGGAGGAAAGGTGGGCCATGGGCCAAGGAACAACTGATTAGATTTTGATGCAAATCTGGATATGTCTGTGGATCCAGGATTTTTGTGACTGTTCTCAATGTAACTCAAAAAGTAGTGAATGGATTTGGATGAATTTTGGTGGACAGCTTTAGAATCATCCTGGGTTCAAGTGATTTGATTTTGATATTGATAACATGTGGCTTGGCAGAGATATGAACTCTAATGTGTGCCCTTCTAGTTATTAAATTATTTTATTTGATTTACTTACTTGTTATTAATTTTCCTGATTCATACTTGTGATTCATACTTCAAAAATAATAAAGTTAGCAATAATGAACAATCACCTTCCCCAAGCTATTACTAAATTACAGGCATTTAGCAGATGCTCTTATCCAAGGGCCCATGGCCCATCCAGTGATATGCAACATACCCAGAGCAGCCTAGGGTTCGGTGCCTTGCTCAAGGGCACTTCAGCCATTCCTGCTGGTCCAGGGAATCAAACCAGCAACCTTTTGATCTCAAAGCTGCTTTGCTAACCATTAGGCCATGGCTTCCCCTATGACTATAACTTAATTCAGAACTTTTTTTCCTCTTTATTGTAATTATTTCCCCTGGTTAGTAAGTTAAATCTTTATTTGTTCTCTTTGTCTATTTTTCATGTTGTCCCTTCTCTTTGATAATGAGAGTACATGCTAAAAATCCTTCAGAGTCTTCCAAAGAGGGCAATGGGGCCCCAAAAAAAGAAAGAGAGAAAAAGAAAATCAGAGCCTTTTTTAAAAGTTCATTTACAATTTAAATTTTGTGATTTACAATGAAGAAAAGAAACACAAGTCACTTTTAAATATTTTGTTGTTAATTTCTGATCATTAAACCGAAACATGAGTTTTTCTGTATTTTGAAACCATAATCAAATATTGTGGTTATAATTACTATGTTATGGTGTAGCGGTTAGCACTATCACCTCACAGCAAGAAGGTTCTGGGTTTGAACCTCACTGCCGATGGGGGTCTTTCTGTGTGAAGTTTGCATGTTCTCCCCATGTCTGTGTGCTCCGGTTTCCTCCACAGTTCAAAGACATGCAGATTAGGGAAAATACCCAGCCAGTGGGGTTTGCAAGCCAGTGCATATTTAGTGCCGGTCCCAAGCCTGGATAGACTGGGGAGGGTTGTGTCAGGAAGGGCAAATAAAAAACTATGCCAAATGAAATTATGTGGATCATGATGATCTGCACCTGGCGACTTGTCCAGGGTGTACCCCGCCTTTCGCCCGTAGTCAGCTGGGATAGGCTCCAGCTTGCCTGTGACCCTGTAGAACAGGATAAAGCGGCTACAGATAATGAGATGAGATGAGATGATGATCTGCACCTGGCGACTTGTCCAGGGTGTACCCCGCCTTTCGCCCGTAGTCAGCTGGGAGAGGCTCCAGCTTGCCTGTGACCCTGTAGAACAGGATAAAGCGGCTACAGATAATGAGATGAGATGATGATCTGCTGTGGTGAACCCTAATGAGAGCAGCTGAAAGAAGAAGAATCAAATGAGACCACCAGTGATGGTGTAGCTCACTCCAGCCCTGTCTAGTCCAAAAGGAATTATCTAAAGTGGGCCACCTTGCACAATAAATGTTGCAAGTTATATCCACCCGAGGAATATTAATAATAATAATAAGTTGAATTTATATAGCGCCTTTCAAAAAACCCAAGGACGCTTTACAATTATAGCCAAAGAAAAAAATAAATAAATAAAAAATAAAGGAAAAATAAATAAATAAATGAATGAATGAATAAATAATAAAAAATAAAAAGTAAAAAGTCCACCAAGTAGGGGTCAGGATGTAATTCCCGTGGTGTAGCAGCCACAGTCCCAGCAAAAAGCGCATGAAAACGAGTCCCACATCTCCAGCACAGCCGCCGTGATGCCGTCAGCAACATCGCTCGAACACCACGCCGTGGATCCACAAAGCGAACAGAGAAGCTCTGCCACGCAGAGCGCTGGTGTGTCTCAAACTGCCTGCACAGCCGCCGCGACGCCACCAAGCAACATCGCTCGGAACATCACGCCAAGCGTTAAAGCACAGAGCGCTGGACAACCACGATGTTAAATGAGCAACGAGCTCACTGCAGTCCATAGCTGGGAGCACAGGCATCACCCACAGCGAACCAAGGCCTGGAGGGAAACCAACGCCCAAAACTGGGCATTGACCTATTTGCCAGAAAGAATCCAAAACGGCAAGGAATTGACCAAGAAGAAGTTATTTTTGTTGAACTGCTCATTAAGGCTTAATTAGTCCATAATTCCATTAATAATTGTACTTCACCAAATCTGTGTAGAAGTTATATGTACCCTAGGTACAAAGAAAGAATAAAAATCGGTGAAGAACTGAGGGAGAAGAAGCGATTTGTGTGGAAACTGCTCATTAGGGATTGATTAATTACTCCATATCTTCATTATTAATTGCCTTTTGTTCCTTTCCTGGACCCTAACTACCAAGCTTGAGAGTCATCTTGACGGATGCTATACAAATCTGTTAAGAAGAGCACAGAACATCAGCTGGAGGGACCATGCCACTCTTTGCCAAATCTACGGAGGATTACCCCAAGTATCCCAGAAGCTTAAGCAAAAGTGTCTACAGTTTGCTGGCCATTGCCATCGTGCCACAGGCGAAGTAATTTCCTCTCTTCTTCTATGGTGCCCTTCTGGCAAAGTTGTATCCAGAAAGTTAACATACCCAGACACCATTGCCAGAGACTCGGATATCGATATTAAAGACCTGGGTTCAGCGATGTAGGACTGCTGTGTCTGGAGAGAGTTAGTCATGGGAATCTCGCCCACCCCCATGGTCGAAGGATAATGATGATGATGATTAATTGCAATTATGAAAATATGGGTCGAAGCCATATACACCCCAGGCAGACCTACCTTCTTGCCAAAAAGAATAAAAATCAGTGAAGAATTGAGAGAGAAGAAGCGATGTTTGTGAAATGTGGACGACATTTGATGGCATAAGCTTATCGCCTGTTGGCCGGATGAGCTAATAACCATTCTTTTTTATTATTTTTTAAACTTTGTTACTGATGCAAATAGAATGACCAAAGGGTATAAGGACCCCAGATATGGAAACAAAATCACCCAATTGTCCAAAAATCAGATGTCTTCACTCCAAGAATAAGGCATCTTGCCTCTCTGACCACAAATCAAATGCCCGTCATTGGTATACAGCATACCAGTGTGCTCAACAGTAAATAAACAGTGAAGAATGTTGTTACTTGTTATGTTAACGAGTACACTATTTGACCATACTATTTCTTGTGTGATTTCAGACATAACCTTTAAAGGTCGGTTTCAAAAGTCATCATTAGTGTACGGTAGAAGACTCCAACTATACTCCAGATGTTTACTCTTTATATTTAAATGGGTCCATTTGTAGAGTATGATTTGTTTTTATCTGAAATATGAGTGGTTCTGGTGATCCAGAGCACCCACAGAGTCACTGCTCATGGTAACAATCATCTGTTATTATTGTCCACTTCTTGTTTCCCATCACTCAGCCCAGCTGCACAAACTCTTCCATGACAGCACTTAAATTTTTAATAAAAACAGGCCTTGTGTTGAACTGTTCCCTTTGTTTCCTCAAGCACTCGGGTCCTTCCGGGCCAGTCCAGTGCGTTATTGATGTTATTATACACAGTCCAGTGTGCTATTGATGTTGTTTTTTATGGCAACAATAAATGGACTGAACCACAGTGTATTATTGACATGTTTATTGCTGTGTATTACTAGAGCCATCATTCTACTGTTATCGCCGTGTTGATACAGAGCAGCTGTGCCAATAAAGCCACACCATACTGAACACATTTGAGGTTTTAATATATTCCAACACCACATTTTGATATTTCAGACTTGCAATAAGCAATTTTCTTGATGAATTAAACATTACCATTTGCTAGCTGCCAATAAACATGCAATAATATTTATGGGAGAGTCTTTTGTCTCCTGGATTATTTGCTCAAAATTAATGATGTAGCATATAAATTATTATTACAATTATAAAAATGCACACACTTTTTCATTGGTAAAATAAAATAATCACTTCATAGAAGTATGAATCAGCATTCCTCAGGTTAAGACTCAGCAGATGTACTTACACCTAAATGACATTAACTTTTATTTGAAGTCTTATTATTATATTAAGTATCTCTCATTATATAAAAATGAGAAATGCACAATTATTAATCTTATTTTTGGACATTATTCTAATCTCAGGTGTGAAAAAGTCCTGTCAGATAATCTCTCTTATTATAAGCATTATTCCAATTCATTGTGTTTCTTAAATCTTGTTTTGCAGTTTGATTGCTGGTTAAATCGACTCCTTTCCACTTTGAGTAATGGGTCTGGGGAGTTCTTCAGTTCAGTTAGTGGTTGAGATCATTTCTACATCAACAGCTGGTTCACTGGTTGGTCAATCTGGTTCTGCAGTCCAGTTAATGATTTATTCCATGTTCTTCACTTTGGACAATAGTTGAGTCTGGTTCTGGAATTCTGTCAATGTTTCACTCTGGTTCTCCACTTTGATTGCTGATTGAGTCTGGTTTTAAAGTTTTGTTGGCTGTTCGCACCAGTTTTCCACTTTGGACTCTGGTTGAGTCCAGTTCTGGAATTCTCTTTGGTTCTTTAGTTTGGTCCCTGGGTGAGTTTGATTTGACAGCTCAGCTGGAAAGAAACTTTGTTTCTCAACTTTAGTGGATAGTTGAATCAGGTTCTACATTTTTACATGGTGTTTCACTCTAGAGCTCCACTTTGGTCAGTTGTTGAGTCTGGTTCTGGAATTCTGTCAATGGTTCACTCTGATTCTCTACTTTGGTTGCTCTTTGAAACCATGGCCTAATGGATAGAGAAGCAGCTTTGGGGAAACAAAGGACACCAATTCAATTCCCTGGACCAGCAGGAATGGCTGAAGTGCCTTTGAGCAAGGCACCTAACTCCCAACTGGTCCCCAGGCTGCTCTGGGTATGTTGTATTTTGCTCTGGATAAGAGTGTCTGCTAAATGCCTGTATTGTAATAGTTGAGTCTGGTTTTGCAGTTCAGTTGTCTGTTTGCACCAATCTTCCGCTTTGGACAGTGGTTGACTCCAGTTCTGGAATTCACTTCAGTTCTCCCCTTTGGTCCCTGGATGAGTCTGATTCTACAGGTCAATTGGTGGTACACTTTGTTTCTCAACTTTAGTGGATAGTTGAGTCTGAATCTACATCTTTGACTGGCATTTCACTCGAGTTCTCCACTTTGGACAGTATTTGAGTCTGGGTCTGGAATTCTGTCAGTGGTTCTTCACTTTGGTTGCTGGTTGAGTCTGGTTTTGCAATTCAGTTGGCGGTTTGTTCCAGTTTTCCACTTTGGACTCTGGTTGAGTCCAGTTCTGGAATTCAGTCACTTTGGGTCTCCACTTTGGTCGCTGGATGAGTCCGATTCTACAGCTCAGTTGGTGATACCCTTTGTTTCTCAATTTTAGTGGATAGTTGAGTCTGGTTCTACATTTTCCTTGGTGTTTCATTCTAGTCTCTAGTCTAGTCTGTCTCCACTTTGGTCAGTACTTGGGGCAGGTTCTGGAATTCGGTCAGTGGTTCACTCTGGTTCTCCACTTTGGTTGCTGTTTGAAGCCATGGCCTAATGATTAGGGAAGCAGCTTTGGGATCAAAAGGTTACTGGTTCAATTCTTTGGACCAGCAGAAATGGCTGAAGTGCCCTTGAGCAAGGCACCAAACACCCAATTGGTCCCCAGGAAGCTTTGGGTATGGTGTACATCATGCTGGATAAAAGTGTCTGCTAAACGCCATTAATGTAATGTAAGATAATGGTTGAGTCTGGTTTTCCAGTTCTGTTGGCACCAATTTTCTGCTTTGGACACTGGTTGAGTCCAGTTCTGGAATTCTCTTTGGTTCTCCACTTTGGTCCCTGGATGAGTCTGATTCTACAGCTCAGTTGGTGGTACACTTTGTTTCTCAACTGTAATGGATAGTTGAGTCTGGTTCTACCTTTTTTATTTGTGTTTTGCTCTAGTTCTCCACTTTGGACAGTAGTTGAGTCTGGTTCTATAATTCTGTCAGTGGCTCACTCTGGTTCTCCACTTTAGTTGCTGGTTGAGTATGGTTTTGCAGTTAGTTTGGCTGTTTGTTCCAGCTTTCCACTTTGGACTCTGGCTGAGTCCAGTTCTGGAATTCAGTCACTTTGGTTCTCCACTTTGGCCCATGGATGAGTCCAATTCTACAGCTCAACTGGTGGTACACTTTGTTTCTTAACTTTAGTGGATAGTTGAGTCTGGTTCTACATTTTTGTTGGTGCTTCACTCTAAGTTCTCCACTTTGGCCAGTTATTCAGTCTGGTTCTGTAGATTGGTCAGTGATTTGCTTATCTAATTTGGTTAGTTGTTGAGTCCAGTTCTGGAATTCAGTGAGTGGTTCACTTCAGTTCACCATTTTAGTTCATGTTTGAATCCAGTTCCATATACACTACTGTTCAAATAGTTTGGGGTCACATTGAAATGTCCTTATTTTTGAAAGAAAAGCGCTGTTCTTTTCAATGAAGATCACTTTAAACTAATCAGAAATCCACTCTATACATTGCTAATGTGGTAAATGACTATTCTAGCTGCAAATGTCTGGTTTTTGGTGCAATATCTCCATAGGTGTATAGAGGCCCATTTCCAGCAACTATCACTCCAGTGTTCTAATGGTACAGTGTGTTTGCTCATTGCCTCAGAAGGCTAATGGATGATTAGAAAACCCTTGTACAATCATGTTAGCACAGCTGAAAACAGTTGAGCTCTTTAGAGAAGCTATAAAACTGACCTTCCTTTGAGCAGATTGAGTTTCTGGAGCATCACATTTGTGGGGTCGATTAAATGCTCAAAATGGCCAGAAAAATGTCTTGACTATATTTTCTATTCATTTTACAACTTATGGTGGTAAATAAAAGTGTGACTTTTCATGGAAAACACAAAATTGCCTGGGTGACCCCAAACTTTTGAACGGTAGTGTATCAGTCAGTGGTTCACTCCAGGTCTCTAATTTGGTTAATAGTTGAGTCTGTTTCTGCAGTTTCATAAGTGGTTCACTCTGGTGTTCCATTTTGGTTGGTGGCTGAGTCTGGTTACTCAGTCACATGTTGAATAACAACAAACCAGTGAAAAATAGGCAGTGATATTTTGACAGTTTACGTGTATCTTGTTAGTTACACAAAACAGTGATTCCAGCATGAAAATGTAGTTCATGTCCAGTCGAATTACTTCTTCATGAACAATAGATTTAAGCTGTATCAGTGTTTTCTAGATCCTATTAAGTAGTACTTCACACAAACTCCGTAGTGCACTATGATGCTGACTAGAATTCACAGTCCAAAGCACACAAGCACAACCTGGAAGAAAAATTACATTTAATATCCAAAACAAACACAGGATTAATGTGAAACTAAAACCCCAGTCATGCTCTAATTATAGACATGAGCACAGCTACAGTGTCGGGAGTCTCCAAGGACAATTTAGTGTCTTTTGTTTGTGCTTTTGTTGTTTGTTTAGATCTTTTAAGCGACCTTGAATGGGAACGGAGTGAAGAATAAATGTAGAGGAAGAGAGGTAGCAAGTGACAGAGAGAAAGATAGGCTGAGAAAAGACAGAGATGAGGTAAATAGAAGCATTGTACAGTGTTGCACCAGTTGCATCCTAATTAGAGCCTCGCGAGTGCGCACACACACACAATGGAAGGCTCCGTCTGCTCCAGCCTTCCAGACATTCTCCCCTTGATTTCTTTATCTGTCTGTCTGTTCTCTTCTGTCCCACTTTTTGTCTCACTATCATCTTCCATTTGTCTCTCCATATCTCCTTTCTCATGCTCCCCATCTCTCTCTTTTCATTGGTCTCCTTTCTCCCTTTCCTCTCTTTCTGTCTCTCTGTATTACTCTCACTTCAGCTGTCTTTCCATCTGTCTGTTGTCTCCCATTAGAAGAAGAAGAATGACTTCTTCTTCTTCTTCAACTATATTTTGTGGAATTATTGTGGCATTAACAATTATTTAATGGAATTATGTTGTATCCAGAAATCAGAGAAGTTTTAAATTCCAATCTTTTCAGAAATCCTGAACAGTGACTCCAAATACATCATTCATTCATTCATTCATTCATCACTCAGTGGTTTATCCCCCACAGGATAAAACGGCACGGTGTAATTAGCCTGGGCCCGCCCATCCTAATTGTGACGCAACACGAGGGCCTGTTGCGAGCTTAATCTGGCAAGGCAAGCTATCTCCAGCTCTTCCAAGCTCCCAAAAAATCGGGAGCCAATCAACTTTGAGCATCTCCAACGGCCCTGGGTAGAGGCGTGTTCAAGGCAGTGACGTAGTAGAACTGCGACCGGAAGCCATAGATTGTTTACAGAATCTATGCCGGAAGTGCTTCATTCACTAGAAACATTACGAACATGGAGCAGCGGCAAGCCTTTGACACAGCGGTAGATGCTGTATTGAAAGCATTCAACAGGAAGTTCTCATTGAAAACGGAGCAAAGAGCAGCCCTGGAGGTATTTATCTTTTTCCTGTTACTCAAGCAGTTTCCGTCACGTCCCATACGTCAGAGGAAAGAGTGATGTGATTGGTTTAAGCTTCGTCACAGCCTTTTCTGGCTTCGACCAGTAGCAAACTGAGGCATTTCAGGGAGGCGGGTCAACCACGCCTTTGGGAAACGGTTGGGCTTAATATCTTTGCCAGACCAAATGCTCGCAGATGTAATGGTTAGCACGGTCGCCTCACAGCAAGAAGGTTCTGGGTTCGAACCCAGCGGCCGGTGAGGGCCTTTCTGTGTGGAGTTTGCATGTTTTCCCCGTGTCTGCGTGGGTTTCCTCAGGGTGCTCCGGTTTCCCCCACAGTTCAAAGACATGCGATTAGGTTAATATGGGACGGCCCTGGGCTGAGATGCCCTTGAGTGAGGCACCGAACTCCCAACTGCTCCCCAGGCGCTGTTAGCACGGCTGCCCACTGCTCTGGGTTTGTGTGTGTGCATGTGTGTGTTCACTGCTTCAGATGGGTTAAATGCAGATAGGAATTTCACAAGTGTGTGATGAATAAAGTTGTGCTTTCTTTCACAGGGTTTGTCATGGATCTGAAGCCTTTCCTGGGATCACTGGGTGCAAGGCAGAAATACACTCTGAATGGGACACACTTTCACTAACATATTTGCAATTAAGAGCAAGTTAGCATCACCCAATTTTCCCAAGTTCCTATTTTCCCAGGACCCCATGTTTCTGGTATCCTATTTTCCCAAACGCTTTGTGTTTCCAAAGCTCCGTAATCACAGTAGTGATTAACATTGTAGTGATGAAAAATAAAACCATGAATAAGAGAACATGCAAACAGCAGTAACACAAACTTCTGCCCTCTCTAAAACATTTGTCTGAAAGTTGCTGCAGTATAAAAGGTGATCTGCTTAATTATTTGTGCACAGCGTTGGTCTCCTGGGTTTTGCCGGTGTTTTGTAATCCAGCATTAGTTTGAAAGTCTCACAAATGAGCAGCGCAGACCAAATAGGGAACAATATGTCTCACTTGGAGGGCCATTAGAGATTTAAAAGTTTTATGAGCTGTTATCTACAAAAAAGGCTCAAAGAAAACACACACACACACACACACACACACACACACACACACACACACACAGAGCACACTAAGCTCTTGCTAAACCTGTCTCCTCTGTATAATTAATTTGTTCTCTTGCATTTTCTGTTTTGGTGTCTGTTTTCTCTCTAATTGACACAACCTTAACACAGAGGGTTATATCGAGCTCCTATTCATCTTTCTCTCTCTCTCTCTCTCTCTCTCTCTCTCTGGTGTCACAAAACAGTAGGTTCTCCTTCTCTGACGGATGGATCCTAAATTTATCGAAGGTGACTCCAAGGCTCCAATCACAGGAACAGGATAAATATTCAGCATGTGATGGGCAGCATGTGCATTTGAACCGAGGAGAGCACAGTCACATCAGAATGCGCCCCCACCCCCGAGTCTAAATTGGTCCATTCAAAAGTGAGTCACATCTCGAGAACTCTGTAGGTTGCCTTGTGTTAGTGCACTTGTAAGCCTGGTAAACTGGCTAAAACTAGAGGCACTGATCTGCTGTATATTCGCATTATCCTCTCTTAAGACTCCATCCATCCATCCATCCATCCATTATCTGTAGCCATTTATCCTGTTCTACAGGGTCGCAGGCAAGCTGGAGCCTATCCCAGCTGACTACGGGTGAAAGGCGGGGTACACCCTGGACAAGTCGCCAGGTCATCACAGGGCTGACACATAGACACAGACAACCATTCACACTCACATTCACACCTACGGTCAATTTAGAGCCACCAGTTAACCTAACCTGCACGTCTTTGGACTGTGGGGGAAACCAGAGCACCCAGAGGAAACCCACGTGGACATGGGGAGAACATGCAAACTCCACACAGAAAGGCCCTCGTCAGCCACTGGGCTCGAACCCAGGACCTTCTTGCTGTGAGGCAACAGTGCTAACCACTACATCACTGTGCCGCTCCTATTAAGACTCTATGTTCCAAAATCCTCATGTTCCCAAAGTCCCGATATTCTCAGAGATCTATGTTCCCAAGACTGTATAATCCCAGTGACTGTGTTCCCTCTCTCCCAGAGGGCCATATTTCTAAGACTCATTATTCCCAGTGACAGTCATCACTCACGCTGATGCCTGTAATCATATTGGCCTGTCAGTCGCCAGCCTCTTACAAGGCTGTTTGCATCTATCTTGAGCACACTTCATTGCGGCTTCACCAAACAAACAACTATTCACACATACATTCACACTTATGAGCAATTTAGAGTAGCCCATTAACCTAATCTGCATGTTTTTGGAGTGTGGGAGGAAATCTCCTGGAGGCACCTGGAGGAAACCCACACAGACATGGGGAGAACATGCAAACTCCACACAGAGAGTCCCTTTTTGGCTGTGAGGTCCAAACCCAGAACGTTCTTATTGCGAGGTGACAGTGCTAACCACTGCACCACCATGCCGCCCAGTGACTATAATCCTACAGCTCTATGTTCCTCTATTCCCAGGCTTCTACTTTCCTGAATCTCAATATTCCCAAAGCTTATGTTCCCAAAAAGCTCTATGTTCCCAATGACTGTAATCCCAAAGCTGTACATTCCCAAGGCCCTATATTCCAAGGGCTCCATGTTTCCAAGACTATATTTCTAATGACTGTGTTCCCAGGATGCCATGTTCCCAAGGCTCTATATCACCAATGCCTCTGTTCCTGCGATTCTACATTCCCATGCCCCTATATTACTATGAATCTACCTTCCTGAGGCCATGAGTTCACAGGGATTTATGGGATTAGGGATCCCATAGGGATTTAGCAATTAGGGATTTATCCATAGGGATCCATAGGGATTTAGGAATTAGCAATCCCATTAGGGATTTCCAAGGCTGTATGTTCCCAAGGGTCTCTATTCCCAATGTTAACAATGTCTGTGTTCCCAGGGCTCTATATTCCCAAGGTTTTATGTTCCCATTCCCTATATTCCCAGGGCTTTACCTTCCCAAGGCTCTAGATCTCTGATGGCACCCTTCTCAGGGCTTTGCCTTTCAAAAATGCTCTATATTCCCAATAATCTCAATGTCCCTATAACCCCTATTCCCTATAATCCCAATGTCTTCCCAGGGATTAATGTTTCCAAGGCTGTGTATATATATATATATATATATATATATATATATATATATATATATATATATATATATATATATATATATAAAATCAATATCTGTATTCCCAAAGCTCAGTGTTCTTAAGGTTCTATATCTCTGATGGCCATGTTCCCATGGATCTATGTTCCCAAAGCTCTACATTCCTAATGTGCTATACCCCCAATGCCTGTGCTCCCGGAGCTCTATGTTCCCTCAGCTCTATATTCCCAGTGCCTGTGTTCCCAGGGGTCTATATTCCCAAGTTTCTATTGTCCCAAATCTTATGTTCCCAGGGGTTTATTTCCCCAATGTTTTATATTCCCAAGGTTCGTGTTCCTATGGGTCTATCTTTCCAAGGTTCTATATTGTCAAGGTTTGTGTTCACAGGGGTCTATCTTTCCAAGGTTCTCTAGCCTCAAAGTTTGTGTTCCCAGGGGTCTATATTCCCAAGTTTCTATTGCCTCAGATCTTATGTTCCCAGGGGTCTATCTTCCCAGGGTTCTATATTGCCAATGTTTGTGTTCCCAGGGGTCTATCTTCCCAAGGTTCTACATTGCCAAGGTTTTTGTTCCCTGGGGTATATCTTCCCATGTTCTTTCATCCCAAGGGTTGTGTTCCCAGGGTTCTATCTTCCCAACCTTCTATAATCCCAAGGTTTGTGTTCCCATGGGTCTATCTTCCCAAGGTTCTATATGGCCAAGGTTTTTGTTCCAGGGATCTATCTTCCCAAGGCTCTATATTGCCAAGCTTTGTGTTCCCAGGGGTCTATCTTCCCAATGTTCTATAGTCCCAAGGTTTTTGTTCCCAGGGGTTCTATCTTCTCAACATTCTATCATCCAAAAATTTGTATTCCCAGGGGTCTACCTTTCCAAGGTTCTATATTGCCAAGATTTGTGTTCCCAGGGATCTATCTTTCCAAGGTTCTATATGGCCAAGCTTTGTGTTCCCAGGCATCTATCTTCCCAATGTTCTATATTCCCAAGGTTTTTGTTCCCAGGGGTCTATCTTCCCAACATTCTATTATTCAAAGATTTGTGTTCCCAGGGGTCTATCTTCCCAACAGTGTATAATCCCAAGGTTTCTGTTCCCAGGGATCTATCTTCCCAAGGCTCTGTATTCTCACTGCCTCTCATTACAGTGCTCTATATTCCCAAGGCTTATGTTCCCAGGCATTCATGTCTCCTAACCTTTATATCTCAAATGCCTGTGTTCCCATCAACCTGTTTTCCCAGTGCATCTCCTCCCAGGGTCTGTGTTCCAAATGATCTATGGTCCCAAGGTCCTATATTCCCAGGGTTCTGCATTTTTTTAGTGGCATACAATAATGAGCACACAATATGAGATTGCTGCTTCATTTAGAACATTACAGCTGACCTTCACATTTTTTTGTGATTGAAAGTCATAAAAAGCCAATATACTGTATTTATGTTAGATGTAATCATGAGGTCCACAGCCATCCAATTTATATTCTTGCCCTTGCATTCCATTGTGCAATATGGTTTAAAGGAAATAAAATCAGGACATAACTTGCTGAATTGACAGTAAAGGACAGATTCATCATGGACATTTTCTAAACATTAAGAACTACATCTGTTCACCCATACAAAGCTGAACAGCAACACTCATTTCTGAATATTTATGCACAACTTTCTCAGAAAAAAGGGGGCATGTCTTGTAGGGGTTTGGGCCCTAAAGGAAGCTAAAACATTCCTTTGTACCTGACACTCAATGTAGTTTTTGATTTGTATTCAGAAGTATATTTTCAGATATACTTTCAAGTCAGCTTATGTTAGCCAGCTAGCTATTATTAGCACTGAAAAGCATGAATGGTTATGAATATAAGTTAGAAATCATGCCACATTGGTGAATGAATGTTAGCTGGCCAAAAAATGTAAAAATATAAAATACAAATTGATAAAAGAAAGAGGGAATGGATAATAAGAGAAATGACTCATTTCAAGATATTGACTCAATGACGTGAATATTTTTCCATGTATAAATTAAAAGATTTCTCCACAGTCCCTGTTGACTGCCAAATTCAAAAAGGGTGCAAAAGCAGAAAAAAACAATTAATGTAAATTATATCAAATTTCCATAAGACCACTGTGTTTTATTTGTGCCACATCTGATTTATTGTCTTACCCTTTTAACATGACATAACCATCTCCCGCAAGCTTTTTCTGTAATGACCTAATGAGCAGTGGGTCATGAGGTCGATAAATACACACCGTCCATCTCCATGATGAAATAAATTCTCAGCTGGAGTGGTGAAAGTGCAGTAGAGTTATAGAGAAGACTGTAAACCATTTCAGGATTGCATTTGTAGAATGGGAACATAAATTACTAAGTCATTAATATGTGATCTCCATGTAAATTGTGTGTAAAGACCTTGATATGTTGTGTGTCATATGTCCCAGTGATAAGGATGTGAGTAATTACACTGGCAGGTCGTTTTAGTATATTGCGTAAGACTTGCACTCAATACAGTGTGATACTTGGATATTGTTAAAGCATGAGGGAGTCGTAAAATTGAAGAGGGAGAGAGAGATAAACCAACCAGCATAATTCATTTTAAAGGCCAAGACTTGTTGAGAGAATCATCACATCACAAATATTACATTAAAGGCATTTAGCAGATGCTCTTGTCCAGAGCAACATACAACATACCTAGAGCAGTCTGGGGGTTAGGTGCCTTGATCAAAGGCACTTCAGCCATTCCTGCTGGTCCAAGGAAATTAACCGGCAACCTCTTGGTCCCAAAGCTGCTTCTCTAATCATTAGGCCATGGCTTCCCCCAAACTGTAGAAAAAGTTTGGATTAAATCCTTTCAGGGAAATAAATTTCAGTGTACTAGTGTTACTTGTCTCCTTGAAGCATGACAATCTGAAAATGTCATTGGAGAGTTGAATGTTAAACCGGCTGGCTCACTTTCCCCAGAATACATTGTTTGTGCTTTGAAAGCCAGCACAGTGGTATAGTGGTTAGCACTGTCACCTCACAGCAAGGAGGTCCTGGGCTTGAGCCCAGTGGCCGACAAGGGCCTTTCTGTGTGGAGTTTGCATGTTTCCACCGGGTGCTCCGGTTTCCTCCACAGTCCAAAGACATGCAGGTTAGGCTAAATGGTGGCTATAAATTGACCATGAGTGTGAATGGTTGTTGTCTCTATGTATCAGCCCTGTGATGACCTGGCGACTTGTCCAGGGTGTACCCCACCTCTCGCCCATAGTCAGCTGGGATAGGTTCCAGCTTGCCTGCGACCCTGTAGAACAGGATAAGCAGCTACAGATAATGGATGGATGTTTTGAAAGCATGTGAGTGCTACCTGTTAGCTCTCTGTGCAGCAAAACCCCCACAAATTCACTCGAAACCCTTTTCATCAGCTATGTGTCATATGTGGAACCTTTGAACAAAATATCTTAAATATCACATTACAATTTAAGATCTGTGGCCTTGGATGTCACCGCGTTGTTGCGATTTGTTTTAAGAATATTGCTAGCAATGAAAACAGCGGCTTCTGTGTAGTGCTGTGATAGTAAAATGAGACCATCAATGACGGCATAGCTCACTCCGGCCCCAGAAGGAACAATCTAAAGTGGGCCACCTTGTGCAATAAATGTTGCAAGCTATATATAGAAGCTATATCTACCCACCCTAGTACTACCAACCTATTCGCCAGAAAGAATCCAAAACGACAATGAATTGCCCAAGAAGAAGCAATTTTTGTCGAACTGCTAATTAAGGCTTAATTAGTCCATAACTTCATTAATGATTGGAATTAAGCAAATCTGGGTAGAAGTTATATGCACCTCAGGTACTCCTACCTTCATGCCAGAAAGAATCAAAATCGGTGAAGAATTGAGAGAGAAGAAGTGATTTGTGTGGAAACTTGTCTTTAGGCATGAATTAATTACTCCATATCTTCATTATTAATTGCAATTATGCAAATTTGGGTAGAAGCTATATGCACCCCAGGCAGACCTACCTTCCTGCCAAAAAGAATAAAAATCAGTGAAGAATTGAGAAAGAAGAAGCGATTTTCATGAAATGTGGATGACGAAGGACAGACGAAGGACAACACATGATGGCATAAACTCATCACCTGTTGGCTGGGTGAGCTGATAATCAACAATAGGGTGATGTCATAAATCAGCGTTAGCACTGCAGTTACTACTGCAAAGTTAATTATTTTCAGATAAGAAGCATTCTTTCAAAGTGTTTTATTCCTCTTGTATCAGAGCAATTTTTTCATGTATTAAAGAGCAACATGCTTTTTATCCCTTTATAGACACAGGTAATGATGTTACAGCAGGTGTAAACAGTCATTCCCATACAAATAATCTCATCTCATCTCATTATCTCTAGCCACTTTATCCTGTTCTACAGGGTCGCAGGCAAGCTGGAGCCTATCCCAGCTGACTACGGGCGAAAGGCGGGGTACACCCTGGACAAGTCGCCAGGTCATCACAGGGCTGACACATAGACACAGACAACCATTCACACTCACATTCACACCTACGGTCAATTTAGAGTCACCAGTTAACCTAACCTGCATGTCTTTGGACTGTGGGGGAAACCGGAGCACCCGGAGGAAATCCACGCGGACACGGGGAGAACATGCAAACTCCGCACAGAAAGGCCCTCGCCGGCCACAGGGCTCGAACCCAGACCTTCTTGCTGTGAGGCGACAGCGCTAACCACTACACCACCGTGCCGCCCCATACAAATAATAACAGACTAAATTAGAATGAGTGCAGTAATATAAACCTGTGAGTTGCAGCTGCACTACTGTCAGAGCTGCTGTTGTAGACAATTATTCACGGAAGGTGAAGTGAATATGCATGAATAATAACTGAGATGAAGTTGAGGTCGAGGTTATTGTTCCCTGATATTCATTGAGTCTGAGGTGGATAACAGTTTTAGTTTAAACACAGGGCGGCACGGTGGTGTAGTGGTTAGCGCTGTCGCCTCACAGCAAGAAGGTCCTGGGTTCGAGCCCCGTGGCCGGCGAGGGCCTTTCTGTGCGGAGTTTGCATGTTCTCCCCGTGTCCGCGTGGGTTTCCTCCGGGTGCTCCGGTTTCCCCCACAGTCCAAAGACATGCAGGTTAGGTTAACTGGTGACTCTAAATTGACCGTAGGTGTGAATGTGAGTGTGAATGGTTGTCTGTGTCTATGTGTCAGCCCTGTGATGACCTGGCAACTTGTCCAGGGTGTACCCCACCTTTCGCCCGTAGTCAGCTGGGATAGGCTCCAGCTTGCCTGCGACCCTGTAGAAGGATAAAGCGGCTAGAGATAATGAGATAATGAGATGAGTTTAAACACACAGGTGATTATTTAAAAAATAAGATTTAAAAAAAAAATCATTTATTTCAATCTTCAAAACCTTCATGTAATAATGAAGGTTTATAATTAATTATAATTAATAATAATGGTGTGGCTCAGACTTGTCACTTATCTATGCTGAGTCTCATAAAATACTTTGTTTTGAAATCGATGAAATACAGTGCTGCTTGAAAGTTTGTGAACCCTTTAGAACTTTCCATATTTCTGCATAAATATGACCTAAAACATCATCAGGTTTTCACACAAGTCCTAAAAGTAGATAAAGAGAACCCAGTTAAACAAATGAGACAAAAATATTATACTTGGTCATTTATTTATTGAGGAAAATGATAAAATATTACATATCTGTGAGTGGCAAAAGTATGTGAACCTTTGCTTTCAGTATCTGGTGTGACCCCCTTGTGCAGCAATAACTGCAACTAAACGTTTGCGGTAACTGTTGATCAGTCCTGCACACCGGCTTGGAGGAATTTTAGCCCGTTCCTCCGTACAGAACAGCTTCAACTCTGGGATGTTGGTGGGTTTCCTCACATGAACTGCTCACTTCAGGTCCTTCCACAACATTTCGATTGGAATAAGGTCAGGACTTTGACTTGGCCATTCCAAAACATTAACTTTATTCTTTTTTAACCATTCCTTGGTAGAACGACTTGTGTGCTTAGGGTCGTCTTGCTGCATGACCCACCTTCTCTTGAGATTCAGTTCATGGACAGATGTCCTGACATTTTCCTTTAGAATTCTCTGGTATAATTCAGAATTCATTGTTCCATCAATGATGGCAAGCCGTCCTGGCCCAGATACAGCAAAACAGGCCCAAACCATGATACTACCACCACCATGTTTCACAGATGGGATAAGGTTCTTATGCTGGAATGCAGTGTTTTCCTTTCTCCAAACATAACGCTTCTCATTTAAACCAAAAATTTCTATTTTGGTCTGATCTGTCCACAAAACATTTTGATTTTGGACTCAACTGTCCACAAAACATTTTTCCAACAGCCTTCTGGCTTGTCCCCGTGATCTTTAGCAAACTGCAGATGAGCAGCAATGTTCTTTTTGGAGAGCAGTGGCTTTCTTCTTGCAACCCTGCCATGCACACCATTGTTGTTCAGTGTTCTCCTAATGGTGGACTCATGAACATTAACATTAGCCAATGCGAGAGAGGCCTTCAGTTGCTTAGAAGTTACCCTGGGGTCCTTTGTGACCTCGCCAACTATTACACACCTTGCTCTTGGAGTGATCTTTGTTGGTCGATCACTCCTGGGGAGGGTAACAATGGTCTTGAATTTCCTCCATTTGTACACAATCTGTCTGACTGTGGATTGGTGGAGTCCAAACTCTTTAGAGATGGTTATGTAACCTTTTCCAGCCTGATGAGCATCAACAATGCTTTTTCTGAGGTCCTCAGAAATCTCCTTTGTTCATGCCATGATACACTTCCACAAACATGTGTTGTGAAGATCAGACTTTGATAGATCCCTGTTCTTTAAATAAAACAGGGTGCCCACTCACACCTGATTGTCATCCCATTGATTGAAAACACCTGACTCTAATTTCACCTTCAAATTAACTGCAAATCCTAGAGGTTCACATACTTTTGCCACTCACACATACGTAATATTGGATCATTTTCCTCAATAAATAAATGGCCAAGTATAATATTTTTGTCTCATTTGTTTAACTGGGTTCTCTTTATCTACTTTTAGGACTTGTGTGAAAATCTGATGATGTTTTAGGTCATATTTATGCAGAAATAAAGAAAATTCTAAAGGGCTCACAAACTTTTAAGCACCACTGTAAATTACAATCCCACCTTCCCTTTGAATAATTTTAGACAAAACTTCTGAGCATCGTTAGTGCTTTTATTTTAGGATCAGCATTTTCTTTCACTGTTTGTAATTTGTCCTCACGGTGACGAAGTGATTGGCCGCCATATTGCCAAGCTGCTTGAGGTGATTATCAAGAAATAGTCCGAGTCTCTTGACCAATCAGTGCGCACAATTTCCTATAATCATCTGCATAATATTAAAGATACACTTAGGTCCATAAATATTTGGACAGAGACAACATTTTTCTAATTTTGGTTCTGTACATTACCACAATGGATTTTGAACAAAACAATTCAGATGCAGTTGAAGTTCAGACTTTCAGCTTTAATTCAGTGGGTTGAACAAAATGATTGCATAAAAATGTGAGGAACTAAAGCATTTTTTAAACACAATCCCTTCATTTCAGGGGCTCAAAAGTAATTGGACAAATTAAATAATTGTAAATAAAATGTTCATTTCTAATACTTGGTTGAAAACCCTTTGTTGGCAATGACTGCCTGAAGTCTTGAACTCATGGACATCACCAGACGCTGTGTTTCCTCCTTTTTAATGCTCTGCCAGGCCTTTACTGCAGCGGTTTTCAGTTGCTGTTTGTTTGTGGGCCTTTCTGTCTGAAGTTTAGTCTTTAACAAGTGAAATGCATGCTCAATTGGGTTGAGATCAGGTGACTGACTTGGCCATTCAAGAATATTCCACTTCTTTGCTTTAATAAACTCCTGGGTTGCTTTGGCTTTATGTTCTGGGTCATTGTTCATCTGTATTATGAAACGCTGACCAATCAGTTTGACTGCATTTGGCTGGATTTGAGCACACAGTATGTCTCTGAATACCTCAGAATTCATCCGGCTGCTTCTGTCCTGTGTCACATCATCAATAAACACTAGTGGCCCAGTGCCACTGGCAGCCATGCATGCTCAAGCCATCACACTGCCTCTGCCGTGTTTTACAGATGATGTGGTATGCTTTGGATCGTGAGCTATACCATGCCTTCACCATACTTTTTTCTTTCCATCATTCTGGTAGAGGTTGATCTTGGTTTCATCTGTCCAAAGAATGTTCTTCCAGAACTGTGCTGGCTTGTTTAGATGTTTTTTAGCAAAGTCCAATCTAGCCTTTTTATTCTTGAGGCTTATGAATGGCTTGCCCCATGCAGTGGACCCTCTGGATTTACTTTCATGCAGTCTTCTCTTTATGGTGGATTTGGATATTGATACGCCTACCTCCTGGAGAGTGTTGTTCACTTGGTTGGCTGTTGTGAAGGGGTTTCTCTTCACCATGGAAATTATTCTGCGATCATCCACTACTGTTGTCTTCTGTGGGTGTCCAGGTCTTTTTGCATTGATGAGTTCACCAGTGCTTTCTTTCTTTCTCAGGATGTACCAAACTGTAGATTTTGCCACTCCTAATATTGTAGCAATTTCTCGGATGGGTTGTTTCTGTTTTCACAGCTTAAGGATGGCTTGTTTCACCTGCATGGAGAGCTCCTTTGACCACATGTTTTCTTCACAGCAAAATCTTCCAAATGCAAGCACCACACCTCAAATCAACTCCAGGCCTACCTGCTTAATTGAGAATGACATAATGAAGGAATTGCCCGCACCTGCCCATGAAATAGCCTTTGAGTCAATTGTCCAATTACTTTTGGTCCCTTTAAAAACAGGGTGGCACATGTTAAGGAGCTGAAACTCCTAAACCCTTCATCCAGTTTTAATGTGGATACCCTCAAATGAAAGCTGAAAGTCTGGACTTTATGTCCATGTCCATTATATAACTATAACTTGAATATATTTCAGTAAACAGGTAAAAAAACAACATTTGTGTCAGTGTCCAAATATATATGGACCTAACTGTAATTAATCAAGACCCTCTGACCAGTCACAGTCCAAAACTCAACAGCAATGTGATACAAGAATCCAATTCATTAAATTGTCCAAGAATGCATTTTGATCAAAGGAAAATGGTTCTGTTGGATAAGCATTAAAACATAAAATCAAAATATTTATTCATTATGCATATTTTATTCACCATTACAGAATATACAATTCTATAATGATGAATAAATATAGTGTAGATGAGTGCAGTCTGGGCGGCACGGTGGTGTAGTGGTTAGCGCTGTCGCCTCACAGCAAGAAGGTCCTGGGTTCGAGCCCCGGGGCCGGCGAGGGCCTTTCTGTGCGGAGTTTGCATGTTCTCCCCGTGTCCGCGTGGGTTTCCTCCGGGTGCTCCGGTTTCCCCCACAGTCCAAAGACATGCAGGTTAGGTTAACTGGTGACTCTAAATTGACTGTAGGTGTGAATGTGAGTGTGAATGGTTGTCTGTGTCTATGTGTCAGCCCTGTGATGACCTGGCGACTTGTCCAGGGTGTACCCCGCCTTTCGCCTGTAGTCAGCTGGGATAGGCTCCAGCTTGCCTGTGACCCTGTAGAAGGATAAAGCGGCTAGAGATAATGAATGAATGAATGAGTGCAGTCTAAATGTATCTAATGTTGAATATCTCTAAAGACTGACTGTGTTGTTGGAGTTGGAGTGAAATATCGGGGGGTTTAAATGAAGGAGTTACAGCTGAATAATAAGTAATGACACATAGACCACATGTTGTTTATCTATCTTGTGGCCTTTTCCTGTGTGTGTGTGTGTGTGTGTGTAACATCTTAATTACCCCTGAGGGAGGCAGAGTGTCAGACAGAAATCTCTATAATGACATTTCAGTACAGGATACACACTGTGTGCGTGTATGTGTTAAATTGCACTTGTCAGCTCTTAACAAGTGTGTTTCCACTCTGTTATACAAAACCTAAAAGAAGAACAGCCAGTGTGTGGTGGGTGTGCAGTGACTCGACACACTCTCGCAACCCTCATCGCTCTTCCACCATTTTTTCAGTGCACAGGAATTCAGACTTTAGAAAAATTGTATTTAGTTCTGCATGAGTGAATGAGAGAGAGAGAGAGAGAGAGAGAGAGAAGTCTATTTCTCTCTGTGACAGTGACCCAACCCAAGAAAGCCCCTGCCTAAGCAGCACACTGCTCCTCACACTACCACTCCGATGGCGCTGAAGAGACAGCGACACTTCAGCACCACTGTTTTGGACCATCAAGAGCAGCGTGGCCAGGGGGCGAAGCCAGCTAATCACCCACAGCTACAGTGGCTCAAGTGGCGAAGGGAGTATAAAGAGGTATCGACACAAACACAGGTTAGCTGGGTTGTCTCAGAGCATGCTGGCTCACGCCTCCTTCCTCTCCCTGCCCGGGTCACTTTGCTGACACTGAAGATGCTGAAGCACCAAGATCTCTCCTGGGCACTTTCGGTCTCATGAAATAAATAGAGACATTTTAGAGGAAAGAAAAAGTAAAAACATGCAATAACCTGGTTGCACCCCTTTACGTAACACTCTAATTTGTTAAAACACCTTGTGCTTGTAGTACAGCCCTCAGGGTCTTTGAGTCAAAGCCTACCAACTTCAAACAATCTGATTTGGCAATTTTATCCCACTCTTACATGCAGAATTGCTGCACATCTATCAACTTTCCAAAGGGACATCCTGCGCACAGCCCACTTACTAAACTCACTCCACAGGTTTGGATAGGATTTAGATTTGGGCTTGGAGTGCACCATTCCAAAACAGCTTCTGAAGCTGTTTTTCTTCAGAAGTTGTTTATCTTCTGAAGCTGTTCCTTTGCTGACTTGGATTTGTGCTTTGGGTCATTATTTTGCTGGAAGGTGAAGTTTTATTCATCTCCAGCTGGCTAACAGAGGCCTGCAGATTTTGTACCGGAACAGACTGGTGTTTGAAGATATCCATGATTTCCTCAATCTTGATTAAAGCACCAGTCCAAACTGAAGAATAGCATGATGCTGCCACCACCATGCTTCACTGTGAGTATAGACCTTTGGCTTATGCAAGCCCTTACAGAAAAAACACATGAATTTCCCATGTATTTCACGTTACCACATGTAGTAACATGTGAAAAACATGTTACCACGTGAAAAATCACATGTGAAGTTCATGTGTTTTTTCTGTAAGGGAGGGATCATTTCTATGCCAAGTCTGTCTTTCATGCCTGAAAAGTTCTGCCATACTCTCAGCAGATGAGGTTTTTTTTTTCATTAGAAAGGGCGTCCGGGCGGCACGGTGGTGTAGTGGTTAGCGCTGTCGCCTCACAGCAAGAAGGTCTGGGTTCGAGCCCCATGGCCGGCGAGGGCCTTTCTGTGCGGAGTTTGCATGTTCTCCCCGTGTCCGCGTGGGTTTCCTCCGGGTGCTCCGGTTTCCCCCACAGTCCAAAGACATGCAGGTTAGGTTAACTGGTGACTCTAAATTGACCGTAGGTGTGAATGTGAGTGTGAATGGTTGTCTGTGTCTATGTGTCAGCCCTGTGATGACCTGGCGACTTGTCCAGGGTGTACCCCGCCTTTCGCCCGTAGTCAGCTGGGATAGGCTCCAGCTTGCCTGTGACCCTGTAGAAGGATAAAGCGGCTAGAGATAATGAGATGAGATGAGATGAGATGAGAAAGGGCGTCCATCTAGCCACCCTACCACATAGACCAGACATGTGAACAAGACAAGAAATCCTTGTCACATGCAGGGACCAGCATTTTCCCATTGTTCCTAGCGAAGCCATGGCTTAATGATTAGAGAAGCAACTTTGGGACCAAAAGGTCACTGGTTTGATTCCCTGGACCAGCTGAAGTGCCCTTGAGCAAGACACCTAACCCCAGGCTGCTCTGGGTATGTTGTACATCACTCTGGATAACAGCGTCTGCTAAATGCCTGTAATGTAATCTAATGTTCCTGAGGTCTCTTGGTAGCCTCGTGAATAACTTTTCTTCTTGTCCATTTTGGATGGATGTCCTGTTCATGTCACTGTGGTGCCCCATTTTCTCCACTTCTTGATTTTGTCCTTCATGATGTTCCATGGCCACCTAAACTTCCAGAAATTCTTTCGTACCCTTGTCCTGATCAGTACCTTCCAAGGGTGAGACCTTGTACATGATTTGCAAGCTCTTTATGGATCATAGCTATAGCAGTCAGATGAAACCAAACAGATGTCTAGAAACTCTTAGAGAAACAGCTGAATTTCATTTTGGCTTAATCAGAATCACTTCACTGATAACAGGTGGATGATAATTCCAGTAAAATTGTTTAGGCAAGCTTTTTTTTTTCTTTGTCCCTGAAATTGGCAAAGTAAAACTTCAGCTCAAAAGTGTCCAGCGTAACACACAGCAGCTGTTTCATTAAGCTACAGTCAGGTTTGTTTAGATTGGGTGGGGGTGTGGCTTGGCAAAACTTGAACATGATTGGCTGTTGTATAAATCAGTCAAGCACTTCAACACGCACTGACTTTGGCTTCCTGATTCTGAAGAACAAACGTACGTGAACATAGGGAATTGAATCACGGCTCTCAAGCCGTTTTGTAGGGAATCTATCATGATGTGGTGATCCTGTGAGGAATCACCTTTCTCTGTTCTCTGTTTTCAGCTTTCCTCTGTCCGTCTGTTTTGTCTCCTCTGTCCAGATGTGTGTACTAAGCGCTGAGCAGTTGTATGTGTGTGTTTGAGATAAAGTGGGATGAATGTTCGCTCATAGACGAATTGCTGGTGCTCATGTGCTTAGTCTTCACTTAAGGCCAGAGGCATTTTGACTGATCTCTCCTCCCCAGAGGGCTCATTAACACTGGGATAGAACACACACACACACACACACACATGTAAATGTACACGCACACTTACCGCTGCTTGTTACTTGGCTATGTTATGAACAAACAGCTGCTTCAAATCCACACCGTGTGTGTTAACAACAGTTTGTGGGTTTGTAAAGTATTAATCGCAGTGCTTACACAAGTGTGTATGAAAAAGGAGTATGGATAAATGTAAGACAGAGAGAAGAAAATGGGGCAGGTCTAAGGGGCAGAGAAAGGAAAGATGACAGGAAATGGAGATCTGATAAATGACTGTAAATGAGCGAATAATATTCTCTATATTCAAACAACATATGACCATGTGTACAGGAAAAAACAACAACATAAAAACTCAGCAGTGTACACTATATGCTAAAGCAGGGGTTCTCAACCTTTTCTGCTTTAAGGCCCACCTATTCGTACTTGTAACAAGTCGGGGCCCATTAAAACAATCCCTAATTATATTGGCTCATCTATTCGATTAGAATCTAATAATCTATTTTAAAGTTTATTAATGGGACGCAGCATCACTCCCTGTTACAGATGGGAGCCCAGGAATTAAATAAATGCAATAAATTTTTTAATTGTACATAGGTATTGTACTTAAAACTGCATGGATGTGCCAGAAACCAACATAAAACCATGCATGCAGGGCATTCTCAGTTAAAAGGGATTAATGATCCAAAAGTAGTATTGATACGCCTACTTCCTGGAGAGTGTTGTTCACTTGGTTGGCTGTTGTGAAGGGGTTTCTCTTCAGCATGGAAATTATTCTGCGATCATCCACTACTGTTGTCTTCTGTGGGCGTCCAGGTCTTTTTGCATTGATGACTTCACCAGTGCTTTCTTTCTTTCTTTCTCAGGATGTACCAAACTGTAGATTTTGCCACTCCTAATATGGTAGCAATTTCTCGGATGGGTTGTTTCTGTTTTCACAGCTTAAGGATGGCTTGTTTCACCTGCATGGAGAGCTCCTTTGACCGCATGTTTTCTTCACAGCAAAATCTTCCAAATGCAAGCACCACACCTCAAATCAACTCCAGGCCTTTTATCTGCTTAATTGAGAATGACATAATGAAGGAATTTCCCACACTTGCCCATGAAATAGCCTTTGAGTCAATTGTCCAATTACTTTTGGTCCCTTTAAAAACAGGGTGGCACATGTTGAGGAGCTGAAACTCCTAAACCCTTCATCCAATTTTAATGTGGATACCCTCAAATGAAAGCTGAAAATCTGGACTTTATGTCCATGTCCATTATATAACTATAACTTGAATATGTTTCAGTAAACAGGTAAAAAAACAAAATTTGTGTCAGTGTCCAAATATATATGGACCTTTCGATTATGTTCATTATGTCTTATATTAAATATATATTTTTTTGTTTTTTTTATCAGACATCTAGTTTTTAGGTTTGTTTACCTGACATGTTTCGACGTACGACTGTCGTCTTCCTCAGAGTGTCACCGGATGTTATTGGTGACGCATCTTTTATCAGCTGATGTTTCCGAAGGCGTGGCCTTCCTGTCTGGTTTGACAGGTCGGTCACGCCTTCTACTGTCTGTTCGTCCCCTGCAAGATGGCACTCCAGGTGTGGGAGAGCATGTATGCTCCCTCATCTCGGTTGATGGTCCTCGGGCTTCGCTTACGGATCTCCATGGCCTCCCTGATCCAGCGCTGATGTTTATTATCTTCTGTGCGGATGACTCTGGCATTCCCCCAGTCCATAATATGATTTTCCCTTTTGCAGTGATCTGTTATGGTTGACTTATAATTTTCCTGTTGTGCCTTTTCTTTTATTGTTCGGGTTTGTCTTGTAGCTGTCTCCTTTTCGCACTCTTTCTTATGTTCATTTTTTCTTGTGTTGAAACTCATTCCTGTCTCCCCGATGTAAGTTTTATTGCATAATTGACATGGAATCTCATATATGGTGTTGCATCTGTTGTCCGGATGTATTCTGTCTTTGGAGATGAACCAGGATCTGACGGAGTGTTGTGTGTGGTTTGACAGGTGTGTTAATGTTGTGTTTCCTCATTGCTCTTTGAATGCGTTCAGTTATTCCCCTAATGTATGGTAATGTAACTACTCCCCTGTGTTCTTGTTTGTTGGTTTGTTTTTTCTCTTTCTTCTGTGTTTTGTTGTTCTTAACCTGTTCCACCCCTTTAGATATTGCTCATTGTGGATATTGACACGCCTTCAGTGCGTGTTGTATATGTTGTTCCTCCTGTTCTTTGTCCTGTGGATCTGTAATTATTGCTGTGCGTTCATGTAATGTTCTAACTACTGATATTTTGTGCATTATGGGGTGTTCGGAAGTCCAGTTTAAATATTGGTCGGTGTGTGTGGGTTTTCTGTGTACTTTTATTTTGATGTCCCCATCTTCTGTGTGATGTATTTTTAAGTCCAAAAATGCTATTGACTGCTCCGTTTCTTCTTCATGTGTGAATTTTATATTACCGGTATTGTCTATGGTGTTGAGATGGTCGGTGAGTTGTTGAGTGTGTCCACTCTTCACTTTTTCTAGTATGTCTAGTATTTTTCTAGTATGGACTGGGGAATGCCAGAGTCATCCGCACAGAAGATAACAAACATCAGCGCTGGATCAGGGAGGCCATGGAGATCCGTAAGCGAAGCCCGAGGACCATCAACCGAGATGAGGGAGCATACATGCTCTCCCATACCTGGAGTGCCATCTTGCAGGGGACGAACAGACAGTAGAAGGCGTGACCGACCTGTCAAACCAGATAGGAAGGCCACGCCTTCGGAAACATCAGCTGATAAAAGATGCGTCACCAATAACATCCGGTGACACTCTGAGGAAGACGACAGTCGTACGTCGAAACATGTCAGGTAAACAAACCTAAAAACTAGATGTCTGATAAAAAAAAAATATATATATATATATATATGGACCTAACTGTAAACAGTGTGTGGCAGTGGGGGCGTGGTCAAGCGTCAGTCTGTCACTGGAGGGCGGAGTCAGGGAAGGTAAGTGGCAGAATCACTACACCTGAGGTGAATTAACCTGTGTTTGTGTGTCTTCCCAGCAACCACGCCTTATATAAGGAGAGAGAGGGCAGAGGAAGGGAGCTCTCTCCCGCATGAGATGACTTGTGTGTGTATGTGTGTGGCTGGGAGCGTGTATGTTAGTACTGAAAAGTACAAATAAAAAGAATTTTTTGGAACTCAGTTCTGGCCTGCCGTCCTTCTGTGCTCCACCCACCCGCTCTGACTTCTACAGAGGTGCCGAAACCCGGGGCCGAGCACAGAAGAGAACAGCCCCATGGAGTCCTCCCCCTTCGCAGACCTGATCCACGCCCTCACCACGGCCCAACGGAGCCAGCAACAGGCGCTGCTCGCCCTCTGAAAGGAGCAAGAACAACGGTTCGAGGCCCTGGTGCTGGCGCAACAGGAAGCTCGTCAGGCGTTCCGGCACCTCCTCGCGTCGGCAGGGTCCACCATCTCCACCGCTGCGGGCCCATTCCACCTCACCCCAACGAAGGTGGGCCCGCACGACCCCTAGGTCTTCCTCACGCTATTTGAACAAGCAGCAGAGGCCTCTGGGTGGCCGGTGGAACAGCGCGTGGCGTGCCTCCTCCCCCTGCTAACGGGTGAGGCACAGCTGGCCGTGCTACAGCTCCCCGCCGACAGCCGGCTGGTCTATGTGGACCTGCGCCGGGCCGTCCTCCAGCGTGTGGGGCGCACCCCCGAACAACATCGTCAGCACTTCCGCGCTCTGCGCCTAGAGGAGGTTGGCTGCCCATTCACATTTGGCCAGCAACTCTGGGATGCCTGCAGGCAGTGGCTGAGGGCTGACAACCGCGACCCCGAGGGAGTCGTCGACCTGGTGGCACTGGAGCAGTTCATCGCACAACTTCCCAAAGGAACAGCGGAGTGGGTCCAGTGCTATCACCCGGCATCGCTGGATCAGGCCATCGAGTTGGCAGAGGATCATTTGGCGGCTGTTCCCACGGTAGGATCACAGATCCCCTCTTCACTTCTCTCCTCTCTCTCTCTCTCTCCCCCTCCCCTTCTGTGTCTCGTCCTCACCCCGTTCCCCCACCGCGGAGGCAGGGGCCAGCTCCCTCACAGCTGGTCCACCGCACCAGCAGTGTCCTCCCGTTTCGCACTTCCATGTCTGTCCCCCCCCCCTCAGGTGAGTGAGCCCCAGAGTACCGGTGCAGAGAGAAAGCCCGGGCCGGTTTGCTGGCGCTGCGGGGAGCCGGGGCATCTCCAGCATCAATGCTCGGCAAAGGAGGTGGGCGCGGTGGTCCGGATCCCCGACGTGCCAGGAGCCGCCCTCGATCGGGCCGGAGTGTATCGCATACCGGTGAGTATCCAAGGGGATACATATCAGGCTTTGGTGGACTCTGGCTGTAATCAGACCTCAATCCACCAAAGCCTGGTGCAAGACGAGGCATTGGGGGAGCACAGGGGGTGAAGGTGTTGTGTGTGCATGGGGATGTTCACAGCTACCCTTTAGTGTCGGTCCACATTTTTTTCAGAGGGGAAAAATTTAGAGTAAAGGCAGCAGTTAATCCTCGCCTCACCCACTCGATAATTTTGGGGTTCTAATTGGCCAGGATTCGGGGAGTTAATGAGTCATTTAGTAAAGAGTGGGTCCTGCTGTATTTCACCATGGGGAGGTCCCGGTGTCGCATTGGCGGGAGCAGCTGTCACAGAGCTGTCTACATCATCTCCGCGTCAGAGTGAGGAGCCGCTGGCTCCTCCTCCCTCTCTCGGGGAATCCCTCGCGGATTTCCTGTTAGAGCAGTCGCGAGACGAGACTCTGCGGCATGCGTTTGACCAAGTGAGAGTAACCGATGGTCAAACGCTCCAGCCAAATGCCACCCCGTCCTTCCCCTATTTTTCTATTATGAAGGATAGATTATATCGAGTGACGCAGGACACTCAAACTAAAGAACAAATCGCGCAGCTCTTGATTCCAAAAAGTCGCCGGGAATTGGTATTCCAGGCGGCTCACTTTAATCCCATGTCTGGACACCTAGGGCAGGATAAAACACTAGCCCGAATAATGGCCAGGCTCTATTGGCCAGGGATTCACGGCGATGTCCGTAGGTGGTGTACGGCGTGCCGCGAATGCCAGTTAGTAAATCCAGCAGCCATTCCAAAAATGCCTTTGCGCCCTCTCCCATTAATTGCAGACCCCATTCGAAAGAATTGGGATGGATCTCGTCGGGCCATTAGATCGGTCAACACGAGGGTACCGCTTTATATTAGTTCTAGTGGACTATGCAATGCGATACCCGGAAGCAGTGCCTCTTCGCAATATGTCAGCACGCAGTATTGCGGAAGTGCTCTTCCGCGTTATCTCCCGAGCTGGAATCCCGAAAGAGATTCTGACTGATCAAGGCACCTTGTTTATGTCACGAACACTGAATGAACTTTATGGGTTATTAGGTATTAAGCCAATCCGCACCAGCGTTTATCACCCACAAACGGACGGTTTAGTCGAACGATTCAATCGTACCCTCAAAAATATAATTAAGAAATTCGTAAGCGAGGATGCACGTAATTGGGATAAATGGCTCGAACCTTTGTTGTTTGCAGTGCGAGAGGTCCCACAAGCCTCCACAGGGTTCTCCCCATTTGAATTGCTATATGGGCATAAGCAGTGCAGCATTTTAGACATGCTGCGAGAAAATTGGGAGGAGGGACCTTCACCAAGTAAAAATGAAATTCAATACGCTATTGACCTACGCGCAAAACTCCACACACTCACACACCTAACCTAGGAGAATTTGTGGCAGGCCCAAGAACGGCAAACCCGCCTGTATGACAAGGGTATGCGCCTTAGGGAGTTCACACTGGGAGATAAAGTACTCGTACTGTTGCCCACATCAAGCTCCAAATTAATCGCCAAGTGGCAAGGACCCTTTGAGGTCACACGGCGAGTCAGGGACGTCGACTACAAGGTGAGGCAAACAGACAGGGGTGGGGCGCTACAGATTTACCACCTCAATCTGCTCAAACTCTGGAACGAGGAGGTCCCTGTGGCCTTGGTGTCGGTGGTTCCAGAGAAGGTGGAGCTGGGGCCGGAGGTTCAAAAGGGTCATTGGCATCGCATACCTGTCCAGTCCCCTGTGGAGACCACCTCTCCCCGACACAACTCGCGGAGGTTGCCCAGTTGCAGACCGAATTTTCGGACGTGTTCTCGCCCCTGCCTGGCCGCACCGACCTCATAGTGCACCACATTGAGATGCCCCCGGGGGTGGTAGTGCATAGCTGCCCTTACAGGCTACCTGAATACAAGAAAAAAGTGGTTCAGGAAGAACTTGAGGCCATGCTCAAAATGGGCATCTTCGAGGAGTCCCACAGCAACTGGAGCAGCCCGGTGGTCTTGGTACCCAAGGCCGACGGGTCGGTCTGGTTCTGTGTGGACTATAGAAAAGTCAACACGGCGTCTAAATTCAACGTGTACCCAATGCCTCGTATTGATGAGTTGCTCGATCGACTAGGCACAGCTTGCTTTTAATCGACACTGGATTTGACAAAGGGTTATTGGCAGATCCCCTTGACTCCATTATCCTGAGAAAAAAACGGCCTTTTCCACACCGTTCGGCTTACACCAGTTTGTCACACTTCCTTTTGGGCTGTTTGGGGCGCCCGCTACATTTCAGCAGCTGATGGATAGGGTCCTCCACCCCCACGCCACCTATGCGGCCGCATACCTTGACGACATCATTATTTATAGTAATGACTGGCCGTGGCACCTACAACACCTGAGGGCCGTCCTTAGGTCACTGAGGCGGGCGGGTCTCACAGCCAACCCGAAGAAGTGTGCGATTGGGTGCGGTATCTGGGCTTCCACTTGGGCAATGGGCAGGTGTGTCCCCAAATTAACAAGACAGCAGCGATTGCGGCCTGCCCAAGGCCCAAGACCAAAAAGGGGGTGAGACAGTTCCTGGGGCTGGCTGGCTATTATCGTAGGTTTATACCTAATTATTCGGATGTCACCAGCCTGCTGACTGATCTCACTAAAAAGGGGACACCAGATCCGGTCCAGTGGATGGAGCAATGCCAGCAGGCTTTTTCTGAGGTAAAGGCTGCACTGTGTGGGGGGCCACTGTTACACTCCCCTGACTTTTCTCTCCCTTTTATATTGCAGATGGATGCGTCAGACAGAGGGCTGGGGGCTGTTTTGTCCCAGGAGGTGGAGGGGGAGGATCGCCCAGTGCTGTACATAAGTCGAAAGCTGTCAGTGTGTGAGGGGCGCTACAGCACCATAGAGAAGGCAAGGCAAGGCAAGTTTATTTGTATAGCGCATTTCATACACACAGGCAATTCAATGTGCTTCACAAAAAATAAAAGCATAAGAACAGTAACAAAGAATTAAAGTAAAAGTGAAATCATTAAAATCCAAAATTTAAAAGAAATTAAAATAAAGAATTAAAGTAAAATCATTAAAATCAAAATTAAAATTAATTATGCTAAAGGGAATTAATTACACTTTAGGTAAAAATTAATCAAGTGAAAGCATCTGAAAACAGCTTTGTCTTGAGCCTGGATTTAAAACTAACAACAGTAGAAGCATTTTTGATCTCATCTGGAAGTTGGTTCCAAAGCTTAGCAGCATAGCAACTAAAGGCTGCTTCACCACACTTCGTTTTGACAGCTGGTATTACTAGCAAGTTTTTCTCCTGTGATCTTAGAGACCTAGTTGGTGCATATAATTGAAACATATCCAGTAGGTAGCTGGGTCCCATCCCATTTAATGTTTTAAATAGAAGAAGTAATGCTTTAAAGTCAATTCTATAGCTCACTGGGAGCCAGTGCAGAGACCTTAGGATTGGAGTGATATGGACTACCCTTTTTGTTCTTGTAAGAACCCTTGCTGCTGCATTTTGGATTAGTTGAAGCTCTTTAATGGTCTTTTTTGAAAGACCTGTGAAAAGGCTATTGCAGTAATCAACCCTACTGGAGATGAAAGCATGAATAAGTTTTTCTAGATCATGCTTTGACATGAGACCCCTGAGTTTAGAAATGTTTTTTAGGTGATAGAATATAGACTTTTTTACCACTTTCATATGACTGTTGAAGTTAAGTTCACTGTCAATAAGGACACCAAGTTTTTTGACAGTATCCTTTGCTTTAAGCCCCTTAGTTTCAAGAACAGTGGCAATCCTAAGCCTTTCCTCCATTTTGCCAAATATAATTACTTCAGTTTTATCTGCGTTCAGCTGAAGAAAATTGTGAGACATCCATATGTTAATTTGGTCAATGCATCTATGAAGAGACTCAAGAGGGGCATAGTCATTAGGTGACATAGCTAAGTAAAGCTGAGTGTCATCTGCATAGCTATGGAAGTTTATTGAGTTATTCTTAATAATTTGTCCAAGTGGGAGCATATAAAGTTTGAATAGTAATGGTCCCAGGATTGAGCCCTGGGGAACCCCACAGTTCAAGGACATGGGTGATGAGCTGTGGCCTCCAATGGCCACATAAAAAAATCTTTGTTGTAGGTAAGATTTTAACCAGTTGATTACTATACCAGTAAATCCAACCCAATGCTCCAGTCGATGTAACAGTATGAAATGATCTACCATGTCAAATACAGCACTTAAGTCTAAAAGCACCAAGACTGATGTTTTACCAGCATCAGAATTAAGACGTAGGTCATTCATGACTTTAGTAAGAGCTGTTTCAGTGCTATGATTGGCACGAAAACCTGACTGAAACTTATCAAAACATCCGTTTGATGTCAGGAAGGCAGTTAATTGATTAAAAACAATTTTTTCAATTATTTTACCAACGAATGGCAAATTGGCCTGTAGTTGTTGAGTACTGAGACATCCAGGTTATTCTTTTTCAGTAAGGGTTTTACAACCGCTTTTTTCAGAGATGAAGGAAACATGCCAGTTGGTAAGGAGATGTTGATAATCTGAAGTACCTCGTCTGATATTAGGTGAAGAACAGATTTGAAAAAGACTGTAGGTAAAATGTCCAGTTCAGATGTGGAGGAGCTGAGACTTTGTACTGTTTTTCTCAGAGTCTCAACATCAATTAAACTAAATGTTGACATTGTATTACGACCCCCTCTCTCGTTATCCAATGGTTCCAGATTTTGAAGTGTTTGCACCTGTGTGGCTATATTCATACGTATTTTATCAATCTTTCCTTTGAAAAAAGATGCAAAGTCGTTGCATGTATTAACTGAGAGAAATTCAGAAGGCATTTGTTTTGATGGGTTTGTTAGCTTTTCAACTGTAGAAAATAGCACACGGGCATTGTTGATATTCCTATTAATAATGTCAGCAAAAAAAGACTGTCTTGCTTTAGAAATTTCTAAGTTGTGTTTACATAACATCCCTTTGTCGATTTGATAATGAATCTGGAGTTTAGATTTACGCCATTTTCTTTCAGACTTTCTACATTCCCTCTTTAACATTTTAACTGTTGGATTTAGTTTCCAGGGTGCTTTTCCTTTGTCTATGACTCTTTTGGTTTTTAAAGGAGCAATAGCATCCATAATATGATTCATTCTTGAATTAAAAATTTCCATTAGATCATCTGCACAATCTAAAGATTGACATGGGAGTTCTGAGAGTGCCTGCTCAAAAAGAGCTGCTGTGCCATTGGTAATTACCCTCTTTTTTACAGTCACAGACTTGTTTTGAAAGTGAGGGGAAATGGAAACATCAAAGAAAACAGAGAAATGATCAGATATACCCAGGTCCATGACACTAGTAGATACATTAAGACCCTTAGTGATGACAAGGTCGAGGGTGTGGCCATGGGAGTGTGTTGGCCCTTGTACATGTTGTGTTAGGTTGAAGGCATCAATCAGGGTAAGAAATTCATTTGCATACGTGTTATCTAGATTATCAACATGGAAGTTAAAATCCCCAGAAATAATAAGATTGTCAAACTCTAAACAAATATTTGACAACAGTTCCCCAAACTCCTCTAGGAACAGTGGTGCAGAAAGTCTTGGTGGTCTGTAAATAGTCAACACTAATATGTTAGAAGAACATTTTAGGATTGCACTTAGGTATTCAAAAGATGTAAAGTCACCAAGAGTTGTCTGTTTGTACTGAAAACATGCCTTGTATATATTTGCTATTCCTCCTCCCCGTTTATTGGCTCTTCCAACACTCGTAAAATCAAAGAGTGGGGGAGTTGCTTCAATAAGAGTAATAGAGCTGCTTGATTGTTCAAGCCAAGTTTCAGTAAGAAGCATAAAATCCAGTTTGTGTGTACCGATGAAGTCATTAATTAAAAAAAGGCTTATTAAGTGATCTTACATTCTGAAGAGCTAGTTTTACAGTGAATGTGGGGGTAATTTCCATAGAAGCGTTCTGTGGTTGTTTTGGAACTGGAAGGAGATTTGACAAGTTTACCCCATTGATAGGATGTATAAGAACACCTCTCCTTCTTGTTAGCACAGGAATAGAAAAGTACGTCATGGGTCCCAGCTTATTTTCAAAACTACCATCTGGACCCAGATTATATCAGTTCGTTCCAACATGAAGGTCATCACTGCTGCCGGTGAACTGTAGCTGTGCACATGGTCCTTGAGTCTTATCTGTAGTCACAGGGGGAGGTGGTGCCCTCCGTTTCTTGGGTGCTGTAGCAGTTGGATATATCATTAAAGATGTTGGGGTACACAAGGCCTGACCATGAGACAGCTCTGTGTACGGTACTTGATTTGAGTGTCCTCTTGGGCTTGCCAAAGACACTCGGCTTAAAGACAATAGTCTCTCCATTTTCTCAGGAAAACGCAGTCTGGGGGGTGAAGGAGATACAGAGGGGCTTGGGGTTACATCCACTGTTGTTGTTGGTGATTGCCTATTGCCAGTCTCAGGAGGTTGTGGTGATGCTTGTTTATCTGATTGTCTTTCTGATAGTTCTGCCAGCTTACCCATTAGCTCAGATATCATGTTGCTAGCCTTGGAAAGTGATGGGGATATGTGTGGTGATAGATCCACCCTCTGATCATTTTCCTGAACTGTATTGGGGGCAGATGAGTTAGCATGATCCTCTGTAGTTGCTGGGGGCTTAGTTGCCTTCATTGGTGACAAGGAGTTTTGCTTGACTCCACTGAGAATGGGAACTGAGATTGGACATTTCCCGGAATGTTGTGAATCATCTGTGTGTTTGATGTTGTTTATCATTTTTTCAGTTTGTAATCCATCAGAGTGAGCGTTAGTCCCGCTTCTTTCTGCCTGCAGATTCACTGTTACAGAGTGTTTCGTGTCGTAAGCCACTGCTTGAGTTTGAACCTCAACAGTGTGTTTCCGTACTGTTTTTGAGTCTTTGTTGATGTCCCTGGGAGGTTCAGTTTGTACCCAAACAGAGTTCATATCAGTGTTGTTAACTCCTTTCAGTGCAGCTACAGAGCGCTTATCAGAGAGTGTACCCAAGGTCGGCATGGAATGGTGGACAGAGTATTGATAATGGTCTGCCAAGACTTTGGCACCAGTCCAGCTGAGTTCTGTGCTATTTGGGCTGAAAAAGGCTTTGCGTTTCCAGAAAAGGTTGAAGTTGTCAATAAAATTAATGCCAGAGGAAAAACATGTCTTTGCAAGCCACGTGTTGAGACTGAGCAGTCGGGAAAACCCGTAATTGCCGATCACAGATCCTGGTAATGGACCACTGATAAAAAAAAGACATTCCAAGTCCGTTTAGGGCAGAAAAAAGGTCTTTGAAAGATTTCCTCACAGTGAGCTGTTCCCTGAAAACATCATTTGCTCCAACATGCACAATAATGCGTTTAATTGATTTGTAATTTGACAGCATTTTTGAAATGTTTTCTGTAGTCTCTGAGATGGAAGTGTGAGGAAAACAGCACACAACCATGGACTCTCCTCCAATATTTTTCACAGTGAAATCACCCACAACAAGGGTTGTAGGATTAACAGGTGTTGGCGGCTGCTTTCTACCTCTACTGCGAGCTTTATTTTTGTTATTCAAATTCTGCCACTTTCTAGGAACTACTGGTTCCATGTCTGTAAGGCACTGAAATCTGTTCTGGAGTGTAATGGGCTGTGTATATCTGTAGTTTTCAGCCTGGTGGTATTCATAGACTGTAGGTCTGACGGCATCAGACCGCAATGGAGTTGAAGTTAATGCCCTTTTGTTTTTGGGTCTAGCACCTTGTCTTTTCCAGCAATCAGTACTCACATTTTGCTTTGTGAAGTCAACCGATTCATCCAAATTCCCATCATTCAGATGCTGAACATTCCCCGCATTCCCCTTTGCGGTATCGGCTGCTGGACTCCCTTCAATCCTTAATAGACGGGCATCAATCATAGATTCCAGGCTAGAAATTCTTTTTTCAAGCTCATTCCATTTGTTACTAGAGTTCCTTGGTTTTCCCATTTTACAATAATCCAGTCTTCTGTGTCAGTTGCTTTGTCTAACTTCTAGGTTATCTTGTATAAATGGGAGAAAACATCTGTCCTTCCTTGCTAAACTTGTTGAATGTAAGTAAAAAGAAAGCAAATAAGAAAAAATAGAGAAATAGTGAAAAAAGCGGAAAAGAGGAGTTCAAGCAGGAGCAAAGCAAAAAGTGTCCTACTCGCTTGAGTAGGATGAGCGAAGGAGTGCCTGACCATCAAGTGGGCAGTCCTCGCCCTCCGTTACTATCTGCTGGGACGCCCTTTAACCCTCTGTTTGGACCACGCGGCCCTCCAGTGGCTCCACTGCATGAAGGATGCCAACGCGCGGATCACCCGTTGGTATCTGGCACTCCAACCCTTTAACTTCAAGGTGATCCAAAGGCCGGGGGCGCAGATGGTCATGGCGGACTTCCTCTCCCATCGGGGGGGGGTCGGCTGCGGGCCGGATGGCTGCCCGGCCTGAGTCGGGCGGTGGGGGTATGTGGCAGTGGGGGTGTGGTCAAGCATCGGTCTGTGACCGGAGGGCGGAGTCAGGGAAGGTAAGTGGCAGAATCACTACACCTGAGGTGAATTAACCTGTGTTTGTGTGTCTTCCCAGCAACCACACCCTATTTAAGGAGAGAGAGGGCAGAGGAAGGGAGCTCTCTCCTGCACCAGATGACTTGTGTGTGTATGTGTGTGGCTGGGAGCATGTATGTTAGTACTGAAAAGTGCAAATAAAAAGAGTTTTTTGGAACTCAGTTCTGGCCTGCCGTCCTTCTGTGCTCCACCCACCCGCTCTGACTTCTACACAGTGTTATAAACATGGCTAGAAACAAACATGACAGTGATAATGATAATACTTTGGAACGCCTCTGTGAAAACAGAGTCCATATCTGGTATCTGTCCGGATTTGCAGATTGCGCTCAAATCAGTATCAGGTGTTTCCCATCATGACCGGGTCCCAAGAGTATGCACCATGCACTCTGTGAGCGCACACAGCCACTCAATCAGCTTCAGACTCAAGTGCGTGAAGGTGTGGCAGTCAAGTGTTCACGTGCTGTGTGACCACAACTTTCAGCTCACGTGTATATCGCCACCAAAATGCCTAATTTTCACTGATAACCCATTACAAAGCATTGCGAGCTATAGTGTGACCGTAGCTTAATGAGGCGGATGTGACATCGGATGCAACCCAGCGATTGTACCCAACTATGAGTAAAAATTAGTTTCAACTTGGGGGGAAAAAAATTGCGGCCCATGAGATGGCACTTTGTGGTCCACTGGCCCAGTGGTTGAGAAACACTGCACTAAAGTGTACCTCTCAAACAGAAGAAGAAGAAACCTTTATTTGTCACATGCACACTTCAAGCACAGTGGAGATTCATCCTCTGCATTTAACCCATCTGAAGCAGTGAACACACGCACACACCCAGAGCAGTGGGCAGCCATACTACAGCACCGGGGGTGCAGTCAGGGGTCAAGTATGTTGCTCAAGGGCATTTCAGCCCAAGGCCGCCCCACATTACCCTAACTGCATGTCTTTTGGATTGTGGGGGAAACCGGAGCACCCAGAGGAAACCCACGCTGACACTGGGAGAACATGCAAACTCCACACAGAAAGGCCCTTGCCAGCCACGAACCCAGAACCTTCTTGCTGTGAGGCAGCAGTGCTAACCACTACACCACCATGTCGTCCTAACAGTTCTCAAATTAATCCTCTATCCTCTATATTCTAGCTATAAAGCTATAATTTGCATGACATCTGCATACTTACAGGTGTATTTTAACTTCACTGACAAGTGACCATACACTGCCCTGCCAAAAAAAAAAAAGTTGCACACTCTAATATTTCATTGCTCCGCCTTTAGCTTTGATTACAGCATGCATTCGCTGTGGCATTGTTTTGATAAACTAATGCAACATCACAACATTTATTTCAGTCCGGAGTTGTATTAATTTTTCACTGAGATCTTGTGTTGATGACAGGAGAGTCGAACCACTGCATAAAGTCTTCTCCAGCATCCCAAAGATTCTCAACAGGGTTAAGGTTGGGACTCTGTGGGGTGTAAAAATGATTCCTCATGCTTCTTGAACCACTGTCACAAACTGAGCCCTAGTTTTATTCCCGTGTCATCAGAGAATGAAAAAAAAATCCATTGATGTGATGTGATGATAACCTAGTCATTCAGTACAGTCGTCAGCTGACTTCATTTTAACATTGCTGAGCCTCGACCTGACCATCTGAATCAACCCCAGATCACAACACTGCGTCCAGAGGCTTGGACAGTGCATGATCGCTTCATGAGCTTCCCTTCTTACCCTGACACGCCCATCACTAAGGAATAGGGTCAATCTGGACTCATCAGACCACATGACCTTCTTCCGTTTTCCCAGAGTCTAATCTTTATGCTCCTGAGCAAACTGAAGCCTTTTCTCTTGATTAGTTTCACTAACATAGTTTTCTTATGGACACACAGCTGTTTAGTCCCAATCCTGTGAGTTCTTTTCACACTGTGAGTGTGGAAATGATCTTAATTTCACAATTAAATATAGCCATTAGTTCAACTGTTGATTTTTTTTTATGATTCAACTTCACCAAGGGGCGGCACGGTGGTGTAGTGGTTAGCGCTGTCGCCTCACAGCAAGAAGGTCCGGGTTCGAGCCCCGTGGCCGGTGAGGGCCTTTCTGTGTGGAGTTTGCATGTTGTCTGCGTGGGTTTCCTCCGGGTGCTCCGGTTTTCCCCACAGTCCAAAGACCTGCAGGTTAGGTTAACTGGTGACTCTAAATTGACCGTAGGTGTGAATGTGAGTGTGAATGGTTGTCTGTGTCTATGTGTCAGCCCTGTGATGACCTGGCGACTTGTCCAGGGTGTACCCCGCCTTTTGCCCATAGTCAGCTGGGATAGGCTCCAGCTTGCCTGCGACCCTGTAGAACAGGATAAAGTGGCTAGAGATAATGAGATGAGATGAGAACTTCACCAAGTATTTAAGCGACCTCTGATCATGGTCAGTCAGGATCATTTTTCCAACCACATTTCTTTGTGAAGTTGATGGTTCACGACTATCCTTTAGGTTTTAATAATGCGTTGGACAGATCTTAACCCAGTTCCAATCATTTAAGCTCAAATCCCCTTAGTTGTTTTCTTTGCTTGATGCAGGGCAATAATTAGACTCTTCCGACACACAGTAACACCTTTTCCATGACCACGTATACATCTTCCAACATGTTTGTTAAAGGAATGAGAAGCTACTCACTGCATCATCTCATCTCATTATCTCTAGCCGCTTTATCCTGTTCTACAGGGTCGCAGGCAAGCTGGAGCCTATCCCAGCTGACTATGGGCAAAAGGCGGGGTACACCCTGGACAAGTCACCAGGTCATCACAGGGCTGACACATAGACACAGACAACCATTCACACTCACACCTACGGTCAATTTAGAGTCACCAGTTAACCTAACCTGCATGTCTTTGGACTGTGGGGGAAACCGGAGCACCCGGAGGAAACCCACGCGGAGAACATGCAAACTCCACACAGAAAGGCCCTCGCCGGCCACGGAGCTCGAACCCAGACCTTCTTGCTGTGAGGCGACAGCGCTAACCACTACACCACCATGCCGCCCTCACTGTATCAGTTCAGGTTAAAAGAATTGTTGCAGATGAAACACATTCATCACTGCAGTAATTATCCAATCAAAGGCTCTTATGTATTTGCTTATTTAAATCCAAATGGCAACTTTTTTTTTTCCCAGGCAGTGTACACCCTGTGCTTACAGAACTGCCTCAGTGCCCAGAACCCACAATGAATGTAAGCAAGATGCTTTCATGATTGATGCACCAATAAGAACAATCTTCAGAAAGTTATGAGGTTGCGTTCTTTTGATTCCTCTTAATGACTTTAAACACAAAGTCACTGAAAATGTATTGAATATTTTGGAATACTGTTAATGATTTAACAGATGGATTTTACAACCCTCTATGAGGCAACAGTGCAAACCACTGCACTACCATACCGCCCAAGGTTTATTTCATCGAAGATGGATAAAAATGTTCTTGCACATTTCACCCATACTGCTTTTCAACCAACAGGGAATGGGTTCTTGAGCTGGTTCCTGTCAGGATTCTTTGAACCTTGGTTCCAGCTAGCGAACTGCCCCACATTTTCACCAGTTTTGAGCAGAACCATTGTAATCAAGGATGCATCATGAACAGAGTGTGTTGCACAATTCACAGCAGGAGTAAATAGTCGTCGCAAGATGGTGGTGCACATTGATTACCTGTGAGCTTTTGTTCTGTTTTGGCAGATATTTGATTTAATTCCATTTTTTTCTGAAGATGTATCCTCTTCCATTATGTTCTCATTATGTTTTGTGCTCTGTGTCCTCTCTAAACTAATGACATGCTGACTGATGTGATCATGGTTCACACTAGCTATACTTGGCTCCAACTTGAAACCAACTTTTCAGGTTTAGAGTCAAATTATTTTTGGTCAAAATGCTTTGAACAGTTCAAAATTTGGTGCATGAACTAGAACAGAACCTGTTCCCTGTTGGTGGAAAAGGGGTACCAGTGAAGCTAATCCTGTTCAGACAGGTCAATGGAGAAAAAGACAAGCAATGACAATGAAGGTGACAACTGGTGTACCTCAAGGATCGATGCTTCCCCCTTTTTGATAGTCTGTACATCATCTCTGTGTCATCTATTGTCAACTCATCCTGTCTTTCCTTCCAGAGGACAGCTTTGTTACACGGGCGATTGCTCTAAGACAGCGAGGGAGGCTCAGCCTCCTCTAAAAATGATGAACATCGTGTAGGATGAATTGCGCTAGGCTTATGTTATAGCCGACCTTATAACATTGCTATTTCAGATCCAGAATCATAGAAATATATGTGCTCAACCCACTACAGTGCAAAATCATTCCGTTATAACTTTCCCCAGTTCGCCTAATGTGTGCGTGAGTTTTTCCCCCTCGTGACAGCGCGATGCAGCGCAGCCTCAGTGGACTGGGAGCTATGTGCTTGTCAATCTCAAAATGCAAGACGATTATTGGACAAATACTGCGAAAACGCCCGCCCACGGAGTCTCACGGACTCCCAGCGTCAATGGACTTCAACGGCATTTGGGAGCTATGCACTTTTCAATCTCAAAATGCAAGACGGTTATTGGACAAATACTGTGAAAATGCCCGCTCACGGACTCCGAGCCTCACATGGAAGGGACATGGCAGTTTCCGCGAGGAGACTGGTGACTGGTGAAAGCAGCCGGATATTTTTTTTGATTGACAGCTCATTTCAACTATAGACAGGCAGCGGTACAGTGTTGCCAGATTGGGCGGTTTCCCGCCCAATTGGGCGGTTTTAAGTACATTTTGGCGGGTTTTGAACATATTTTGGGCTGGATAACGTCAGCAGTATCTGGCAACATAAGTTCAGTTCCATGCGGATTCTCAAGTGCTGTGGTGTATTGTAAGAGATTGGCTTACATTTCGATTTCATTCATTACATACGGTTTCTACCAGCTTTTTTAGTTTGTATATATTTTAATTGTAAATAAAGTGTAAATATAGTGTTGTCAAGTTTGCTATCTTAGTTCCAGAAATTTCGTTTATTTGAGTGACTGAACTTGAACTTGAGGGGGCTAGTCAGCTAGCAAGAAAGCTGCGCACGGATGCCAAGCATTGCTGATTTAATTTTGGCGAAGCCATTTGCCAGTCTTCCTTTCGAGGAAAAAATTAAAATTAGAGAGCAGGGTAGACCAACGCCTCAAATTGACTTGGTGAAAAAGGTAGGGAATAATACTCGTTCCTTTCAGCTCTCCTGGTACAAGAAAGTGAATTGGCTAACAGCAAGTGACCCACATCAACAACAGTAAATAGGCTACTTTAGTAATATGTCATGGATGGACCAAAAATATAGAATCTATTTAAAATGTTTATGCTGAGTATATTATATTGGAATATATGTTTTTCTGGATATGAATTAAACACAGCTACAATTTGGAAAACATTTTTAAACAAAAACACAGCCGAGGTCAATTTTTAAACAACATGCCACAATTTTAAAATATAAAATGTTAAAATATACCCCCCCCCACACACACACACCACCATATGTATACTGGACAGTAGGCTAATGGGCCAAAAGAACCTGTTATTTCACAGTTTGTGACGCTGCCAACAATCAGCCAGATCAGAGGCAAGAGTATGGGCAAAATTGATGTGTTTTTTCTTTTAAAATCTGGAAATATCGTAACCGACCAGCCTCCCCTGTTTGAAAGACTACCAGCCGCCACTGCTTTGTTACTACACTCATTGTACCTCACCTTACATACCTTTGATACCTTTCCTTGCACACTGTACCTTTGACCACACTGCCTTAAGTTTTGGGGTAACAATCAACAATCCTCTAGACTTTAAATAGCATGTCACTGCTACATTAGAGGTATTTAGCAGATGTTCTTATCCTGACCAACATACAACATATCCAGAGAGCAGTTGGGGTTAGGTGCCTTGCTCAAGGGCACTTCAGCCATTCTTGCTGGTCCAGGGAATCAAACTGGCAACCTTTTTTGCCCCAAAGCTGTTTCTCTCACCATCAGGCCATGGTTTCCACTGCTACCATCAACCTCTACCAGGAACTGTGAGGTTAGACCATTTCATAGCCACCATCATGATCATGCAGGAATCTTGGAAAATGTAGCAGTCTGACTTTCTTAGTGTGAAATATGTCCAGTTCATTGGCATGTTGGTTGTGTCATCTAGCCATTAGCATGACAACATACATTGGCACATACTGTACTATCACCTCATATCAAACATCGATACTAGAGCACACATTTTGGACTGATATGGGATGCGAGCATACCAGTATCAATGCACACCTAGTTACTAGTGCGTGTAATTATGCATCAGGACTACCTTATGTAAGGAGGAAAGTACTTGGTGTGGTGTTGTTCTGAAAACGTAATCAATGATAGGGTGGTTTGAAGCAGAGTTACTGTTCAGAATGACCTTTAGATGGGGAAAAAAATTGGAGCTACATAGTGAGATATTCTCTTTTGTCTCAGCATGAATCTGGATGTCTCTTTGTATTTGTGTTACTTATTTGACCTCATCACATCCCTCGTTCAGAGAAACCCCATCTGTCGGAGCATTTCCCCAACTTCATGGGGTGTAAAACGCTTCCAGAATGTCTGGCATGATGACTGATGACTACTCTCTCAGTGTGTGTGTGTGTGTGTGTGTGTGTGTGTGTGTGTGCGCTGGGTGCTGGAGGCGATGTAAGCTTGATTAGCAGCTATGTGTTTGTTTATACCAGCAGGTGGAGAGCAGAACAGTGTGAGGCCAGGGCAGCAGTGCATTCAGTTGTGTGTGTGTGTGTGTGTGTGTGTGTGTTCTGGAGTTACACATCATGTCTGACAGATTTCCTTACAAAGCTGAAGGTTTTGGCAGCAAGTGCACCCTGGAGGCATCATCCCTGATGAAGATGCTGTTAGCTGAAGAGCTTTTAGAACGAAATTGTAAAGAGAGTGTGTCTGAAGGGCACAGGCAGAAACGGAGATACAATGAAGGAGGGTGTCTTTTAAGGACATGAATTATATGAGAACAAAATATTTTATAATACACTGTTTTATCAAACCTCACAGGCCACTTTATTAGGAACACGCATACATCCACCTGCTGTTTGATGCAGTTCTCTAATCAGCCGATCCTTCGACAGCAGCACGATGCATCAAATAAAATTATGCAGATACAAATCAAGAGCTTCAGTTAATGTTCACAACGTTCAGACATCAGAATGGGAAAAATTGTGATCTCAAAGTGTGACTTTCACTGCAGCATGGACGTTGATTTGATCCAGATGGACTGGTTTGAATATTTCAGAAACTGCTGATCTCCTGGGGTTTTCACACACAACAGTCTCTAGAGTTTACACAGAATGGTGCGAAAAACAAAAAACATCATTGACTGAGTGAGGGACAGTTCTGTGGGTGGAAACAAATTGATAAGAGAGGTCAGAGGAAAATGGATGGATTGGTTTGAGCTGAGGTGGCACGGTGGTGTAGTGGTTAGCGCTGTCGCCTCACAGCAAGAAGGTCCGGGTTTGAGACCCGTGGCCGGCGAGGGCCTTTCTGTGCAGAGTTTGCATGTTCTCCCCGTGTCCGCGTGGGTTTCCTCCGGGTGCTCCGGTTTCCCCCACAGTCCAAAGACATGCAGGTTAGGTTAACTGGTGACTCTAAATTGACTGTAGGTGTGAATGTGAGTGTGAATGGTTGTCTGTGTCTATGTGTCAGCCCTGTGATGACCTGGCGACTTGTCCAGGGTGTACCCCGCCTTTCGCCCCTAGTCAGCTGGGATAGGCTCCAGCTTGCCTGCGACCCTGTAGAACAGGATAATGAGATGAGATGAGATGGTTTGAGCTGCCAGGAAGGATATAATAACTCATATAATCACTCTTTACAACCTTGGTGAGCAGAAAAGCATCTCAGCATGCAACAGCAGAAGAACACATTGGGTTCCAGTCCTGTAAAGAACAGGAATCTTAGAATCAACAACAAGTTCTTATTAAAATGGCTGGTGAGATATAGAAATATGTACAATTGCCTGTGGGTTCTCATCTAGGGTGCATCTGAAGATCATGACCATAGAAGAGAACTTGAAGCTGTGTACATTTGATTGAAGGAAATCATGACCAGTAGAAGAAAGTCTAGTTCAGTGGTCTGGGTTGGATACAAATGCTGGGTTATTAAAACACTCAAACAATCCTAAATGGTAATTTCTCAAATGTAGTTAAAGCAGGTACAGGTCAGCAAGACAGCAGCAAATGGTGTTAACCAGGAAAAAAAAAAAAAGAATCAGTGTCACAAAATACATCATAATCAAAACAGGAAGAGCAAATGAGTAAACAAGCCAGGAATTGGCTGTTACTCGTACAAATTACAAATGAGGCTTCTTGTAGTGAGAGTGAATGTCTTGGTTGTTTAAGGTGTGCGCCATTTAGGTGAAATTAAACATGACATTTAATCAAGTGACTAGGTTTGTAGTCTGCTTGGCTGAGGGGAAATTGAGCTGGATTCGGGAGTGTTGTGATGTGGTGGATTCTGGGAAATGGAGTTGTAATGGAAATAGATGATGATGTGACAGCTTTATCATAGAAGATACTTGAGGTGGGGCCATCTGAGAGGAAGGTAAGGAAGGCACTACTACAGATGGAAGGGCACTATTGTAGAAAGGAACTTAGAATCAGTTTCATTTGGAAAGTTCCGTGGTTTCTGCATTAATGCTCCATCACAGAAGTGTAAGTTACCTTTGCCAAGGGTACTGACACAACCCCATCGCATGACACGCTCTGGCTTTTGGACTTGTTCCCAGGAACAGTCTGGATGATCCTTTTCATCTTCAGAGCACACGCTGTCCATTTCTTCCAAAAAAAAAACCTGGCATACTGATTTGTCTGACCACAATACACATTTCCACTGCGTGAGAGTCCATCCCAGACGTCTCCAAGCCCAGAGAAGTCAACGGTGCTTCTGCACACAGTTAACATAAGGTTTCCTTTTTGCACAGTAAAGTTTAAACTGGTGTTTGTGGATGTAACTCTGTATTGTAGCTTGACAAAGGTTTGCAAAGTAATCCTGAGCCCATGTGGTTCTATCAGCTGTAGATGAATGACGGTTCTTGATGCAGTGAGGGCTCGGAGATCACGGGGGTTCAGATTAGGCTTGAGCCCTTTGCCCTTTACACACCGAAATTCCTCCAGATTCCTTGAATTGTTTCATGATATGATGCACCATAGAGGGTGAAATATCCAAATCCTTTCCCATCTTTCTTTGAAGAACATTGTTTTTAAACATTTCAATAATTTTCTCACGCATCTGTTGATAAACTGGAGATCCTCTGCCCATCTTTGTCCTCAAAGACTCGGCCTTTCCTGGATACTGATTTTGTATGAAATCATGATCACAGTCACCTGACGACATCACTTGTTTCAAATCACATCATTATTTAATTGTTTTACCTCATTACTAGCCTTAAATTGCCCCGTCCCAATTTTTTTTTTAACCCTTTGGTGACTGACCCCTTGAAAATGGTTCCTCCAGGAACGATGACGTTTCAGTTGTCAAGACAACGGAAAAACTAAAATACAAAAACAGAAAGATACGTCACAATGCTCTTGTGCACAAAACAAAATGCTCTTGTATTTTAGTTTTTCCGTTGTCTTGACAACTGAAACGTCATCGTTCTTGGAGGAACCATTTTCAAGGGGTCAGTCACCAAAGGGTTAAATCTGTTGCTGGTCTGAAATGCAGGAATGGGTGTATATTAACTAATGAAATGAAGTTGACCAACAGAACATGGAATATATTGGGTTCATTTTTTTCTGTAATGAAATACAAGTCAAAGAAAATTTAGAAATCACTGCTTTCTTTTTTTTTTATTTGCATTTTCCAAACATCCCAAGTTTTTCTGATTTGGGCTCGTACATGAGACTTTGAAGAAGGGTGCATTTGAATGGCAATACTGTAGAAAGGGCCACGAGGGAGGGAACTATGTGAGATGAACTTGAATGAGAAGAGCATTTGTAGTGGACTTCTGTAGTAACAAACTAAAGGGGGTATATTTTCCAGACAATCCTTGAGAAGAGACCTTGATAGAGGAAGTATATGAAGGACACTACCATGGAAGGAAAGTCACATTTGAAGGAACCTAAGAACTAAAGAAGGGCGAAGGCACCAAAAATGTCTGATGTGCAATCAAACATGTAGTATGTATGCCCAAATACAAAAATGTGAACAAATTTAGAGCTGAGTATGACTTCCTGTGTGCTTTTGTACATGATGAAAAGTACCAGTTCTCTAAAGCACTCTCTGTTGATTACACAGCCAGTGGTGTAATTAAAACTTACCCAGTTCTCATGTGGAGATAGCTAAAAACTTTAAGAGAGCTTTCTCTTTTTGTATATTGTATGCTGTTCTTCATGTGTGTGGCATCCCCTTTACTCACCTTCATTGTAGGATGAAAAGCTGGTCCACATTACTGGGCCTTTATGGGGAGCAGGTTATATTCCTCATGAATGTACCCCATGAGGACGTAAAACGTTTTCGGAGTTTAAAAATCCTGGTCTTCAGGAATATATTTGTATTCATCTCTTAATGGTTTCACACCTACCTTGTGGAGACTCAATTCATTATGGTCCCCATATTGTCTGTTCTTACTTTGCTGGAGGGTGTTTTCAGACACACAGTGTTTCCGTCCCCTCAGGTCAGAGAGTCAGATGCTCTCAGTCCATTTTCTGGAGTATGAAAGCTTTTTATCTCTGACTCGACTTGACTACAGGAAGTGCATAAAACATACCATGTGCTTTGGGGTGCAGCATAAAACATCCTGTGTGCTTTGGTTAGCTTCGAAACTGAGCCAAAGGACAGAGCTGGAGTATAACTGAAAGGTATGTGTTTTGGAGATTCATACAAATGGAAATAGAAAATATGTAAATGCTGGACATGATTTATGTACGTAATTTCCTCATAATTTATTGAGCATTGGGGTTTTCATTGATTTTCCTATGTCTCAAACGCTTGTCCTTGTCTTATCAAGGGTTTGGGTGTGTGCACACATCACTTTTGTATGATGAAATTTCAGATATTTCATATTTTTTTTAATGCCAGGATCTTTTTCTGGAAAGGTCACAGTAACCACATGCATAAATCAGCACAAAAACATAAACACTTCGCTAAGACGTTTTGATAAAGCTTTACAGGCCATTCCTGTAGTTTGTTAAGGCTGATGATACACGGGGCAACTTTTTGGGCAGTGTTGCCGGTGAATTGCGCTTCGACCCTTTCCCATTGACACTGGGCAACATAATTTCTATCTGAACAACTTTGATAATTTTGGGCAATTTTTTTTTATTTTTTATTTAAGATCATCCAGTCAGAGTGCTAGCAGTGAATCACATGACCACCTGAGTGAGAGCTTCTGAAATTTTCAACAAAGATGGCAACATCTCCAGCAGTGGAGTGAAGAAAAAGAGAGAGAGACAACTTATATCTTTTTATGGTGGTAAGTTATGTTCCGTGTAAACTCAAAGTGATGAATTTACCTCTTCAAATGCTTAGAAAAGCAACAGACATCTATTTTTCTTTGCTCAGGCTGGAATTAAGACATCAATTTTTTTTCAGCTAAGTGGAAACTGCTGTTAGCGCCGTTACCACCGATCCATAGAGATTGAATAGGATTTAGGTAATTAGCAGTGCCATCCATCCATCCATCCATCCATTATCTGTAGCCACTTATCCTGTTCTACAGGGTTGCAGGCAAGCTGGAGCCTATCCCAGCTGACTATGAGAGAGAGGTGGGGTACACCCTGGACAAGTCTCCAGGTCATCGCAGGACTGACACAGAGACAAACAACAATTCACACTCACATTCACACCTACGGTCAATTTAGAGCCACCAATTAGCCTAACCTGCATGTCTTTGGACTGTGGGGGAAACCGGAGCACCCGGAGGAAACCCACGCGGACACGGGGAGAACATGTAAACTCCACACAGAAAGGCCCTCGCCGGCCACAGGGCTCGAACCCGGACCTTCTTGCTGTGAGGCGACAGTGTTAATTAGCAGTGTTTTTTGCTAAAATAGTTAGCTGAAAGTTATCGCTAGCTCTGTACGGATAACATTAGCTCTCTTGCATCAAGTTAAAAGTGATGGGCAGCTCATAATTTTATTCTTTTTTTGTGAGTTGAAATAGAGATTGTCGAACTTCTGATCTAATCCACATCCAGAGCACGACTACTTGTGGAGCCCGAGAGCGAAACAGTACAAACTTCAGGATGTAAAATAGAAAGAAAGTCTTTAGGAGCTCTGCCACGCCCTTTTCCTCCTCAGCAGCATCTCCTGCTCCGTGTCCTTTTGTCTTTTTTGCTGAGATGAGAATTAAACGATGATGTTTTTGTGATGTATGTGTCAGTTAGTAGTTGTAGCATATGTGATTAAGGCTAGTAGCATTTTAAAAGAGATTTAAAAAGTGTTTATTATTAGCAGAAAAATGTGATTATTTTGACTTATACACTACCGTTCAAAAGTTTGGGGTCACCCAGACAATTTTGTGTTTTCCATGAAAAGTCACACTTTTATTTACCACCATAAGTTGTAAAATGAATAGAAAATATAGTCAAGACATTTTTCTGGCCATTTTGAGCATTTAATCGACCCCACAAATGTGATGCTCCAGAAACTCAATCTGCTCAAAGGAAGGTCAGTTTTATAGCTTCTCTAAAGAGCTCAACTGTTTTCAGCTGTGCTAACATGATTGTACAAGGGTTTTCTAATCATCCATTAGCCTTCTGAGGCAATGAGCAAACACATTGTACCATTAGAACACTGGAGTGAGAGTTGCTGGAAATGGGCCTCTATACACCTATGGAGATATTGCACCAAAAACCAGACATTTGCAGCTAGAATAGTCATTTACCACATTAGCAATGTACACTTGTGTTCAAAATAATAGCAGTCCAACACGACTAACCAGATCAATCACTGTTTTTGGTGGAAATTATATTACTACATGGCAAATAATTTACCAGTAGGTGTAGTAGAGTCATAGAAAACCAACAGACCCAACATTCATGATATGCATGCTCCTGAGTCTGTGTAATCGAATAATTAAGTGAAAGGGACGTGTTCAAAATAATAGCAGTGTGGAGTTTAATTAGTGAGGTCATTCATTCTGTGAAAAAACAGATGTCAGTCAGGTGGCCCTAATTTAAGGATGAAGCCAGCACATGTTGTACATCCATTTCTCTCTGAAAACCTGAGAAACATGGGTCGTTCCAGACATTGTTCAGAAGAACAGCGTGCTTTGATTAAAATGTTGATTGGAGAGGTAAAACATATACTGTAAAGAAGTGCAGAAAATGATGGGCTGCTCAGCTAAAATGATCTCCAGTGCTTTAAAATGGACAGCAAAGCCAGAGAGACGTGGAAGAAAACAGAAGACTACCATTTGAATGGATCGAAGAATAGCCAGAATGGCAAAGACTCAGCCAATGATCAGCTCCAGGGTGAACAAAGACAGTCTGAAGTTACGTGTGAGTACTGTGACAATTAGAAGATGCCTGTGTGAAGCTAATCTATCGGCAAGAAGCTCCTGCAAAGTTCCACTGTTAAAAAAAAAGACGTGCTGAAGAGGATACAATTTGCCAAAGAACACATCGACTGGCCTAAAGAGAAATGGAAAAACATTTTGTGGACTGATGAAAGTAAAATTGTTCTTTTTGGGTCCAAGAGCCGCAGACAGTTTTTCAGACGACCCCCAAACACTGAATTCAAGCCACAGTACACTCTGAAGACAGTGAAGCATGGTGGTGCAAGCATCATGATATGGGGATGTTTCTCTTACTGTGGTGTTGGGCCCATTTATTGCATACCAGGGATCATGGATCAGTTTGCATATATCAAAATACTTGAGGTCGTCATGTTGCCTTATGCTGAAGAGGAAATGCCCTTGAAATGGGTGTTTCAACAAGCCAACGACCCCAAACACACCAGTAAGCGAGCAGCATCAGGGTTTAAGACCAACAAAATGAAAGTTATGGAGTGGCCAGCCCAATCCCCGGACCTTAATCCAATAGAAAACTTGTGGGGTGACATCAAAAATGCTGTTTCTGAGGCAAAACCAAGAAATGCAGAGGAATTGTGGAATGTTGTCAAATCATCCTGGGCTGGAATACCTGTTCACAGGTGCCAGAAGTTCTCAGAAACCGTGGTTATACAACTAAATATTAGTTTAGTGATTCACAGGAATACTAAATCCTTAAGATTTTTTTCAGTTTATACAGTAAATATTTGGAGTTTGTAATGAAAAATGCAGTCACTGCTATTTTTTTGAACAGCCCAATGTTCATTTTTCTTCATTTTCTGTAAAGTAATTAAAATATTCATACATTTTTCTTCATGTTTTGATGTAGAATATAATGTGCAGTGTTCCCAATGCATGGAAATAAAAACTATTATAAGGATTTTGAGCTTTACTCACATTTTTAAACACACTGCTATTATTTTGAACACGACTGTATAGAGTGTATTTCTGATTAGTTTAAAGTGATCTTCATTGAAAAGGACAGTGCTTTTCTTTCAGAAATAAGGACATTTCAAAGTGACCCCAAACTTTTGAATGGTAGTATAAATGTTAAAATAATGGTGATTTTTTTTTTTATAATCAGATTTAATTTTATTTTTAACAACAGATAAACAAACAACAACATCAGCAAGAAAAAGAAAACTGTCATGAGCCCGAGTTGGAGAAAATAGATACAGAAAGATAAATACAATAAAAAGGGGAGAGGGGGAGAAAAAAAAGGGGTGGGGGAGGTGTCTTGTATACCTTACGAGTCGTTTGTCAGATATCTAAAGAGACAACATCCATTCAACACATTGGCAAGCCACCAACAAACAGAGGAAGATTCTGTTAAAAAAAGTATTAATCCAATGAGCTTTTTCCTTTCTAGATAACATCACCTAGATCTCTGGGCAAGTGTTCTATCAGAGGCCGCCATATATCTATAAAACTGTTGTTTCCTTTTAACTTGGCACTCAGGCCCTGTCCACACGGCAACGGATTCAGGTGAATCTGATAAAATTGTTTATCGTTTCGGCCTGGCGTCCACACGGCACTGGCGTTTTGGGTGCCCCACAACGATATTTTTTGAGAACGAGTTCCAGAGTGGAAAAATCTGGCAACGGCGCCGTTGCGAAGTCGTCTGGATGAGTAGAACGGATTTGTTTACGATGATGTCACAACCACATGACTAGAACAAGCAGCACTCTCGCTGTTTTGTATGAACCACTGCATTGCATTCACTTTTGTATACAACTTTTCTTTTAAATAAACAAGTAACTGAACCATTTCTTGAATTTCTTTTTTTTATTGGATAAGACTGCTTTTCAAAATGTTCACACACAATATAAAAAGTTATATAAATTATATAAAAATGCTTTTCAAAATGTTCACACACAATAAGAAAATTAAGTTATATAAAATTATGCACACTAATAAAACTAACTTGTACACACGGAAGGCACGATTTCCTCGCGTAGTCGCAGCCATCTTCTTCTTGTTGTTGTGTGCTTGTTCCTGTGAGTACTTCACGCTGGGTAGAAGAAGGGGTTTATGCGCATGCGTCCTACTTCTTCTACTGTTCTGGTGTCTCCGATGGGACCGTCTTACAGTGCACGTAGAGGTGTGGCATGTGTATTGCATCGTTTTCAGCAAGCGTTGCATTGCCATATATACCTGATATTTTACTGATCCGTTGCCCATGTGGACGCAATATTTTTTTTAATAAAATCTTGTCGTGTGGATGTAACCTCAATCTCTCCATTGGTAAGACTCTAAAGATTTCCTTATACCACTGAGTCACAGTGGGAGGTTTTTCTTGAATCCAATTAAATAAAATACATTTTCTGGCCAAAAGCAAAAGTTTATCTAAAAGCTTACTTCTTCTTGAATCCAACACTTTACTTTTAGGTGGCAGCCCCAGTAGAAACCGGCCCGGATCTTTACAGATCTTGTGTTTTAATATTACACTTATCTCCTTTGTTATACATGACCAGAACTTAGATATTTTTGGACAAATCCAGAAACAGTGTATATGTCCTAGATGTCAGTTTACATTTAAGGCACAGTGGTGATCTACCCGGATCTATTTTATTCATAACATGATGTGTTCTTTGTTGTATATGGAATATTCTGTATTGCATTTCCTTCAGTTTATTGCGAAGAAACAGAGAATGTATGGCCTGGATGCTTGTCTCCCAATAATATTCATGATAAATGCTCTGCAAGTCTTTTTCCCATCGCTGAACAAGCTTCCTAATATTGTGCCCAGTATAGCTCTGTAACCCATCATAGAAGTAATAGATATGATCTTTATTTAATCGAAAATTGGTTATTAGCTTTTCAAGGGGTCCTGACAAAGTTGCATCCTGATTTGGTTTGACGTTTGTATTGATATAGTGTCGAGCTTGAAGATAAGCAAAAAAGTCTTTTTGTGGGACTCCAAATTTGTTTTGAATTTGTGTGAAGGACATAAGAGCATTATTGTCATCAAATAAATCTCCAATCACTCTCACTCCCCTTTCATACCATATACAAAATACAGCACTTTTAATACCTGGAAGGAAGTTTCTATTATTCATGAGTGGTGTCAGACGAGAAATATAGCCTTTTGTACCTACATATTTGTTCATATCTTGCCAAATTTTGATGGAATTTTGGAGTATTGGATTGTCCTTTAGTTTAGGTTGGGGTTTCGTTTGATTCGTGAGCTCAGCTACCGTAATAATCCAAAGGGTCCACATCCCCATGATTCAGGAGGGTCTTCACCAGCTTTCAGATAATGGTGAGCCCACTCATGAATAAGTCTACTATGACAGGCCCAATTGTACAATATAATATTCGGAAATGTGAGGCCGCCTCTGTCTTTTGGTAACTGTAGAGTTTTCATACTCAGTCGAGGCGTTTTCCCTTGCCAGATGAATTTTGCGAAATCCCTTTCAATGTCTTTTGCTATCTTCTTTGGAATATATATATAGGCAACATCCGCATGGGATGGAGCAGCCGTGGTAATACATTCATTTTTATTAAATTTACTCTGCCCATCCAGGATATTGGCAGGTCCATCCATCTGATACGATCCTTTTTAATATCTTTGTGTACTAATTGAAAATTCAGTCTCTACAAATTTTTAATGCTTGGGGTTATGGTGATCCCTAAATATGAGAATCCTGAGGTAGACCAAGAAAATGGGAAATTAGGTACATAATCTGGTACATCTTTGCCATATCCTACTGGCATGGCCATCGATTTATCAAAATTTACTTTATACCCAGAGATAGAACCAAAGGATTGAATTGTTGACATTAGGGTTGGTATAGATTCTTCTGGCTTGGCAATAAACAGCAGAACATCATCAGCATACAATGATATCTTAAAAGTAACAATTTATTTGGAACCCTGTTATATTACTGTGGCTTCTAATAGTTTCTGCCAATGGTTCCATTGCTAAGGCAAAGATAAGTGGAGAGATGGGATCTCCTTGATGTGTAGACCTCCCCAACTCAAATGCACTTGATTTAACTCCGTTTACCACTGGCTCTGGGTGAATAATATATTAACTTAAGTTTAATAAAGCCCTCCCCAAGGCCGAATTTTTCCATAACTGTAAATAAATATAGCCACTCTATATGATCAAAAGCTTCCTCAGCATCCAAGGAGATTATGAGACCTTGCGTCTGATTAGCATATGTATGCTGAATGATGTTAAGCAATTTCCTCATGTTAGTGAGAGAGACCCGATTTTTTTATAAATCCAGTTTGATCTGGTGCAATTAAGTATGGAAGGTAACCTTCAAGTCTTTTTGCCAATATCTTAGAGAAAATTCTGCTGTCCACGTTGGTCAGACTAATGGGGCGATAAGAATTGCATTTGTCTGGGGGTTTGTCTTTCTTAAGGAGTAATGATGTATTTGCTGAATACATGAAATTTGGGAATGTACCTCTCTCCTCTGAATGTAGGTACATATTGAGCAGGGGACCTTTAAGTGGATCTTGAAAAGTTTTGTAGAATTCTGGGCTATAGCCATCTGGGCTAGGGGCTTTCCCACTCTGTAAAGGCAAGGCAAGGCAAGTTTATTTATATAGCACATTTCATACACAGTGGCAGTTCAATGTGCTTTACAGAAGTAAAAGCAGAACAGTAAACAATAGAAAATAAAATTACATAAAATAATTGGGGAAGAAAAATAATAAGAATTAAACAATAGTAGAAATAAAATAATAAAATGAAATAAAGTTAATCAGCCTTGAGATTAATTATTATTATGGGTTTAACTCATAAAGCGCGCTCTTCCCGTGGCTCTTCCACGAGGATCACCAAAAATCGTCCCGCAGACAAAATCTACGAGGATCACAAATATCACATAAAGCGCGCTCTTCCCGTGGCTCTTCCACGAGGATCACCAAAAATCGTCCCGCAGACACAATCTACGAGGATCACCAAATAAAATCGTCCCGCAGACAAAATCTACGAGGATCACAGTAACAAAGAATTAAAGTAAAAGTAAAATCATTAAAAATCAAGATTAAAAATAAATTAAAATAAAGAAAGTAAAATCATTAAAATCAAAATTAAAATAAATTATGTTAAAGGAAATTAATTACACTTTAGGTAAAAATTAATCAAGTGAAAGCATCTGAAAACAGCTTTGTCTTGAGCCTGGATTTAAAACTAACAACAGTAGGAGCATTTTTGATCTCATCTGGAAGTCGGTTCCAAAGCTTAGCAGCATAGCAACTAAAGGCTGCTTCACCACACTTCGTTTTGACAGCTGGTATTACTAGCAAGTTTTTCTCCTGTGATCTTAGAGACCTAGTTGGTGCATATAATTGAAACATATCCAGTAGGTAGCTGGGTCCCATCCCATTTAATGTTTTAAATAGAAGAAGTAGTGCTTTAAAGTAAATTCTATAGCTCACTGGGAGCCACTGCAGAGACCTTAGGATTGGAGTGATATGGACTACCCTTTTTGTTCTTGTAAGAACCCTTGCTGCTGCATTTTGGATTAGTTGAAGCTCTTTGATGGTCTTTTTTGGAAGACCTCCAGTAGGGTTGATTACTGCAATAGCAGTAATCAACCCTACTGGAGATGAAAGCATGAATAAGTTTTTCTAGATCATGTTTTGACATGAGACCCCTGAGTTTAGAAATGTTTTTTAGGTGATAGAATGCAGACTTTTTTACCACTTTCATATGACTGTTGAAGTTAAGTTCGCTGTCAATAAGGACACCAAGGTTTTTGACAGTATCCTTTGCTTTAAGCCCCTTAGTTTCAAGAACAGTGGCAATCCTAAGCCTTTCCTCCTTTTTGCCAAATATAATTACTTCAGTTTTATCTGCGTTCAGCTGAAGAAAATTGTGAGACATCCATTTGTTAATTTGGTCAATGCATCTATGAAGAGACTCAAGAGGGGCATAGTCATTAGGTGACATAGCTAAGTAAAGCTGAGTGTCATCTGCATAGCTATGGAAGTTTATTGAGTTATTCTTAATAATTTGTCCAAGTGGGAGCATATAAAGGTTGAATAGTAATGGTCCCAGGATTGAGCCCTGGGGAGCCCCACAGTTCAAGGACACGGGTGATGAACTGTGGCCTCCAATGGCCACATAAAAAAATCTTTGTTGTAGGTAAGATTTTAACCAGTTGATTACTATACCAGTAAATCCAACCCAATGCTCCAGTTGATGTAACAGTATGAAATGATCTACCGTGTCAAATGCAGCACTTAAGTCTAAAAGCACCAAGACTGATGTTTTACCAGCATCAGAATTAAGATGTAGGTCATTCATGACTTTAGTAAGAGCTGTTTCAGTGCTATGATTGGCACGAAAACCTGACTGAAACTTATCAAAACATCCGTTTAATGTCAGGAAGGCAGTTAATTGATTAAAAACAATTTTTTCAATTATTTTACCAACGAATGGCAAATTGGATATGGGCCTGTAGTTGTTGAGTACTGAGATATCTAGGTTATTCTTTTTCAGTAGGGGTTTTACAACCGCTTTTTTCAGAGATGAGGGAAACATGCCAGTTCGTAAGGAGATGTTGATAATCTGAAGTACCTCGTCTGATATTAGGTGAAGAACAGATTTGAAAAAGACTGTAGGTAAAATGTCCAGTTCAGATGTGGAGGAGCTGAGACTTTGTACTGTTTTTCTCAGAGTCTCAACATCAGTTAAACTAAATGTTGACATTGTATTATGACCCCCTCTCTCGTTATCCAATGGTTCCAGATTTTGAAGTGTTTGCACCTGTGTGGCTATATTCATACGTATTTTATCAATCTTTCCTTTGAAAAAAGATGCAAAGTCGTTGCATGTATTAACTGGGAGAAATTCAGAAGGCATTTGTCTTGATGGGTTTGTTAGCTTTTCAACTGTAGAAAATAGCACACAGGTATTGTTGATATTCCTATTAATAATGTCAGCAAAAAAAGACTGTCTTGCTTTAGAAATTTCTAAGTTGTGTTTACATAACATCCCTTTGTCGATTTGATAATGAATCTGGAGTTTAGATTTACGCCATTTTCTTTCAGACTTTCTACATTCCCTCTTTAACATTTTAACTGTTGGATTTCGTTTCCAGGGTGCTTTTCCTTTGTCTATGACTCTCTTTTGGTTTTAAAAGGAGCAATAGCATCCATAATATGATTCATTCTTGAATTAAAAATTTCCATTAGATCATCTGTACAATCTAAAGATTGACATGGGAGTTCTGAGAGTGCCCGCTCAAAAAGAGCTGCTGTGCCATTGGTAATTACCCTCTTTTTTACAGTCACAGACTTGTTTTGAAAGTGAGGGGAAATGGAAACATCAAAGAAAACACAGAAATGATCAGATATACCCAGGTCCATGACACTAGTAGATACATTAAGACCCTTAGTGATGACAAGGTCGAGGGTGTGGCCATGGGAGTGTGTTGGCCCTTGTACATGTTGTGTTAGGTTGAAGGCATCAATCAGTGTAAGAAATTCATTTGCATATGTGTTATCTGGATTATCAACATGGAAATTAAAATCCCCAGAAATAATAAGATTGTCAAACTCTAAACAAATATTTGACAACAGTTCCCCAAACTCCTCTAGGAACAGTGGTGCAGAAAGTCTTGGTGGTCTGTAAATAGTCAACACTAATATGTTAGAAGAACATTTTAAAACATTTGTAAAGAGTTGATTGCATTTATAATTTCCTGTTCAGTTATTGGATTTCCAAGAGCAATCCTGTCAGTGTCTGACAATGTTGGGAGGCTAAGTTTTTCTAAGAATCTTTGTATATGTTGCACTGGTGAAGTAAATTCTGCGGTGTAAAGTTTTTTTTTATAAAATACTTTCATTATCTCAACTAAAATTTTGTTCTCATCCTGATTTTTTCCAGATTTATCTTTCAGTGAAGCAATAGACTTAGATTCACATCTGTCGACAGCCAACCAAGCAAGTAGACGCCCCGGATTGTCTCCCATCTCAAATAATCTATGTTTGGCTTTTTGCATCAATAGTTGGTTAAGAGCTGACTGGGTAACTTCTACTTTCTTACGTAGATCTGCAGTGGCATTATTTTTAACCTGCATTTAAAGATTGGCCAATTGTTTTTCTAAATTAAGTTGTTCTTTTAGAGCCTCTTTTTTCCTAGCTGTACTATAAGAAATTATCGCTCCCCTCAGGTACGCTTTAAGTGTGTCCCAGAGTATGGATGGATTTGTATCTTCATTATCATTTACAGACAAAAAAAAATTAAATTTGGTCTTTCATAAAGGTACCAAATGTGGGATTTTTTAAAAGTGATGGGTTTAGACACCAATAATGTGCGGCAGGTTGGGGGGAGGGTGGGGAGACTATAAAATAAAAGTGTCAACATGATCGGATAATAGACACGTGCCTATTGCACATTCCTCCACCCTATCCAGCACCGTCCTCGATATAAAAAAATAATCTATTCGGGAGAAACATTGATGCAGGTTGGAGTAAAAAGTGTAAACCCTTTTCCCTGGATGGAGAACTCTCCACGCATCAAACAACTGTAAATCTGAGCATACCTTCCTGGTAGCTTCTCTCATCTTAGAGACCATAAATTTAGCTGGCAGATTTTGGTCTACCCCAGGATCCATAGTGCAGTTAAAATCTCCCGCTAATATGGTAAATCAGTGGTTCTCAAAATTTTTCACCAAGTACCACCTCAGAAAATACTTGGCTCTCCAAGTACCACCATAATGACCAACATTAAAATACAGTAGCGTAGTAGGCCTAAGTATTCATTAAAAACAAGGTGGAGGTTTTATTTAACAAGTATATTTAATATTGTTGGCCAATGTAACATTACACACAGTACTTTGAACAGTAACACTGTATAGGAAAATAAAACACTGTCCTTAAATAATGAATCAAATAAAATTAATTGCACATAAAAGTGAAATAAACATTGTACTACAACCCCGATTCCAAAAAAGTTGGGACAAAGTACAAATTGTAAATAAAAACGGAATGCAATGATGTGGAAGTTTCAAAATTCCATATTTTATTCAGAATAGAACATAGATGACATATCAAATGTTTAAACTGAGAAAATGTATCATTTAAAGAGAAAAATTAGGTGATTTTAAATTTCATGACAACAACACATCTCAAAAAAGTTGGGACAAGGCCATGTTTCCCACTGTGAGACATCCCCTTTTCTCTTTACAACAGTCTGTAAACGTCTGGGGACTGAGGAGACAAGTTGCTCAAGTTTAGGGATAGGAATTTTAACCCATTCTTGTCTAATGTAGGATTCTAGTTGCTCAGCTGTCTTAGGTCTTTTTTGTCGTATCTTCCGTTTTATGATGCGCCAAATGTTTTCTATGGGTGAAAGATCTGGACTGCAGGCTGGCCAGTTCAGTACCCGGACCCTTCTTCTACGCAGCCATGATGCTGTAATTGATGCAGTATGTGGTTTGGCATTGTCATGTTGGAAAATGCAAGGTCTTCCCTGAAAGAGACGTCGTCTGGATGGGAGCATATGTTGCTCTAGAACCTGGATATACCTTTCAGCATTGATGGTGTCTTTCCAGATGTGTAAGCTGCCCATGCCACACGCACTAATGCAACCCCATACCATCAGAGATGCAGGCTTCTGAACTGAGCGCTGATAACAACTTGGGTCGTCCTTCTCCTCTTTAGTCCGAATGACACGGCGTCCCTGATTTCCATAAAGAACTTCAAATTTTGATTCGTCTGACCACAGAACAGTTTTCCACTTTGCCACAGTCCATTTTAAATGAGCCTTGGCCCAGAGAAGACATCTGCGCTTCTGGATCATGTTTAGATACGGCTTCTTCTTTGAACTATAGAGTTTTAACTGGCAACGGCGGATGGCACGGTGAATTGTGTTCACAGATAATGTTCTCTGGAAATATTCCTGAGCCCATTTTGTGATTTCCAATACAGAAGCATGCCTGTATGTGATGCAGTGCCGTCTAAGGGCCCGAAGATCACGGGCACCCAGTATGGTTTTCCAGCCTTGACCCTTACGCACAGAGATTCTTCCAGATTCTCTGAATCTTTTGATGATATTATGCACTGTAGATGATGATATGTTCAAACTCTTTGCAAGTTTACACTGTCGAACTCCTTTCTGATATTGCTCCACTATTTGTCGGCGCAGAATTAGGGGGATTGGTGATCCTCTTCCCATCTTTACTTCTGAGAGCCGCTGCCACTCCAAGATGCTCTTTTTATCCCCAGTCATGTTAATGACCTATTGCCAATTGACCTAATGAGTTGCAATTTGGTCCTCCAGCTGTTCCTTTTTTGTACCTTTAACTTTTCCAGCCTCTTATTGCCCCTGTCCCAACTTTTTTGAGATGTGTTGCTGTCATGAAATTTCAAATGAGCCAATATTTGGCATGAAATTTCAAAATGTCTCACTTTCGACATTTGATATGTTGTCTATGTTCTATTGTGAATACAATATCAGTTTTTGAGATTTGTAAATTATTGCATTCCGGTTTTATTTACAATTACTTTGTCCCAACTTTTTTGGAATTGGGGTTGTAAAATAAATATTAAAAGACAGTTCTTAAAGATTAAATGAAAATGTACTTAAGTTAAATAACTGTACTGTACTTAAATGTTAAGTAAAAAAAGTACTGTACTTGATGTACTTGAAAAAAATCAAAACAGGCTATGCACAGCTGCAGTTCTTGCCGTTTCTTAACTCCAGTGACTGCTTTCTGAAACAGAAACACACACCCACAAACAGAGGAAGAACAATAAGATTAAGAATAAAACAAAAGTGAGGAAAAGCATTAAGAATAACAGCTTATGATGTTAAGTATACACAGACTATTGACTGATTGACTATTGATTGACAACTTACTGAGCTTAAATGTGATGGGTGTGCATGCCTCTGTGAACACAGTCCTGCAACGTCTGGGTCAATGGAGGTCAGCTTCAGTCTCAGGTTTGGCTCAGCATCCACCCTGCTTCTGTACTTTGTTTTTATGACAAGAAGTGAAGAGAAGCCTTTCTCGCACAGGTAGGTGGTCACAAAAGGAAGGAGAAATTGCACAGCCTTGTCAGAAAGCACAGGGTATTCACTGTGCTGCTTTATCCAAAAGTCCAACAGAGTGTGCTTTCTGAAAGATGCCTTCAGTGTTTCGTCACAAGACAGCTCTATTAACCTCTCCTGCTCAACAACAGTTAAGTCCATTGAGGCCATGTAAGAGGTGTCGATGTTGAAAGGGTTTCTCATCCAGCTGCTAGCTTCATATTTAGGCATCACTGGGAAATAATTGCAGAACTGTTGTCTGAGTGATGTGAGGTGTGCAGCGATGTTCTCCCTGACTCCATCTTCAAGCATCAGGTTATTGTCAGACAAAAAACTCTCCAAAGCAGGGAAAGCTGAAACTTCACCCGTCTTGACTTTGATTTCAAATAACTCCAACTTTTTCAGCAGTGCATTGATTTTGTCCTGCACATCAAAAACATTGATGGAGAGTCCCTGTAGTCCCAAATTCAGGTCATTTAAACGTGAAAAAATGTCAGACAAGTATGCCAATTGACTGAGCCACACAGTATCCTCAAAAATGTCTGACAGGGGGAAATTTGTGTCCTGCAAGAACATCTGGACCTCTCTGTGCAATTCGAAAAGCCTTGAAAGCACCTTTCCTCTTGAAAGCCACCTTACTTCAGTATGAAGCAAGAGTTGGACATGCTCACTGCCCATCTCCTTGCAGAGCACATGAAATAAGCGAGCATTCATCGGTCTGGCCTTGATGAAGTTCACAGTTTTTACAGCACAATCCAGCACGGACTTCAGGTCATCAGGCATCCTCTTCACTGCCAGCGCCTCATGATGGATGCTGCAGTGAGTCCAGCGCATCTCAGGTGCCACCTCTCGGATGCGAGCTGCTACCCCACTGTTGCGACCCGTCATGGTCCTCGCTCCGTCAGTACATACACTCACACACTTTTCCCAGTCCAAGCCATGCTCCTGGATGAACTTGTTCAGTAACTGGAATATTTGCTCTGATGTAGTTCTGGTCTCCAGTGATTTACAGAACATAAAGTCCTCCTGCGCCACACCGTCATATTCATATCTCACATAAACCAATAAATTGGCCAAATCAGCAGCATCTGTAGTCTCATCAAGCTGTATGGCAAAATATCTACTGTTCTTAATGCGCTCAATCAGTGTCTTTTTAACATCCTCAGCCATGTCGTTTATTCTCCTTGACACGGTGTCACTTGAAAGCGGCACCAAGTTTAACTCTCTGGCAGCTTTCTCTCCACACATGATACGTGTCATCTCTTTGGCTAATGGCAAACACAGCAGTTCCCCGATTGTGTGCGGCTTACCGGCTCTGGCGATCAGGAGGCTGGCACGATATGAAGCTTCCTGTGCTTTGGCTACGGGTGTACCATAGGACAGAATGGTGGACTTGGACTGCTTCAGTTCATCACGTTTTCGTAAAAAAAAGTCCATTGGTTTGTCCTTTAGTGCTGTGCGTTTGGTTGTAAGATGCCGTTTGAGATGCGATGGTTTCATGGACTCATTGCTCAGAACGTCCCCGCATACAACACACTGCGGCCTGGGCAGCTCCTCTGTCCCGCTCCAAATCAATCCCAGTTTTATGTATTTTTTGTCATACTTCCTCCTCACTGGTTTCTGCCGTTTGCTAGCAGTTCTGGGGCTGGTTTTGCCACTGTCGTTAGCATCAGCACTCGGCTCACACACGTCCTCTTCAGTTCTCCCTCTCTCCTGATCCACGCTCCCATTCGCGGATTTAAGCCACGGCAGTAATTTTGTCCTACTCGTCATAATTAGCAAAGCCACCTCCATCTTTTCCCATCACAGCCTAGTCTACGTTCAGACTGCACCCTGAAACGACCCATATCCGATTTTTTTGCCCATATGCGACCTGTATCCGATTTGTTATTGACAATCTGAACGACACAGATCCGATTTTTTCACATGCGACCCAGGCCGCTTGGATATGTGGTCCTAATTCCAATGCATATCCGTTATTTTCACATGCGACTGCAGTCTGACCAGACAGGTCGCATTCATGCGACCTACACGTCATCGACAAGAGACAAACGTCACTATTCTGCGTTGGCTAATCCCGCCTCTTTGGTGAAAAACAACAACATTTGTACAGTTTTCAGAATTTAAATAGACTTTTATAGAATTGATCAAGCTAATGGTGGATTTGGTAGGGACCTGGATGTTGATCTGTTCGCCTGATTAAATAAAACAGTTTCTATAACTGATTTATAACTTAAACCATCCTGTATTACAAGATTATAAGATTGTTCTGGAAATTTCCAGTAATTTGACACCTTCGGTCTCATTAGTCTGCTGCCCACATTAATCAGATTATTGTGAGAGTTCCGCCGCCGCCACAAAAACCACTTCGCCAGGTCTCGCCTCGTCGCCATCGCAAACTGCACTGGTGTTTCTGCACCTTGAGCCAGCGCTGAGAGAAGTTGCAGAATTCAGCTGGCTAAAAACAATCTAAATAAATATTTATAAAAATGTAGAAAAAGTTTATTAATATGACGAAATAAATATGTGCAAATTATTAAGCCTGAATTAAGAGTTTGGTAATACAGCGGCCGTATCCCAAATGACTGCCTACTGAAGCCCGAGTGCACTATATAGAGTTTAAAAATCCATTACTTCCTAGTAACATGTAGTGCACTTATATAGAAATTAGAGAGACATTTAGGAGTCAACCCTCGTTCAGAAATAAAAACACACACGAGACCTCACACTTTAACACTAACCAGATAATTAAACAAACAAACAAACAAACAAACAAAAAGAAATCATTAAACATGAAGAGTGCGCTTTTTTCATTTACGTATTACGTAGATGTGCTTATTACATGTTAATTTGCGCATGCGGGACACTTTTGGGTCGTTTTCCGTTCATATTGGAGATCGCATACAAGTCTCATATAATTGGTAATGTGAACGGCCTAACAAAAAAATCGGATTTCACAACAAATCGGATATGGGTCGTTTCAGGTTGCAGTCTGAACGTAGTGCGAGTCTACGAATAGCGGATAACCGTCTGTCAGCGGAATGGCTACCCAGAAGCACTTGCAAACTTTTTAAAATTATTAACTTAATTTGTATCTCCTTTCATTTTCTTGTCATCGGTTGATAAGATATTTTCATCCATTCGGATATTATGGATAGTATTTCACATTTTATTTAATTTATTTTTTATTTTATTTATATTTAATTAAGTGATTTTTTTGGCATACCACTAGAATGGAGCCAGCGTACCACAGTTTGAGAATCACTGTGGTAAATTGTGAGGACAATGCAGAGATTTCAGATAACAATTTAGAATAAAATTCTCTTCGGTAGACATTTGGAGCAGGCGGCACGGTGGTGTAGTGGTTAGCGCTGTCGCCTCACAGCAAGAAGGTCTGGGTTCGAGCCCCGTGGCTGGCAAGGGCCTTTCTGTGCGGAGTTTGCATGTTGTCTGCGTGGGTTTCCTCCAAAGACATGCAGGTTAGGTTAACTGGTGACTCTAAATTGACCATAGGTGAAAATACGGTGACTCTAAAGTCACTGTATTTTCGGCTAAAAATGGCTGTGAATATACATTATAAAAGTAACTTTTTAGAAAGTTTGGTCGGGAGCTGTTTGGCCTCGTTCCTCTCAGTGTGACGTCGTCACCGGAAGCCGGTGAATTATCGTTTGACCAGCGGATCTATTCAGTTTTGTTCCAGAAGTGAGACTTACTTAACCAAAATAAAGGCTGAAGCCGAGGCAAAAGTGACAGCTGCAAATGTTTCGGTATCCATCTTTGTGGTGTCTTGCTGCGTTCATGTGCTATGGGAAGATGATATTTTCCAGTTGGGAAGTGGTATTTACCAGTGTGTTGTGTTCACATGCTTTTGTTGTTGTTGACAAATTAAAGATGGTGGACCAGATTCAAGTTAGCAATAGTTAGTTAGCTATCATTAGCAATAGCGTCTGCTCTGGATAGGTAAAAACAAACCATAACACATTTTTAAAGGAAACGGATTTCTAACGTATTATATTACACTTGTTAATGATGCAACATTGCATAGACACAAAAAACTACCCACTAGTAAAAAAAAAAACTTTAGTAGCGTACAATGCTTAACATTCAAGTGTCTTGTACCGCTCGCCGCCATGTTGAAAAGGTTAAAGTTCATCTCATCTCAGCAACTCGTGTATCAAAATTTTCTACGAATTGCCCAGTGGAAAATACCACAAGAGGGGGCGTTCATGTGTGCTTTCCATGTCGGCGTTTGGTATTTACCATAATTCCCATAGCAAATGAATGCAGCATCAGTCTCCCTGGCAACAGATTTGCTCTTATCTGATTGGTTGTTGCCATAATTAGTTGGCCTACGTCTCACCTGATTGCCCCTTGCCGGAAACATTGCCCAGAAAGTTGCCCCGTGTATCATCGCCTTTAGACTCCATGTTTTCTGAGTGATTTTTGTGATTTTTACTCCTGGTTGGCTTGTTTTTTTTCCCCCATTTTTTTTCTATTGCTGTTTTTCTGCCCACTGACAAACAGGATGTTTTTAGCTCTTTGTTCCTCTCAGACATTTTTTTTATTTATTTTACTTTTCTGTTCATTGACTTGTCTGCAGTTTGAAATGTAATCAAATCAAAGAGCAGATGAACCAAAAGAATTAATTTCACTCTGATTCAGATTCGACAAATGGACTGAAAGGCCTGAAAGTGCTGTGAGACACAAGGACAGTGGTGTGTCCAGAGTGTTTTTAGAGGATAAGCAAAAAGGGGTTTCTCGATGCCTATCAGGAACATCGATAAATGCTGATTAGTTGAATAAGACGTATAGTACGTAAGGCCTTTTTGATGCATTTTAAGCATTGCATGGCATGTTTATGAAACGACATTGGAGGATTTAGGAAATCGTTATCAAAATTCTGACGATAATTTTTTTTAAAAATTGTATGCTAATGTCACAAGTCATTAGTTTTTCCGAACAATTTTATAAAGTGGACGAAGGTGTACATAGTGCTTCATAATGTGATTATAATATATGTTTTCTTTGCTTGGTCACACTTGATATTCATATTCACGTCACATGCGATACACACATGAAAACACACAATCACGAATGAATAGCCTTATCTGAGAACATTAAAAATGAAACCTTTTTAATCCATGGTTTATTTTTGTGTGTGTGTGTGTGTAGCTTATTGTAATTTGCCCTGTAATATCTCCTCCTGCATTATGTATAGTCTATCAGGAGTGGATGTTAAATGGTTTGCTTTTGCTAATCGCACTGCAGTGTTAAAGCAGCGAATGCCTCAGTCTTCCTCCTGTTCTCATTCTCTTCTGTTTTTCTTTTCCTCTCTTGTCCTTCCACTTCATTACATTTACATTCATTCGTCTGAAGTGCGGCCGAATCCAAACAAAGTACAAAGTATAAAGAGCCAAAGAAACTGAAGAAACGTTCTACAAACAAGAACGAAACAAAAGCTGGATTATCGACTCGTATCCCACAGCACTGCTGAATCCTGGATTCTGACTGGTCAGATGGTGTTGACTCATTTTCTATATCAGTAGTGACGCTTCACATCACAGGTTTATTTATAATTAATGCATTTGTTCGAATACATCATTGCTTCTATAGAAACAGCTCATTTACAGGGACATATCCAGCGGACGCTCCACGTTAAAAAACATTGCTAAAGAAATCATTAAAATCTACAGAGATGCTTATTTCACATTTAAAGAAGGAGTCTCCAGTGTCGGTGCTTTGTAACAGTCAGTGGTACACTTTATTTTTCTGACATCTTCAGGACTGAGGAGTTATTTTACGGCGTCTCTGTAACATGACGAGCTGCGATTTGTTTAAATTCTTATTAACATCAAGAAAGAGAGACTTCTAGAGGAACAGAACAGGAGCTAACTCATTTCGCAAACATTATATGTAACTATAAATGGATAAACAGCATAATGTCTCATCTCATCTCATTATCTCTAGCCGCTTTATCTTGTTCTACAGGGTCGCAGGCAAGCTGGAGCCTATCCCAGCTGAGTACGGGTGAAAGGCGGGGTACACCCTGGACAAGTCGCCAGGTCATCACAGGGCTGACACATAGACACAGACAACCATTCACACTCACATTCACACCTACAGTACAGTCAATTTAGAGTCACCAGTTAACCTAACCTGCATGTCTTTGGACTGTGGGGGAAACCGGAGCACCCGGAGGAAACCCACGCGGACACGGGGAGAACATGCAAACTCCACACAGAAAGGCCCTCGCCTACCACGGGGCTCAAACCCGGACCTTCTTGCTGTGAGGCGACAGCGCTAACCACTACACCACCGTGCTGCCCCACAGCATAATGTTTCGTGTTTTAATTATTTAAACTTCAAATCATTAGCAAATGATTAGAAGTTGTCTTCAGTTGTCCAGTTTGAGTGAGTCTGTACGCATGATAAACTCAGATTCCTGTTCTTGATTGATAGGAAGAACTGGATGTGAACCTGATGTGGTGCTCTGCTGTTAGAGCTCATCCACCTGAAGTTTTAATGTGTTGTGTGTTCTGGGATGCTTTTCTGTTCACCACGGCTGTCCATCCATTCCACCTGCTTATCCTGTACAGGGTCACAGGCAAGCTGGAGCCTATCCCAGCTGACTACGGGCGAAAGGCGGGGTTCACCCTGGACAAGTCGCCAGGTCATCACAGGGCTGACACATAGACACAGACAACCATTCACACTCACATTCACACCTACGGTCAATTTAGAGTCACCAGTTAACCTAACCTGCATGTCTTTGGACTGTGGGGGAAACCGGAGCACCCGGAGGAAACCCACGTGGACACGGGGAGAACATGCAAACTCCGCACAGAAACGGGGCTGTGAGGCGACAGCGCTAACCACTACACCACCGTGCTGCCCACTCCCAATTATATTATATAATATTATATTTAAATATTATTGGCTGGTGTTGAGTGGTATATCCGATATATTCCATTCAGCTAGCATGATACTGAATGAGTCAAAGATGAGAAGCTAAATGGAATATATCTGATATACCACAAAAAAAGCCAGACATTATTATCATTATTCTCATCTCATTTCATTATCTCTAGCCGCTTTATCCTTCTACAGGGTTGCAGGCAAGCTGGAGCCTATCCCAGCTGACTATGGGCGAAAGGCGGGGTACACCCTGGACAAGTCGCCAGGTCATCACAGGGCTGACACATAGACACAGACAACCATTCACACTCACACCTACGGTCAATTTAGAGTCACCAGTTAACCTAACCTGCATGTCTTTGGACTGTGGGGGAAACCGGAGCACCCGGAGGAAACCCACGCGGACACGGGGAGAACATGCAAACTCCACACAGAAAGGCCCTCGCCGGCCCCGGGGCTCGAACCCAGGACCTTCTTGCTGTGAGGCGACAGCGCTAACCACTACACCACCATGCCGCCATTATTATTATTATTATTATTATTATTGTTGTACATACACATTCATGGAACAGTTATAGATTTTACAAAAAGTTAAGAAGAGGTGAGTAACTTAGTAATATTGAATTCTGATTATGATCAAATGTACAGTGGTGCTTGAAAGTTTGTGAACCCTTTAGAATTTTCTATATTTCTGCATAAATATGACCTAAAACATCATCAGATTTTCACACAAGTCCTAAAAGTAGATAAAGAGAACCCAGTTAAACAAATGAGACAAAAATATTATACTTGGTCATTTATTTATTGAGGAAAATGATCCAATATTACATATCTGTGAGTGGCAAAAGTATGTGAACCTTTGCTTTCAGTATCTGGTGTGACCCCCTTGTGCAGCAATAACTGCAACTAAATGTTTCCGGTAACTGTTGATCAGTCCTGCACACCGGCTTGGAGGAATTTTAGCCCGTTCCTCCGTACAGAACAGCTTCAACTCTGGGATGTTGGTGGGTTTCCTCACATGAACTGCTCGCTTCAGGTCCTTCCACAACATTTCGATTGGATTAAGGTCAGGACTTTGACTTGGCCATTCCAAAGCATTAACTTTATTCTTCTTTAACCATTCTTTGGTAGAACGACTTGTGTGCTTAGGGTCGTTGTCTTGCTGCTTGACCTACCTTCTCTTGAGATTCAGTTCATGGACAGATGTCCTGACATTTTCCTTTAGAATTTGCTGGTATAATTCAGAATTCATGGTTCCATCAATGATGGCAAGCCGTCCTGGCCCAGATGTAGCAAAACAGGCCCAAACCATGATACTACCACCACCATGTTTCAAAGATGGGATAAGGTTCTTATGCTGAACTGCAGTGTTTTTCTTTCTCCAAACATAACATTCTCATTTAAACAAAAAAGTGATCTTTGTTGGTCGACCACTCCTGGGGAGGATAACAATGGTCTTGAATTTCCTCCATTTGTACACAATCTGTCTGACTGTGGATTGGTGGAGTCCAAACTCTTTACAGATGGTTTTGTAACCTTTTCCAGCCTGATGAGCATCAACAACGCTTTTTCTGAGGTCCTCAGAAATCTCCTTTGTTCGTGCCATGATACACTTCCACAAACATGTGTTGTGAAGATGAGACTTTGATAGATCCCTGTTCTTTAAATAAAACAGGGTGCCCACTCACACCTGATTGTCATCCCATTGATTGAAAACACCTGACTCTAATTTCACCTTCAAATTAACTGCTAATCCTAGAGGTTCACATACTTTTGCTACTCACAGATATGTAATACTGGATCATTTTCCTCAATAAATAAATGACCAAGTATAATATTTTTGTCTCATTTGTTTAACTGGGTTCTCTTTATCTACTTTTAGGACTTGTGTGAAAATCTGATGATGTTTTAGGTCATATTTATGCAGAAATATAGAAAATTCTAAAGGGCTCACAAACTTTCAAGCACCACTGTAATTCAGTGTTCTGTCAATCCAATGTACAAAGTTCTAACAATAAAAATGGTACAAGCCCAAAATGCCTGAACAACAACCCAACTTGTATACAAGCGATATCCAGGTTGACAGTTCAAGATCAAAGTTACTTTTGGTCGTAGTTAATTGTTACATTGCAGGTGTTCAAAACAAAATGGCTTTGCTGAGTGAAGCCCATGAGTGAAGTCCTCTTGTAAAAGTCTCCATTACTTTTCCTCACCTCCAAATAGAACTTTGACAATGTTTCCACTATTGTTATTCTCTTTTCCAGTCACGTAAATATGCATGAAGAATATCCAGTGACATTTTGGTAGCCGGGTGGCACGGTGGTGTAGTGGTTAGCGCTGTCGCTTCACAGCAAGAAGATCCGGGTTCGAGCCCCGTGGCCGGCGAGGGCCTTTCTGTGCGGAGTTTGCATGTTGTCCGCGTGGGTTTCCTCCGGGTGCTCTGGTTTCCCCCAAAGACATGCAGGTTAGGTTAACCGGTGACTCTAAATTGACCGTAGGTGTGAATGGTTGTCTGTGTCTATGTGTCAGCCCTGTGATGACCTGGCGACTTGTCCAGGGTGTACCCCACCTTTCGCCCGTAGTCAGCTGGGATAGGCTCCAGCTTGCCTGCGACCCTGTAGAACAGGATAAAGCGGCTAGAGATAATGAGATGAGATGAGATTTTGGTAGCCTTCTGGGTGTTCAGCATGTATTTCTCTTTCAAAATTCTCTCTAAATCTTCCACTTTTAATGAAGCAAACCTCACGGCCATGTTTGCGTACAAACTGTCAGCCACTCACTAGCGTGGAAGTTTTACGTCTCCGACGTCTCTTTTCCAGTTTTTCGATGTCCGTTGGTATGTTTTTCTCTTGTAAATATGTGTGAAGAATATCTAATGACATTTTGGTAGCCTTTCGGGTGTTCAGCGCGTCTTTAGTTTCAGTTTATTTATTGAGTACTTAAACCGAGCACTGGATTAGTCTTGTCTTCTCTCTTTCCTGGACAAAGAAATGATTGTGCACATGTGCAGCAGAAAAGTTTTGTCATTTCATCTTCGCATAAGCTCTGACGTGTGACATTGTGTTGTCTTGACAACATGCAATATTATAACAATATTGCATGCTCATTCTCCATTGGGGAGAGTGGGGTAATACATGGAGGATAAGCAATATGATAACAATATTGCACACTCATTCTCCATTGGGGAGAGTGGGGTAATACATGAAGGATAAGCAATATGATAACAATATTGCATGCCATCAATCAACCCACTAGAAGGGAAAAGAACACGTTTTTATTCCATGGAAAAAGTATCCTGTATGTATAATAATTCCTGACATTTCACTCTGATGATGTCACTCCCAGTGTTTTCCTGCTGACTAGACGTGCATTGTCAAAATGGCAAAATCCTTTGGTTAACTTGTGTATTTTTTTTTTTATAGATGTGTCCATATAATATAAAGAACATTACACAGTGGTGTGAAGATGTAACGTTTATCTTTTTGTGTTGAAAATATTTTCACTCGTTCTCTAAGCTCACTTGTGATATATACATTTACCACTCGAAGATAAACTTCATATCTTCACACCGCTGTGTTATATCCTCTATATATTATATTAATTAATATTACATGAGGTTCAGTGAGCTTTGCATAGAAACAGCAGGCAGAAATGTGCCTGTACTTCAGGACTTTTACTTGAGTAAAGAAGTTGAATCAGTATTTCTACTTTTATCACAGTATTTTTTTCACAAATATCTATATTTAAATAATGAACGTGTGTTCTTTTGCGTCCTTTGCCACAGTGAAAGTCACAGAGATCACGCTTTCTTCATTCTGATCTTTGAAGGGAACATTAACTTAAATTCTTGATTTGTATCATGGGGTAATTAATGCATGTGGACCTGATTGCATGGTGATTCGTTCATTCATTTGGTAATTAATACGAGTGGATCTTGTGATGGGGGACTCCATGTGACCCTGAGCTCTGGATGTACATCGTTAGTGAGGAACTCATCCCTGGAACATTTTGGGGTAATTAATGCACATGGATTACTCAATGGGTTCATCACTGCAACCTCCAGAAATGGTCCTTTCACTAATATGTGCAGGATGGGGGTTGTTTATCTAAGTGGTAATATATTCATGGAATACATACTTAAGCCATGTGGATGGATAAGTACTGAGTTAGCAAATTATTGGACATATTCATCTGCAATTAAATGCTGAATTATTTATGAGTTAATTAAAGCATGTCGACAGTGTACATATTTACCTTCATCAGTTGTGTTGGAGGAGGTTATGTTTCCGCTTCCATTTGTTTGTTTCCAACATAACTCAAAAAGTAGTGCACTGATTTGGATGAAATTTGGTGGAAAGGTGAGCCATTGGCTAAGGAACAACTGATCCGATTTTTGATGCAAATCCGAATAAGTGGCTTGTTGGAAGTATGAACTCTATCAAGTGATCATCTAGTTAGTTTACTTTGTCCTGCACCATTTTCTTTCATTTTTCTTCCAACTGTCATCATGTTTGGCTTTTGTTTTATTCTCTAATAGCTCATCTTATTGCTTTGTCATTGTGAAGCAGTGACAGGTGATGAGATTATGCCATCATGTGTTGTCCATTGTCCATCCAGCGCTGTCCGCATTTCATGAAAATCGCTTCTTCTCTCTCAGTTCTTCACTGATTTTTATTATTTTTTGGCAGGAAGGTAGGTCTGCCTGGGGTGTATATAGCTAATACCCAAATTTGCATAATTGTAATTAATAATGAAGATATCGAGTAATTAATCAATCCCTAATGAGCAGTTTCCACACATCACTTCTTCCCCCTCAATTCTTCACTAATTTTGATTCTTTCTGGCATGAAGGTAGGGGTGCCTAGGGTGCATACCGTATAACTTTGACCCGGATTTGCTTTGTTACAATTATTAATGAAGTTATGGACTAATGAAACCTTAATGCCTTCAGCAGTTCAACAAAAAACGCTTCTTCTTGGTCAATTCCTCACCGTTTTGGATTCTTTCTGGTAAATACAGGCATGTGAAAAAATTAGGACACCTCATGAAATCCTGTGTATTTTAAAATATATTTGGACATATGGGTATTTAATGTAAATTTTAATTAAAATGAGGGATCCAAGTAATATAACTAAACAATAAAAAAATAAGAAAAGCCTTTTTAAAACTTTCTGTAAAATTTAATTAAAAAATAATGCAATTTCTGGTGAGGAATAAATTAGGACACCCCCCTATATTATCCCTCTTAAAATGTTGAAAATCCCAAACAGGTGCATCACGTCAGGTGCACATGATTAGTACATCGTTACCCAGCATTTGAATGGAGCCTTGCCCTATTTAAACCTCAAATTTAGTTTGGTGTGGCCCTGACAGTTGGGATGTTGAGGTGAGCGCCATGGTGAGGTCTAAAGAGCTTCCTGATGCCCTCAGAAAGAAGATTGTGGCCGCTTACGACTCTGGTAAAGGATTCAAAAAGATTTCAAAAGCATTTAACATTAGCCATTCCACCATTCGCAAAATTATTTACAAGTGGAGGACATTTAAAACAACTGCCACCATGCCAAGATCTGGCCGTCCGAGCAAGTTTACCCCAAGAGCAGAACGCAAGATGGTCAAAGAGGTCCTGAAAAATCCTAAAGTGTCATCAAGGGAATTACAGCAGGTTCTGGCAACTGTCAATGTGAAAGTGCACGACTCTACCATCAGAAAGAGACTGCACAAGTGTGACTTGCATGGGAGGTGTGCAAGGAAGAAACCTTTGCTCTCTAAAAAAAACATCAAGGCCAGACTGAAGTTTGCCAGAGAGAACATAGACAAAGACCACGACTTCTGGAATAAGGTTCTTTGGACAGATGAGTCTAAAATTGAATTATTTGGACACCAGAACAGAAGACATGTTTGGCGTAAACCAAATACAGCCTTCCAAGAAAAGAACCTCATACCAACTGTAAAGCATGGAGGGGGCAGTGTCATGGTTTGGGGATGCTTTGCTGCAGCAGGACCTGGCCAACTCACCATCATAGAATCCACCATGAATTCTACTGTGTATCAGAGGGTGCTTGAAGAAAATGTGAAACCATCTGTCAAAAAATTAAAGCTGAAGCGTAACTGGATACTGCAACAAGACAATGACCCAAAGCATACCAGCAAATCCACCAAGGACTGGCTAAAAAAGAAGAAGTGGAGAGTCCTGGAATGGCCAAGTCAAAGCCCTGATCTTAATCCCATCGAAATGCTGTGGGGTGACTTGAAACGGGCTGTACATGCAAGACACCCCTCAAACATCTCACAGCTAAAAGAATTCTGCATTGAGGAGTGGGCCAAACTTTCTCCTGATCGATGTCAGAGACTGGTAAAAGGCTACAAAATGCGTCTCGTTGAAGTTATATCAGCCAAAGGGGGCAACACTAGCTACTAGGGGGTAGGGTGTCCTAACTTTTTCCTCCATTGAAATACATACTTTATTTTTTTTCTTTTTTTGGATTTGTCAAACAATGTTCATTTTTGTTGTTAAATTGCAATCAAATCACTTTCTTTTTGAAAAATACATAAAAACATGCCTGGATATTGGTATGTGTACCATTTCTAAATAAAAAGCTGATTATTTAATGGGGTGTCCTAATTTTCTCACATGCCTGTAGGTCGGTATTCCTATAGGGTGGACATAGCTTCTATAAAGTCTAAAGTCTTTCCTGCACCACATGGCGCATTAGGCAGTGCCGATCTCCGTTTCTGTAGCCCTCGGCCTCTCGCCTATTACATAGCTAGGGTTACAGTGGGGGGCGGGTCCTCTGGTAACCACAAGAGTTTGACTCCCCACTCATATCTGTATTGCAGCGTGCCTTGCCAGATGGAAGTAGACACCATTTTTATGATGGTCTTTGGTATGACCCGACCGCAAGTAGAACTTTCGATCTCCCGATCAAGAGGCAGACACGCTAATCACTAGGCCAACTCTTATATAGCTTCTGTATATAGCTTGTATGTATAGCAGGGTGGTGTAGTGGTTAGCGCTGTCGCCTCACAGCAAGAAGGTCCTGGGTTTGAGCCCAGCGGCCAGCGAGGGCCTTTCTGTGTGGAGTTTGCATGTTGTCCGCGTGGGTTTCCTCCAGGTGCTCCGGTTTCCCCCACAGTCCAAAGACATGCAGGTTAGGTTAACTGGTGACTCTAAATTGACCGTAGGTGTGAATGGTTGTGTCTCTGTGTGTCAGCCCTGTGATGACCTGGCAACTTGTCCAGGGTGTACCCCGCCTTTCGCCCGTAGTCAGCTGGGATAGGCTCCAGCTCCCCTGTAGAATGTATGCAACATTTATTGCGCAAGGTGGCCCACTTTAGATCATTCCTTCTGGACTAGACGGGGCGGGAGTGAGCTACACCGTCATCGACGGTCTTGTTTAAGTTACGTTACTGTAGCAGCTCGAAGCAGTCTGGTTGTTCTCCTCGACATTAATTAAATGTTTTCTCCAGGAGAACTGGAAGGTTTGTTTCTTGCACCACTCTGAGAGAACATTCCAGGAGATTTTCTGAAACTGAAAATAATAATAAGAAGAAGAACCATGCTATAGTCAGTGCGGCATGGTGGTGTAGTGGTTAGCGCTGTCGCCTCACAGCAAGAAGGTCCTGGGTTTGAGCCCCGGGGCCGGCGAGGGCCTTTCTGTGCGGAGTTTGCATGTTGTCCACGTGGGTTTCCTCCGGGTGCTCCGGTTTCCCCCACAGTCCAAAGACATGCAGGTTAGGTTAACTGGTGACTCTAAATTGACCGTGAGTGTGAATGGTTGTCTGTGTCTATGTGCCAGCCCTGTGATGACCTGGCGACTTGTCCAGGGTGTACCCCGCCTTTCGCCCGTAGTCAGCTGGGATAGGCTCCAGCTCGCCTGCGACCCTGTAGAAGGATAAAGCGGCTACAGATAATGAGTTGAGATGCTACAGTCAAAGTCACTGAGATGACTTGGAGTTGTTTATTGTTCTGAAGTTTGACATGAACATCACCTGGATGCTTTTATGCATCACACTTCTGTCACGTGGCCTGCTGATTGGGAGGGTTAATGAGGTGATTATTACAGTAAATGGATGCTGATCATGTGCATGCCTCTCCTCGGAGCAGGTAACCCACCCACGGCACATCTTTCCTACTCACTCGGTAATTAATGCACGTGCATCCACTCCTCCTCCTCCTCTTCTTCCTCCTCCTCCTCCTCTTCTTCTTCCTCCTCCTCCTCTTCCTCCTCCTCCTCCTCTTCTTCCTCCTCCTCCTCCTCCTGTCCGGTCAGCGCCGTCGCTCTCATCAGGAGCGCATCCATCTCCCAGCGCGCGCGCCACGCTGCCGCCGCCGCCGCTCCCCTCAGTGCGGTGCCTGCGCGCGCGACACAGCGACTACACCGACCGACGACCGACCGAGACGAGACGAGACGCAGCAGAAACAGGGACCGACACGGAAGCAGGATGCGCGCGCTGCTCGGCGTCCCGACTCCCATCTTCCTCCTGGTCGTGTACGGATTGTGTCCGTCTATGGTGAGCGCGGCGCGTGCATTCTTTACGACGCCTTATTGCCTTCATATGCGCGCTCCTTCTACAGTAAGGGGTCCAGCGCGTGCATACAGTGTGTCTTATTATTATTATTATTATTATTATTATTATTATTATTATTATTATTATTGATTTGCAAATGCATGCCAGGAAGTTTGAAGGCTTTCTTACTTCACATGACCAATAAGATGCACATGGATCTTTCTTTATGTGCGTTATGTTATATTACATGACATGACAACAGCTGGATGCTCGTGCACGCGCGTGATTGTCCGCTTTAAAGTTAGACTTTTAAAAGTCTATAGGAAGCAGAGCGCGCGCTCGTGACGCATAGACTCGGTGGATGGGGACTTGTAGCACAGAGACAGATGTACACTGCGGGTTCGAGTGCATGCACAGATGTGCTAAAGAAAGCTGGAAAATGCAACGTCACTATAATCTCTCTCTCACACACACACACTGTTGCATGCATGCCCCTTTTTCACTTTTGTTTGTGCATGTATTTATTTATCTCATCTCATCTCATCTCATCTCATTATCTCTAGCCGCTTTATCCTTCTACAGGGTCGCAGGCAAGCTGGAGCCTATCCCAGCTGACTACGGGCGAAAGGCGGGGTACACCCTGGACAAGTCGCCAGGTCATCACAGGGCTGACACATAGACACAGACAGCTATTCACACTCACATTCACACCTACGCTCAATTTAGAGTCACCAGTTAACCTAACCTGCATGTCTTTGGACTGTGGGGGAAACCGGAGCACCCGGAGGAAACCCACGCGGACACGGGGAGAACATGCAAACTCCACACAGAAAGGCCTTCATCGGCCACGGGGCTCGAACCCAGACCTTCTTGCTGTGAGGCGACAGCGCTAACCACTACACCACCGTGCCACCCGTATTTATTTATTTATTTATTTATTGTTTTCCCCTGACTTGTGTTGTGTTGTGTTGTGATGTGATGTGACATGATCCTGACTCACCCACACACCCCATTCTGCACAGGCTTACCTCATTCATCAGATTCCCTTCTAAACTCTCTCACTCATTCACAGCTGGATTCACTCCAAATCGTTTCCCTTAGTTTCATGTACACAAGTCGAACCACAGATTCCGCCTGTCATCCATGATGATGATGATGATGATGTGCTTCCTATCTGAGCTTGTTATGGGGGGGTTTGCAAACTACAGAGCTGCAATGTGAAGTCATAGTAACAGTAATAAGTACCAGAAGTCAACATCTCACCCAAACTGTCCATAAATCCATGTCGAAATCTTAATGTACTCCCTTCAAACAGGATCATTAAGCTTCGCAATTTGAGTGAAATCACTCCTGACTTTAGGGGTTTATGATGTGACAGGGTTGCGGTGGAGAAAAGAAATGTTGAAAGTAAAACTGTCTGATGTGGTGGATCTCATACTGTTCTGATGCTCAGCTACACGATGATGAAGATGGCGTAACACTTATGTTCTCGCGGCTATAAACAGTCATTCCCTAACCAGCTTCTTGAAGTTAATGAGATTTAAAAAAAAAAAAAAAAAAGCCTCAGTGAGGCTGGAGCTCATACTGGCCACTGTGTGAGTTTGAAATCTGATCAATCCTATAGGAGGAGTAGTGATTTTTGTGAAATTGCACGCGACCCCTATGTGGCCTCATCCATGGCACCTCTTGTTGGAATATGTCTTTAGAATCTTCTGGGTGAGTTTCAGTGAAAACATATGAGCAGTTTACGAAAAGTAGCGTTTAATGTGACGAGTCACCCAAAAATTTCAGACGCCTATAAAATCGTGCAAGAGTTTGACTCCAACACTTACATCTGTATTCAAGTGTGCCTTGCCAGACAGGTGCCATTTTTATGATGGTCTTTGGTATGACCCGATCACAAGTAGAACTCACGATCTCCTGGACAAGAGGCAGACACGCTAACCAATAGGCCAGCTCGCCTAACTCGCACCGTTACCAGAGGACTAGTCCCCCATTGTGATCCTAGCTATGTAATGGGTGAGAGGCCAAGGGCTACAGACACGGAGATCGGCGCCACTCTATACGCCTTGTGGTGCGTGAATGACTATAAAATCGTAAATATGACAAGTTGCTCCACCATCTTGACAACTTTTATACACACCCACCTGGGGAACATTGTACGTAAGTTTGATTGAAATCCGATCAATCCTGTAAGAGGAGTAGCTATTTTTGTAAATTATGGACGGATGAGGACGACAGACAGATGGACGATGCGTGATCGCATAAGCTAATCCAGCCTGGCCTGCAGCCAGATGAGCTAAAAATCACAGCTTGAAATCTTACCAAGTAATTGCAAAGAAGCGTAAACTACTCTGGAACTGAAAGTTACAGCTTCACCTCTGACTGTTACAAAGAGCTGACACTGGAGAGTCCTTCCAGAAATTTTTAATAAATATTCATTAAAAAAAAAAGTTTATGTAGAGCGTCCACTGCCCACGCCACTATAGTAATGATAACGTATCCTACCAGAACAAATGCATTAATGTAAACCTGTGATTTGCTGCTGCACTACTGTCAGAGCTGCTGTTATAGAAAACTAATCAAATAAACATACCTGCAGAAAAAAAAATCTGCTGTATATCTTGTATTAAAAGATTTTAAGGGGTTAATATGGTTAATAATAAAGGTACTTATAAATATAATGTCCAGTTGTTCTATAAGAAACCTTTATGACGTTAATATATATCTGTGCACTTCACACAGCCGGCACACTGAGGATAAACGTGTAATTAAACAACATGTTGAAAGGCTGAAACAGTTACCATTGTGTATAAACACAGCTTACCGGTTCCCCGTAGCCGGAGTTCTTTCAGTTCTTCACGAAAGAGTCCTAACTGGCGCACACTCTGCTTTCTTTCGCCTTCGTTAGTGTTTATCATTCAGCTCTGAGGTTTATAACTGCTGATAAATACTCCACTTGTCATTGTGATCCATCGAGGAAAGTGTTGCAGCGTTCTCTCAGCAGGAGACGACCCTGCACTCGCTCCCTGTTCATTTGGTAAATACTTTGCTTCCTGTTCGCTGTGTTCATATATCGATTCTGCTGAAACATTCGAACACCGGGGATGATTATAGCACCAGGACAGTGCCGTGACCCACACGTCAGCAAATCCATTCAGAAAAAGACACCTTCTAGATACGAGGCTCGAAGCCGGAATATATTTCATTATAAAAACGGACATTTTTTTTTTATGCTTAAGGATCAAATCCAGAGACAGCGCCTGACCTTTAGCTGCTTAACCTCTTCGGCTTGGGTTTTGGTCCATTTAATGGCATCTTCCAGAGAGATTATATAAGGCATGTAACAAATCAACCAATTCATGATTCAATTTGATTCATGATATAAAAAAGAATAAATGATTTTTTGTAAACAAAAAATGCAACATTTATTATAATAATAATAGTAATAATAACTTTAGCTACCATTTGTTTTCTTATTCTTTATCAATTAAAATATTCCATTTGATAAATAAATAAAACAAACAAACAAATTACTACTACTATGACTAATAATAATAAAACTTTAGCTCATATTTATTTTATTCTTTATCAATTTAAATATTATTTTTGATAAATTAAATAAATATTACTACTACTACTACTAATAATAATAATAACTTTAGGGCGGCACGGTGGTGTAGTGGTTAGCGCTGTCGCCTCACAGCAAGAAGGTCCGGGTTCGAGCCGGGTTCGAGCCCCTTTCGCCCGTAGTAAGCTGGGATAGGCTCCAGCTTGCCTGCGACCCTGTAGAACAGGATAAAGCGGCTACAGATAATGAGATGAGATAATAACTTTAGTTCATTTATTTTCTTATTCTTTATCAATTTAAATATTCATTTGATAAATAACCACCACCATTAATAATAATAATAATAATAATAACTTTCGTGGCGGCACGGTGGTGTAGTGGTTAGCGCTGTCGCCTCACAGCAAGAAGGTCCGGGTTCGAGCCCCGGGGCCGGCGAGGGCCTTTCTGTGCGGAGTTTGCATGTTCTCCCCGTGTCCGCGTGGGTTTCCTCCGGGTGCTCCGGTTTCCCCCACAGTCCAAAGACATGCAGGTTAGATTAACTGGTGACTCTAAATTGACCGTAGGTGTGAGTGTGAATGGTTGTCTGTGTCTATGTGTCAGCCCTGTGATGACCTGGCGACTTGTCCAGGGTGTACCCCGCCTTTCGCCCGTAGTCAGCTGGGATAGGCTCCAGCTTGCCTGCGACCCTGTAGAAGGATAAAGCGGCTAGAGATAATGAGATGAGATGAATAACTTTCGTTTCATTTTCTGAATAACCACATTTGTAAATGTTGGAGTAAAATATAAACTTTTATGAACATTTATATTCCATTCATTTGCTTCTCTTTTCTCTATCTTTCAGCAGTCTGTAAAAAGAGAGCGACGATTTCCTGTTAAATCTGTTTGTACACAATCACACAGCAGCTCTTTCACGTTTTAGATCTGGGTTTTTGTGTGTGTGTTTTCAGCATTAGAACTGTGTTACTTCCGCCTATAGTGAAGTTATGTGTATTCCCAATTGTTACTGTATGTTACTGTGCCCTCTGCTGTCTAATCAACACCATTACAGTTCAGAAAAACTACTAGATTACGCAGCCTGATAATCACCATTCATTTTTTGTGTTTGATTCGAATCGTCATAAAGTTGTATCATGATTTATCATCATACAACAGATTAGACTTTGAAATATGCAGAGACTCAAAGTAACTAAGAATGTAAATCAGTTTTTTTTTAAAGTATCTACACTTTGTTTTTTTTCACCAAATATTTTAGACTTTTACTCACTGCATTTCAAAAGAAAAAGCAGTAACTTCTCCTCATGACATTTCCACACATTGTTACATTTGTTAATAACCATATATTTGTAGTGCCACGCTACAAACACAACATCTTGCGCTAAGCTCATACATAGCCGGTTGATCTGTAAGAACTGTAAAATTTGGGTGGAGTAAAAATAACTGAAAAATTTGGGTGGAGTAAATATGCAAATGAAGCCACAGTAGCTGCAACAGTAGTGACGGAAGACTCTGGTAAAACCAATGGTGCCAGCGACATATAGTCATGTATGGCCTTCTGGCACTGATGGCAGCATGTACGGTTTTCACGGCATGTTGTTCTGTGAACATTTTGAGCTCGATGGTTGTGACAGAATGCTACAGTAACCCCTGGTAGCCCAAGTAAGCCTCACATATGCCTCAAGGATGCCTTCATGGTTGCGATGGATAAATTCATCCAGTGCTTGACCCACAGCAATTTTGAACATGATGAAACATTCCAGGGATGGAAGCCACACCCTCCTGATTGTCGAGGTACAGTGGGGCAAAAAAGTATTTAGTCAGTCAACAATTGTGCAAGTTCTCCCACTTAAAAAGATGAGAGGCCTGTAATTTTCATCATAGGTATACCTCAACTATGAGAGACAAAATGAGAAAAAAAAAATCCAGAAAATCACATTGTCTGATTTTTAAAGAATTTATTTGCAAATTATGGTGGAAAATAAGTATTTGGTCAATAACAAAAGTTCATCTCAATACTTTGTTATATACCCTTTGTTGGCAATGACAGAGGTCAAACGTTTTCTGTAAGTCTTCACAAGGTTTTCACACACTGTTGCTGGTATTTTGGCCCATTCCTCCATGCAGATCTCCTCTAGAGCAGTGATGTTTTGGGGCTGTCGCTGGGCAACACGGACTTTCAACTCCCTCCAAAGATTTTCTATGGGGTTGAGATCTGGAGACTGGCTAGGCCACTCCAGGACCTTGAAATGCTTCTTACGAAGCCACTCCTTCGTTGCCCGGGCGGTGTGTTTGGGATCATTGTCATGCTGAAAGACCCAGCCATGTTTCATCTTCAATGCCCTTGCTGATGGAAGGAGGTTTTCACTCAAAATCTCACGATACATGGCCCCATTCATTCTTTCCTTTACACGGATCAGTCGTCCTGGTCCCTTTGCAGAAAAACAGCCCCAAAGCATGATGTTTCCGCCCCCATGCTTCACAGTAGGTATGGTGTTCTTTGGATGCAACTCAGCATTCTTTCTCCTCCAAACACGACAAGTTGAGTTTTTACCAAAAAGTTCTATTTTGGTTTCATCTGACCATATGACATTCTCCCAATCCTCTTCTGGATCATCCAAATGCTCTCTAGCAAACTTCAGACGGGCCTGGACATGTACTGGCTTAAGCAGGGGGACACGTCTGGCACTGCAGGATTTGAGTCCCTGGCAGCGTAGTGTGTTACTGATGGTAGCCTTTGTTACTTTGGTCCCAGCTCTCTGCAGGTCATTCACTAGGTCCCCCCGTGTGGTTCTGGGATTTTTGCTCACTGTAATTGTGATCATTTTGACCCCACGGGGTGAGATCTTGCGTGGAGCCCCAGATCGAGGGAGATTATCAGTGGTCTTGTATGTCTTCCATTTTCTAATAATTGCTCCAACAGTTGATTTCTTCACACCAAGCTGCTTACCTATTGCAGATTCAGTCTTCCCAGCCTGGTGCAGGTCTACAATTTTGTTTCTGGTGTCCTTTGACAGCTCTTTGGTCTTGGCCATAGTGGAGTTTGGAGTGTGACTGTTTGAGGTTGTGGACAGGTGTCTTTTATACTGACAACGAGTTCAAACAGGTGCCATTAATACAGGTAATGAGTGGAGGACAGAGGAGCCTTTTAAAGAAGTTGTTACAGGTCTGTGAGAGCCAGAAATCTTGCTTGTTTGTAGGTGACCAAATACTTATTTTACCGAGGAATTTACCAATTAATTCATTAAAAATCCTATAATGTGATTTCCTGGATTCTTTCCCCCCATTCTGTCTCTCATAGTTGAGGTATCTCTCATCTTTTTAAGTGGGAGAACTTGCAGAATTGATGGCTGACTAAATACTTTTTTGCCCCACTGTAGCTCCTGGCTCTCATGTATTCTGATAGAAGGGCCCAAACGTGTGACAGCTGACCCCTGGAAGATTCAAAATCATCTACCATGAAGTTATTGTGGCTATGTGAGACTGAAGTGTAAGCAAGCGAAATTGTGTTTAATGTCGTCAAATTCGTCTACAATTACAATAAACCAAATATAAGATTGTTCAACCTGTTTCTCAAATTGTTTTCAACTAATTTCAAGCTTGAAATAGCCTTTCTAGAGTTCTACAGTATTGTTAGTTTAGCATTTATTTCGAGAAAATAAAGCAACATTTTCAGCCAGTAGAATCAGAAAATAAAGCTTTAAATTAGTAAAAGTACTTAGAAATAGTATTACTGATCTTATATTTGTTTTACTATAATCTGATCATGAGAAAACATTCGATAAATTTGACAACATTCATGACTTTTTTAATAGCTGAGACATCCCTGTAGTGTGTCAGGTGACATCTGAGCATCAGACAGCTTCACACAGGTTCACGACCACGCCCAAGTGATTTTGGACTGAATTTTGGACTAACATGGTCCAGAACATTGTCACACATGTTCCGTCTGTACATCCTCAGCACGCGCTTGTGCATTACCGTGGTGTTATGAAGCTTAGTGCTCACAAACAGTCTTTGAGACGTTTCCAGAATTGTGAAAGCTGGACTGGGTGTTATAAAGCCAAAGAACCATACAGAATAGCAGGAGTAGCTTTAGCAACTCGCAGCATCTGCGCTATAGACATCCTTCCACCTTTTTTAGGCTTGGAAAATCTGTCCCAAAGCCGATTCCGAGTTTGAGAGTCAGAAGGAACAGATCACAGTTTCTCACTGGGTGTTTTCAATCACTGTTCCATCATGTACTGTGTATATGTTTACATGAAGGAACCAGTTCTGACCATTGACGCAGAGAAACTAGCTTCTGCCCTGAGCTGACTATAGTGCCCCCTTTCTGCAATGCTCAGAACACACTTTGTGTTATAATTTTGCCATGACACATTCTTGAATGGGCGATACAATGGTGTAGTGGTTAGCACTGTTGCCTCACAGTAAGAAGGTTCTGGGTTTGAGTCCAGTGGCCAATGGGGGCCTTTCTGTGTGGAGTTTGCTTGTTCTCCTCGTGTCTGCATGGGTGCTCCGGTTTCCCCCAAAGACATGCAGGTTAGGCTAATTGGTGGCTCCAAATTGACCATAGGTGTGAGTGTGAATGGTTGTTTGTCTCTGTGTCAGCCCTGCGATGATCTGGTGGCTTGTCCAGGGTGTACCCCACCTCTCGCCCATAGTCAGCTGGGATAGGCTCTAGCTTGCCTGCGACCCTGTACAGGATAAGCAGTTATGGATAATCGAATGGATGGACATTCGTGAACCCACCAACACGTGAAATCTATTTTGTGTCACTTGAAGAGTGTGTGTTTATGTGGACACATCAGGGCAGGGGCTTCAATCTCCTCCACAGAGGACCAGTGTGGCTGCAGGCATTCATTCCAGCCAAATGGGAGACACGATTGAGAGCTGATTGGAGGAGCTGAACTGATTAAACAAGTGGAATAACGTGTGACTCCTGGTCAGATGGAATGAACTCTGTCGCAGCTACACCAGCCCTCTGTGGAGGGGATTGAACACCCACTGCGTTGGGGTATGTTTCAGCCATCATGCTAACCATACAACAGAAGACTTCGCGATGAAAAGACTCTGAAAACACTAAAGTCTGACACACTCTCACATCTAAACACCAGACACCTTTTTGAGTGATCATCTCTGTACAATGTCACTATTTGCATGAGCCACTAAAGACTAAAGATAATATTAAACACGGTCGATTTCATCAGAACGCCAAGAGTGACATGAGACAGCTATCCTGATCATCTTACACCAGACAATCGAGATGACTGGAGCACATCACAACTCAATGAGAGCAAAACTCTCATAATTATATTCACTTGAAAAATAGTTTAGTGTAAACCCAGCATGAACTGCACAATTTTTTTAATGACTATCACAAAAAACTAGACTGCATTTCTGAAGAGAAAATGCAAAGTGTGCTTTCTGAGCTGCTGCAGTGGGCCACTAACCATAACTGGATCAGACACAGGACCACACGCTCTAAAATCTCTTAAATGGCTCAGCTTGTAGGATGATTGTGCAGATACGGCAAACCATTACCATCGAGCGTGCTAACATGCTAACAGTTAGCATGCTTACATGATACAGTTAACATGCTAATAGCTACCATGATAACATGCTAATAGCTAACATGTTAACTGTTAGCATGCTAATTGCTAGCATGCTAACAGCTAGCATATTAACATGCCAACAGTTAGCATGTTAACATGTACAGGTTAACTTGTTAAAATGCTAAGTTTAACATGTTAACAGCAAGCATGCTAACAGATTGCTGGCTAACATGCTATGGCTAACATGCTAACATGATAACTGTTAGCATGTTAGCCTCAACGTGTTAGCATGTTAGCCATTAACAAAATAGCATGCCAAGTTAACATATTAGCATGTTAAGGCTAATATACTAGCATGCTATGATTAACATGCTAACTGCTAGCATGCTAATAAGCAAATGGTTAACATTCTAACAAGGCAGCATGGTAGTGTAGTGGTTAGCACTGTTGCCTCACAGCAAGAAGTTCTGGGTTTGAGCCCAGTGACCAACGGGGGCCTTTCTATGTGGAGTTTGCATGTTCTCCCCGTGTCTGTATGGGTTTCTTCTGGGTGCTCTGGTTTCCCTCACAGTCCAAAGACATGCAGGTTAGGATAATTGGTGGCTGGTACAACAGAGGGGCACAGCTAAGGGAATTTGCACCGGAAGATAAAGTCCTCATTTTACTGCCCACCTCAAGTTCAAAATTGGTCACCAAGTGGCAAGGGCCCTTTGAGGTCACATGGCGAATTGGGGAGGTCGACTATGAGATCAAATGGCCAGATAGAGGCGACACATTTCAAATTTACCACCTCAATCTCCTGAAACCGTGGAGAGAGGAGGTTCCTGTGGCTCTGGCAATGGTAGTTTCGGAGAGGGTGGAGCTGGGACCAGAGGTAAGTCCAAAAAGTGTGGCCCAATTCACCCCAGTCCCCTGTGGAGACCACCTCTCACCATCCCAGAGAGCACAGGTAATTAGGTTGCAGGAGGAATTCTCTGATGTGTTCTCACCCCTCCCTGGTCACACTAACGTCATAGAACACCACATTGAGACTCCTCCAGGGGTGGTGGTGCGCAGCCACCCATATCGGCTCCCTGAACACACGAAAAATGTGGTTCGGGACGAACTTCAGGCTATGCTTAAAATAGGAGTAATTAAGGAGTCGCACAGTGACTGGAGCAGCCCGGTGGTCTTGGTTCCCAAGGCCGAGGGGTCGGTCCAGTTCTATGTGGACTATAGAAAAGTCAACGCCATGTCTAAATTTGACTCATATCCAATGCCCCGCGTTGATGAACTGCTTGATTGGTTAGGTGCGGCTTGCTTTTATTCGACACTGGATTTGACAAAGGGATATTGGCAGATGTGAGTGTGAGTGGTTGTGTGTCTCGATGTGTCAGTCCTGTGATGATCTGGTGACTTGTCCAGGGTGTACCCCAGCTCTCGCCTATAGTCAGCTGTTAAGGGGTCTAGCTCACTCATGACCCTGCACAGGATAAGCGGTTACGGATAATGGATGGATTAGCATGCTAACAGCTTGCATGTTAATGTGCTAAAGCTAACATCTCATCTCATTATCTGTAGCCGCTTTATCCTGTTCTACAGGGTCGCAGGCAAGCTGGAGCCTATCCCAGCTGACTACGGGCGAAAGGCGGGGTACACCCTGGACAAGTCGCCAGGTCATCACAGGGCTGACACATAGACACAGACAACCATTCACACTCACATTCACACCTACGCTCAATTTAGAGTCACCAGTTAACCTAACCTGCATGTCTTTGGACTGTGGGGGAAACCGGAGCACCCGGAGGAAACCCACGCGGACACGGGGAGAACATGCAAACTCTGCACAGAAAGGCCCTCGCCAGCCATGGGGCTCAAACCCGGACCTTCTTGCTGTGAGGCGACAGCGCTAACCACTACACCACCGTGCCACCCCTAAAGCTAAAAAAATTAACATTGTTCTCAGTGATACCGCCGGTGTGTGGAAAGTGCTGGATTTAAACCTGAGTGTGCTTTGGCTTGTGTTAGTAGATCAAATAGAAATGGAATTATAGTCAAAGTCGATATAAAAATAATCTCATTTATTTTGATCGCCGAACTGCACAGGGCCGTCACTGTGTTTACTGGAATATTGCATTCATCATATACACAAACAATTGTTGTGTGGTTTTTTTTTTGTTTGTTTTTTTTTAGAATCGCACATTCAGATCTACAGGTTGAATTGGATGAGTCAAACCAACCAGAGAGAACAGACACACACATGAGTCAGAGTAAAAACATGTGGTAAACAGTAGAGCAGTATCGAAGTTCCACATGGTACACATTTTTAAAGATGTTACACAAAAACAAAATCAAATGCAAACAAAAAAAGAGACAAAAATAGCTCCAGACCTCCAAGGGTTAACACGTAACAGCGGAAATGAGACCTAACACACATCACTGTGATCTATTTGCTGCTATGTACACGCTGTATTCATTAGAGAGCTGTTAGCATTAGGCTAGAGTTGTTAGCATGCTAGCTAGCATGTGAGTGCTGTTGCTAGTTAGCCTTAGCTAACATTTTTCTCACACTTTGTGAATCTTTTTACTTTTAGTTTCATGAGTTAGCTTGAGTTAGGAACATTAACCAAATTTAATTTTGATTATTAATTCAACTTTTACTTGAGTAAAGAATTTGGATTATTTAAATTTGGACCTGTGCAGATAGACATGCTAGAAACTGATTTCTAGCAGTAATACATTTACACATGAACGTTTATAAATAATAATAATAATAATAATAATAATAATAAGTTAGATTTATATAGCACCTTTCAAGAAACCCAAGGACGCTTTACAATTATAGACAAGGGAAAAAATAAATAAATTAATAAAAAGTAAAAAGTCCACCAAGTAGGGGTCAGGATGTAATTCCCGTGGTGTAGCAGCCACAGTCCCACCAAAAGGCGCACGAAAACAAGTCCCACATCTCCAGCACCGCCGCCGTGACGCCGCCAGTAACATCGCTCAAACACCACGCCATGGATCCACAAAGCGAGCACAGAAGCACCGCCACGCAGAGCGCTGGTGTGTCCCAAACCGCCTGCACAGCCGTTGCGACACCACCGAGCAACATCGCTCGGAACATCACACCAAGCACTAAAGGACAGAGCGCTGGACAACCATAATGTAAAATGAGCAACAGGCTCACTGCAGTCCATAACTGGGAGCACAGGCATCGCCCACGGCGAACCAAGGCCTGGAGGGAACCGGCGCCCAAAACTGGGTCCGGAGCTACACCACAACCGGCGGACAAAACACTCAAACAAACATCAAACTACACAAACACACAGAAAATAAATAAATAAATAAATAAAAAGAAAAAGAAATTAAAAAAAAAAAAAGCTCTGGTGAGAAGCGGCAGCCAGAACGCGCACGACGTACTCTCAACCGGAAACGGAAATGAAAAAAAAAGGATTTTTAAAGGATTTTATAAAGGATTTTTCTATTTTTTTTAATTAAATAGCATAATTTTATATCTACAGTATATATTGTACTAAATCTATACATTGTTCTTTGTAGTTTTTTTGATGAAGTTGCCAATTTTGGCATATTAGCTCATCTTAAAACAGGTCATGTCTCCTTTAACAAGATGGTGGCTTGTGTATACGCAGAGGTTCGACGCTATCCGCTACGAAACTTCGTTATACATGTTATAATGACAGACAAGCTTCTTCTTCTTCATTACCTTAGAAATTGCTTCCTATGTCCAAAGATATTCATAGTAATGTAGAGACAAAGCTAAAGCTAGCACCAAATCTACACCACTGTAATTATTAGCCAGAAAATAAACTAGCTGGATTTAAAACAACACCAACAATTAAACATTTTAAACCATCAAGTTGACAGCAGTTGTCCATGACATTTTCCTCTGTCTCGCAAGAACAATATCATGCAGATGAAGGGGATGTGATCATTTTGATGCCCTGAGGGTCGCTTTTCTCCGTTTTGGGAGTATTTTCCTCCCTCTTGAGGTAAACCATACGGCCTGACGGAAACAGGAAGCAGCCAAACGCAAGGGAGGAGCTTTAACTAATTAGCATAACTATGGAACTGTGTCACACCAAGATGGCAATGTGCCAAAAACATTGTGACTCTTCATCGACCTCGGAGAGTTTTGAGTCGCAGGGATGTAATTTGTGGTTGATATCTGTGAATAGATCCGTGAAACAAAAGACAGATATTTGTATCTTTTCTCTGTTCCTGCTTTTGTGTTCTCGTTTCTTTCTCTTTAAGATCAAAACATTAGGTGTGTAACTCCATACTCGCTACCGTGGAGTCGAGTCCATGGGTTCTAAGGCTAAGATAGCTAAGCGCTAGCTAGAATGAGTTAGTTATCTTTCTAGAAAAATGACATGTGATCTAACCTTGCTCTATCTTGCAGCTGCACTCACTAGGCAGGCTTTCCTTTTCTGCTGGAGGGAGAGCCGAGTCCGCCATGTTCGCCCACGCCGACTTGTTTTGCTTAAAATAGGGTGACCAGACGTCCCGACAGTCCCGATTTGGGGTTGTGTGTCCCGAGTCCCAACAAAAGTCTGTCGGGACACGGATATGTCCCGGTTTTCGCCACTCGCGGCGTTTGCGACTGAGCAGCGTGGGAATCATTAGCGGAGTCTGCATTTACTATTTTGATGAATTGACAGGAATCGCAAACTTTCCTGGTTACTGCCCCCTGGCCCTGTGGCATGGGTGTTTATTTAGCCACATTATTCCAGACAACAGAACGTGTTGCTATGCAACAATAAAATAAACATTAACTGGCGCGAATGTTCTTTGTCTAGCAGCTAGCAGCAGTAATGCCGCAGCAATTATGCCGAAAAGAAAATGTACCTTTTCCAAAGATTTACAGGGCACCTACCCCTTCCTCCGAGAGGCGCAGGACAATGGCACAAAGCCTACTGCACACACTGTAAGTGTTCCTTCTCCGTAGCCCACGGTGGTAACGCCGATATACAGGATCACATTAAAACGGCTAAACACAAGCGGTGGGTTGAGGCAGGGATAATGCATTTTGTTTAAGGTGGGTGGATTGACAGTCGCCTTAGCTTTGTTCCTGTGCTTTGTTCTTGTACTGAGTTGGGTAGCCTATGGCCAAGTTTACATTAGACCGTATCTGTCTCGTTTTCTTCGCGGATGCACTGTCCGTTTATATTAAACCGCCTGGAAACGCCGGGAAACGGGAATCCGCCAGGGTCCACGTATTCAATCCAGATCGTGTCAGCTCCGGTGCTGTGTAAACATTGAGAATACGCGGATACGCTGTGCTGAGCTCTAGCTGGTGTCGTCATTGGACAACGTCACTGTGACATCCACCTTCCTGATTCGCTGGCGTTGGTCATGTGACGCGACTGCTGAAAAACGGCGCGGACTTCCGCCTTGTATCACCTTTCATTAAAGAGTATAAAAGTATGAAAATACTGATGCAAATACTGCCCATTGTGTAGTTATGATTGTCTTTAGGCTTGCCATCCTTCCACTTGCAAGTGGTAAGTGACGCGCATGCCCGACATGCACTGAGATCACACACACAGCGGCTCAGTCCCGAATTACTGCTCGTGCACTTCACTCGCGCGCTCTGTGAGCTGCGCAGGGCCGGAATGCGCACCCTCCAGAGGGCACTCGCTGTTCAGGGCGGAGTGATTTGGAGCGCAGGATGCCTGCGGAGCCGAGCGTATCCGTGTATTGGCGTTGCTGTGTGCACGCGAATCGTTTTTAAAACGTTAATCTGATGATCCGCTGATACGGTCTAATGTAAACCCCACCTATGTTGCAAATGATGTGCGCTCCTGTGGGGGCTATCCTCGGGCTGTCGCCCCTCTCCTCCTTTATTGCTGTTTTGTTTGAGTATATATTCTCAAATCACTTGTCTCTTTTTTGTTTCTGTTTAACATACCATTCTGACAGTTTGGCCATATTGCTGTGTTGAACAGCTTGTTGCACCTTCCATTAAAGTGTTCACTTTTGTCCACATCTTCTTGCTTTATTCATTCAGTTGTGGGGAATGGTTAGTAAGGTTGATTCTGACCTAGGCTATGTTGAGGTCACAGATCTACTTTTTAAGTTCATGCTATAGTGCATACAATTTTAGAGATATAGCCTACATGTGCATATGCATTCTTCTTGGTGTTCTCACAAACAGGTGAAATAAATCAGTGTAAATGTGGCCTATGGACATAGCCTGGCCTATTCTCAGCCATTACAAAATCTGTTGTCTGACCATAATTTAACTGATCTGTGTACCACTATGCTACTAGATAACAAAATGCCTGTTTGTTTTATTTCATGTGAGATGTTGATAAATGTGAGCTTCAACAAAATGATAAGAGCACCTCTCTGAGTGTCACGTTTACGTAAAAAAAAAGGTGTGCGTGCACGAGCATGGTCGCGCGCAAAAGTGTCCCGGTTTCAGACTAGGGAAATCTGGTCACCCTAGCTTAAAAGTAGTTTGGTTCAAACACATCCCATGGTGATCACGTGATATTGGCGCTCGCTTGCTTCAGCAATCTCCGGAATTGTAAAATGCGGGACGGTTTTTATCTCAGCAGAAAATTTACACACAGGATACATGGTGTATGTGTGTGTGCAGCAGCGAAACGTCTCGAAACTCCAACAGTGATAGAACATTTTACCCAGAATTCAAGATCCTTCATATTTGCTCACTAGAACAGCTGTAAAAATATCTTGAACCAATCAGCTTGGACTGGATTTGGATTCGTGTCTCTTTGGATAAAGGAAATACGTTCAAGTCACATGTCTTTTATCTGAATTGGGCTCTATAATTTTAGACACATGCTTTTCCACAGACTTTTATGACTGTCCTGCTAGAGTGATCCCTCTGACCACTGTCTTTCGCACATGTGCAATATTCTTGCCATCTTTCTCTCTCTCTCTCTCTCTCTCTCTCTTATAAAAGCCAAATCCATCATGTTAAAACACTGCCACAATTTGAGTGGTGATTCTTTTTTTTTTTTCAATCAAACCTCTCAAAATGAAAGTGTGGGTCCAGGATCTTCCCCCCCCCCATCATGTTTTTCATGCATGCAATTACGCAATTACATGGACAGGGGGTCAGTGACCCTCGTTAGGCACTGATTGTATGAGATGTCTGCTAAATATAAGCCTGTATTTGTCCGAGCACTGATTTTGTGCCAAGTAATAATGCATGTGACTCATGGATAAGTGCATTACAGGACGTGGCTAAGTGAAGTCTGGATGAATTGATGCAGTCAGTAGGTGGAAATGCAATGTCAAGGAAAATTGCAGTCATGGAAATAAGGTGTCTGTGTATTCGCTGATTACATGGTATACTGTGATATACTGTCCATGCCTGCCTATTTTAGAGAAGGCTTTCTAGATGGGCAGCATTTTAAGGTCAACATTACATGTGTACTCCTGTTCCTACTGTGAGGTTGAGTATTTTCTGACAACAGCACATCCTGAAGTGGTTTTATTCTTCTTACAGTTGCAGTCAGAAGTTAACATACAGTGACATGAATGTCATCTTGGATATGAATGCCATGGCAATATTTGGGCTTTCGGTAATTTCTTTGAACTGTTCTTTTTCTGTGGCAGAATGATTGTACAGCATACAGCTTTAATAAAAAAATGAGAATTTGGTTTACAAGTTTTAATTTTCTTTGGGTTTTCTGAAATCAACACAGGGTCAAATTTATACATACAGGGTCAAAAATTTACATACACTCACTTAGATTATTAATTCAGAGGTGCTGAAATTTCCAAAATGTCTCTTATCTTGCCAAGGCCGAGGTCTCTTAACTTCCTGTTAGTGATCATGATTGACTACAGCTGGTAGCTTCTCTGTGCCTTCATAAACAGGGTTTGTTTACAGCACTCATTGGATTGACCAACACACAGTAAAATGGGAAAGTCCAAGGAGCTCAGTGCAGATCTGAGAAAGAGGGTCACAGATACACACAACTCAGGAATGTCTCTTGGAGCCATTTCTACACAGGTGTGAATTCCAAGATCAGTTCAAACAATTCTATCCAAGTTATTGTGAGGTGTAGTCACACTGCCAAGCCACTTTGATTCAAGAAAACCCAAACTGTCACCCTCGGTTGAAAGGAAATTGGTTTGGATGGTCAGGAACAACCTGGGAACCACCATGACACAGCCCTGCCATGAACTGGAAGCTGATGGATCACTGTCTACAGTTCAGATCACCATGGACTAAGAGGCTGCTATCCAAGAAATAACCCCCTGCTCCAAAATTAACACCTTGAAGCTTAACTAAAGTTTGAAGCTGACCACACAGACAAAGAAAAAGCCTTCTGGAGGAAAGCTGTATGGTCAGATGAGACAAAGATTGAGTTGTTTGGCCACAATGACCACCATGTACAGAGGGACACTGTACCAGCTGCTGGGGGTGGTAGGATCATCATGCTCTGGGGCTGTTTTGCTGCCAGTGGAACTGGTTCATTGCACAAAGTGGATGGAATAATGAAGAAGGAGGACTACCTCAGAATTCTTCAGCATAAACCATCAGAAACTTGAACACGACTTGGGACTTGGGAGTTACAACAGGACAGTGAACCCAAACACGCATCAGAGCTGGTTGTGGAGGATAAAGTAGGCTAACATTAAGCTTAAAACAAGTCCTGACTTCAACCCTATTGAAAATATATGGACCGTGCTTATAAGTCAAGTCCATGCCAAAAAATAATAACAGTAATTGAACTCTACCATGAAGCGTCATGAAATATCCAACCAGAATTCTCCCAGAAGCTTGTTCATGGTAAACAAAAATGTTTGGTCAAGGTGAATCTTGTGAAGAAACATTTTACCCAAATATTAAGTGTACTGTATGTATATTTTTTACCCTGCATGCATAATTTTGACCCTGTGTTGATTTCAGAAAGCCCAAAGAAAATAACTTGTGAACCAAATTCTAGTGTTTTTTTTTCTTTAATGCTGTATGCTGTACAATCATTCTGTCACAGAAAAAGAACAGTTCAAAGAAATTACTGAAAGCCCAAATATTGCCATGACATTCATGTCACCTGTATGTAAACTTCTGACCACAACTGTATACCACAGTGATTTGTCAATGATTACATGTTTTTGTTGATTAAAGAATTGGCATGCCATACATTTGTATGTGTATAAAGCTACATTTAATGCTGAACATCTCTGAAACAAGTTCATCTCATCTCATCATCTCTAGCTGCTTTATCCTGTTCTACAGGGTCGCAGGCAAGCTGGAGCCTATCCCAGCTGACTACGGGCAAAAGGCGGGATACACCCTGGACAAGTCGCCAGGTCATCACAGGGCTGACACATAGACACAGACAACCATTCACACTCACACCTACGGTCAATTTAGAGTCACCAGTTAACCTAACCCGCATGTCTTTGGACTGTGGGGGAAACCGGAGCACCCGGAGGAAACCCACGCGGACACGGGGAGAACATGCAAACTCTGCACAGAAAGGCCCTCGCTGGCCATGGGGCTCAAACCTGGATCTTCTTGCTGTGAAGCGACAGCGCTAACCACTACACCACCGTGCCACCCCTGAGACAAGTTAGTCCCTGTTTTCTCTTATGTTATAGGAACTGTAAACAGTTGTTCATTCACCAGCTTCTCTTTCATCTATCTTGATGCTAATAATAAAAAAAAAGACACAGCTTGTCAGGTTACTGAGAAACAATGAAGCGTATACTCCTCTGTCCTGAAGATGCCAGAAATCATAAGGTTACAGTTTTACGGTTACATTCAGAGGTGGAAAAACCCGAGTGCAGAAAGTAAAAACCCTGCCACATTTTTGCTCCAGCCAATTCAATGAACCAGCTGATCCTAATTACCACATCCCCTAAGCCAGGTTGATGAGCTAATTGGTGAAATCACCTGTGTTGAGAGCACAGGCAGAAGGAAAACCTAAGCAGGACTTTTACTTTGTCAATCCAGTTTTTCCACCTCTGGTTACATTACAGGTATTTTGCAGATGCTCTTATCCAGAGCGATGTACAACAAGCAGTTTAGGGTTAGGTTCCTTGCTCAAGGGCACTTCAGCCATTCTTGCTGGCCTAGGGAATCAAACCAGTGACCTTTTGGTCCCAAACCAGCTTCCTTAACCTTTAAACCGTGGCTTCCCCATGTTATAAAGCACTGACACTGGAGACTCCTTCCATAAATGTTACATAAACACGTCTCCTTACTGAAAACGTCACCATATCTATGATGACACATTATTAATCTGTTTGTGTGTCGCCTCCACCGTACAAGGCCCTGTGAGTGAGCGGTTTCTATAGAAACGATTATCATTTTAATATGTTATCATTAATTAATCAACCAGGGAGTCCATGGCCTAATGGTTCGAGAAGCAGCTTTGAGACCAAAAGGTTGCCAGTTTAAGTCCCTGGACCAGCAGGAATGGCTGAAGTGCCCTTGAGCAAGGCATCTAACCCCAACTGCTCCCCAGGCTGTTCTGGGTATGTTGTAGGTCACTCTGGATAAGAGTGTCTGCTAAATGCCGTTAATGTAATGTAACTGTTAATTAATCAATACCTACCAAGCAATACGAATTTTTCTTAAAGTTAACATTTCAATGTACTGTATATTACAGGCTGAAAATGTCCCCAAACCTGATTTTCTTTCTTTCTTTCTTTCTTTCTTTCTTTCTTTCTTTCTTAAGAAAGATTCAGCTTTATTGTCATTGACCAGAGTACAAGTACAAAGCTAACAAAATGTAGCCAACCAAAACCTTTGGCTGTTTGCTAGAATTCAGTCACAGTGATGTGTGACAAGATTTCCGACAACACCACATACAAATACACTGATCAGCCATCAAATTAAATCCACTAACAGGTGAATAAATGAATAACATTAATTATCTCTTTATAATGGCACCTGTCGAGGGGTGGGGTATACTGTATTAGGCAGCAAGAGAACAGTTAGTTCTTGAAGTTGATGTGTTGGAAGCAGGAAAAATGGGCGAGTGTAAGGATCTGAGTGAATCTGACAAATTGTGATGGCTAGATGACTGGGTCTGAGCATCTCCAAAATGGCACATCTTGTGGGGTGTTCCCGGTATGCAGTGGTTAGTACCAAACAAAAGTGCTCCAAGGATCTGAAGGACAACTGGTGAACTGGCGACAGGGTCATAGGTGTCAAAGGCTCATTGATTTACATGGGGCATGAAGGCTAGCCCATATGGTCCAATCCCAGAGAAGTGCTACTGTAGCACAAACTGCTGAAAAAGTTAATGCTGATGAAAACAGAAAGGTGTCATCATTTACTTTTTTAAGCGGTTTGTGCAACAGTAGCTCTTCTGTGGGATTGGACCATATGGTCTAGCCTTTGTGCCCTTTGCTAGCGGGCACAAAGATTCAAAGAATCCTGAACAGAACCGGTTCAAGAACCTGTTCCGTGTTGGTTGAAAAGGGGTATTAGAGAGGGTTCCATGGACCACTCCACTGGAAAACCAAGAACCCTTAACAATCCAAAGAAACCTTAATAAACCCTTTTCTAAGATTGGATTAAATCTGGTGGGGTTTTATTTTTATTTCTTATTTCTGTTTTAGTGATGAACAGAGCATTTTTTTTTCTTTTTTGTTACGGAAGCCAGTTGAACTGGTTGGTTCTGGGTTCTATGAAAATGAGGGGTGCTTTCATATCTATTAATCCATTTGCAGATTCTGGATCAGAGTGAAATGTATACTTTTGATTGACTTGATATTTGTCTTGATTTGGTTTCACACTGCACTTAATTAAATGAAACAAAAAGGTCCATGCAGGTCTGAAAACATCCCCATAAAACTCTCTCATTCATCCGTCAGAAATGCAGTCATGGAAAAGTAGAAATAAAACATTATCAAATGAGTGCAGTCACAGAACCAGAGCTCAATATGAGAGTTAATGAGAGTAAGTTATCTTCACTCAGATGCTCTCGGACCTGAATACGACTGTTGTGTTCTCACCTGCTTAAAGAACCGCAGCATGGTGGAGAACACACCAAGGTTATGTTCAAACACACTAAGCACTTGGTCTCAGTATAGCCAGGAGCCTTGTTTGCTTTCTGAGCTTGTCTAGGAAGCAATGTGTGGAGCCCTTCCTAGACAGAGATGTCTCACACAATTTGTCTCTTGTCATTTTCCTTCTGCAAATAGCAGGTCGGGATAACTGCGTTTCATTTGTAAACCTTTGTCAAAATGCAGCTGTGTAATAAGAGTTTCATCTCAAGCATGCTGGGATCTGAACGCTGACCTGCCATGTCATTTCTCTCAGCACCTGGTGCTGATGTACGTCACATATCTTCTCTGTTTGATGATGACTTCTGCGGAATTGTAGGTATAACTTTTTATCTGCCACTGACATTTCCATTATCAAGTTCCAGCTCCTGTAGTGGGGATTTTGAACCACCACATTCTTCTTTTCTTGCTGCACCAGTGAGGCTACTCTTTCCCTTGACAATCAGAATGACACTTGCCAATCATGAGCTCATGTATGTGGAAGAGGGTAGATAGCACTTTCCTCAGAGTGTGTTACAGAGCCCTGTGATACAGCATGAGCAGAAGTTTGAGGGGAAAAAAGTAAAATTATAGATGCTAGTATTCACCTTACCCCACTGGTATCAAGTATGAGCTATCTTGTTAGTGAGAATTGGCAAACTGACCAAATTGGAAGAAAATGGGGTAAAAAAAAATACAACAAAAGCATCAGCAGCAGCAAAAGAGCTAGCACTACACAGTCAGTCAGGACATTGGACTTGAGCTTATGTTTTGGAATTCCATTCCATAGCATTTGGCAGATGCTCTTATCCAGAGTGACATGCAATGAGTGCGAAAGTTAGGTACATATCTGAGATCAGAGAGAATCAGAGTGGTTCATGAGTAATTTGGAAATGCAAGACTCATTTTTTTTAATAGCTTTTTTTTAACATATAATATTTAACCAAGGGCGGCACGGTGGTGTAGTGGTTAGTGCTGTTGCCTCACAGCAAGAAGGTCCGGGTTCGAGCCCCGTGGCTGGCGAGGGCCTTTCTGTGCGGAGTTTGCATGTTCTCCCCGTGTCCGCGTGGGTTTCCTCCGGGTGCTCCGGTTTCCCCCACAGTCCAAAGACATGCAGGTTAGGTTAACTGGTGACTCTAAATTGAGCGTAGGTGTGAATGTGAGTGTGAATGGTTGTCTGTGTCTATGTGTCAGCCCTGTGATGACCTGGCGACTTGTCCAGGGTGTACCCCGCCTTTCGCCCGTAGTCAGCTGGGATAGGCTCCAGCTTGCCTGCGACCCTGTAGAACAGGATAAAGCGGCTAGAAGAGATGAGATGAGATATTTAACCAAATCTCATCACACTAGATGTTTTTACTTTGAAGACCCTGAATCAGTGGGCTAGCTAACTAACGTTAGCCATTATCTCACTAGCACTGGGTTCAGAAACACACACAATAACCATATAGGCGTCATGTAAAAGTCTATACTGTATATATGGTGGTCAGGGGGGAAGAAAAAAAGTTTTGACCAAACTTTTGTTTTTCTTTAAAATAATTTTACGTGTCAACTTAAAAAAAAAAAATCACCAAATTAATGAAGTAACATTTTTATCACCGTTCTAACCTTGCCTGGGCTTTGTACAGTAAGTAGATAAGGAGTGACTTTAATAAATACAGCTGTAAAAATATCTGTAGGCTATGAATAAAGGCAGGAATAAAGATACAGTTTTCATAACCATAGACAGTATATTGTTATTCTATCCACATTCACTGGATATGAGCAATTGCACAGTCTGATTGGCAGGGCCAGTTCTGGAGGGGTAGCAACGGTAGCATTTGCACCCGGGACTGGTGTGGAGAGGGGCCCCAAAAAATAAGATAAAATAAAAAATAAAGAGTTCTCTCTGTTCCTGAATAAGTGCATTACTGAGTGTCTGTGAGCAAAGGAGAGCCTGAACGTTGCAACCTCCCTATTGGCTGTTTATTGGCTGTTTGTAAAAATGTATCAATTGTTGCCCTTCCCACGGGAATCATCGCGGGCTCGAGGGACGAGACCTGACGAGTTAGTTCGTTGGTAGCAGAACAAAATGTCTGGACACAAATCGGGTTTTCAGAAAAGGAAAGAAAATAAACGCAGGGTCGAAAATACAAAAAAGGAGGCAGAAAATGCAAAACGAATATACTTCTTGGCTTAGTAGATGGACAGAAGAAATCGAGGACACAGGGATGGTTACTTTTTAAGGCAGCCCGCCGTGGCTGCACAGGCTGTCAGTTGTGCCATTGAATGGTTACTTTAGGCAGCCCGCCGTGGCTGCGCAAGCTGTCAGTTGTGTCATTGAATGGTTACTTTAGGCAGCCCGCCGTGGCTGCAGGCTTATTTATTATAGCCCATTTAGTTAAAATAGTTGATGTAAAATGTTTATAGTTATAGTTATGTGATGGTTGTCCTGATTTAGACTGGTGTGTGTGTGTGTGTCAGTGGCGGCTGGTAGTCTTTCAAACAGGGGAGGCTGGTCGGTTATGATATTTCCAGATTTTAAAAGAAAAAACATAAATTTTGCCCATACTCTTGCCTCTGATCTGGCTGATTGTTGGCAGCGTCACAAACTGTGAAATAACAGGTTCTTTTGGCCCATTAGCCTACTGTCCAATATACATGATGGTGGTGTTGGGGGGGAGGGGTATATTTTAACATTTTATATTTTAAAATTGTGGCATGTTGTTTAAAAATTGATCATTATTGAAAGCAGCTCTTTGTCAGGAACCTCAGCAGTAACAGCAGAGTGTTCTGGAATAGGCACAAGCACTGACCTTGGGGAGCCAAACATAGAGCTGGGTGCCACACATTTCATTCAATGACACTTTCCCTATATTTTACTTATTTTGACTGAGAAATGTTTTATTGACAATTTTGATAACCCTTCACTTTTAATCCCGGTCTGTAGTGTGAAATGTTCTCGGCTGTGTTTTTGTTTAAAAATGTTTTCCAAATTGTAGCTGTGTTTAATTCATATAAAATATATATTCCAATATAATATACTCAGCATAAACATTTTAAATAGATTCTATATTTTTGGTCCATCCATGACATATTACTAAAGTAGCCTATTTACTGTTGTTGATGTGGGTCACTTGCTGTTAGCCAATTCACTTTCTCGTACCAGGAGAGCTGAAAGGAACGAGTATTATTCCCTACCTTTTTCACCAAGTCAGTTTGAGGCGTTGGTCTACCCTGCTCTTTAATTTTAATTTTTTCCTCGAAAGGAAGACTGGCAAATGGCTTCACCAAAATTAAATCAGCAATGCTTGGCATCCGTGCGCAGCTTTCTTGCTAGCTGACTAGCCCCCTCAAGTTCAAGTTCAGTCACTCAAATAAATGAAATTTCTGGAACTAAGATAGCAAACTTGACAACACTATATTTACACTTTATTTACAATGAAAATATATACAAACTAAAAAAGCTGGTAGAAACCGTATGTAATGAATGAAATCGAAATGTAAGCTGATCTCTTACAATACACCACAGCACTTGCGAATCCGCATGGGACTGAACTGAAATTCACCGTTGCCTGTCTATATTTGAAACGAGCTGTCAATCAAAGAAAATATCCGTCCGCTTTCACCAATCACCAGTCTCCTCGCGGAAACTGCCATGTCCCTCCCACTGTGAGGCTGGGAGTCCGTGGGCGGGCATTTTCGCAGTATTTGTCCAATAACCGTCTTGCATTTTGAGATTGAAAAGCGCAGCGCTCCAAATGCCATTGAAGTCCACTGAGGCTGGGCTGCATCGCGCTGTCACGAGGGGGAAAAACTCACGCACACATTAAAGTTATAAGGGAATGATTTCGCACTGTAGTGGGTTGAGCACATATATTTCTATGATTCTGGATCTGAAATAGCAATGTTATAAGATCGGCTATAACATAAGCCTAGCGCAATTCATCCTACACGATGTTCATCATTTTTGGAGGAGGCTGAGCCTCCCTCGTTTTCTTAGAGCAATTGCCCGTGGTGTGTATGTGTGGTTTTTTTTTTTTTTTTTGGGGGGTTGCGCGATGTTGCACCCGGGTCCAGATTAGGGCAGAACCGGCCCTGCTGATTGGCTACTCTACTATTAGGATATCAGCTCATATACTGTGAGTAGAGAAAAACAAAATGGCAGAGCGTGTTACTGAACCAACCGAGGACAAAATAAAAACTCTACTTGAAAACAAAACCCCAAAAATACAAAAAAACCCAACAAAATATGGAATAAAAGTATTTGATGGTAAGAACATAGCTTTTTGTTTAATTTATCAAGAATTATCACATTTTTCACAAACTGTTCCTGTCATTTCACTGGTTTGTTTACATTCTAAGTGGAAATTATTTTGTCGGACGTTTTGTATAAAATTTTTATCTAATTTGCAAAAAATAACAATAAAAATGCTCCATTTCTCAAAATCCAGTGAATGTGGATAGAATAAAGCAGTTATTCCACTCAATCTCATCATACATGGTTTAAAGCCATCTCGGTGCTACGCACCTCATCAGCTATCAGCTCATGTACGACTCGATTTCATGGAATAACTATTAAATGTTCAGTGTATTACGTACATGTTAAATGAAATAAATAGCAGTTGCTTTTAAATAATCACCATCTTCATGTCTTTCAGTGGGACGGTAAAGAAATCGATTAGCTCCCACCCAGATTGTCGAAGTCCTTGCTCTCACTTCCTGTATCGGAATGTTATTTTCACCACCCGTACTTGTGAACTCGTGAATATTTCCTTGAAGCCGAGCACACTGCTGATGATGCTCCCATGCAGTAGAAAATAAAACAAAATATTGATAGAAAAGGAAATCCATCTGAGTAACTGACAGATGATTGTGATGCAGTTCGGACCAGCTACATGTACATGACTCTCTTACGAGCACTTCATTTTTCTTCTTAAAAGCCAAAAAAAGAGAGAAAACATAAAAAAAGACACTCAAATTCAGTCCCAATTACAAATAATGCTAGCTAGCGACATGAGATGTGACCTGAGCAAGTCATGTTGAGTGTTTTCACCAATAATGAGTGATGTGTAAAGCTCTGTTTATACAATATTCCTCCTGTCATTAATTAATATACCATTTTTTTTCTTGGTACTGTTTAGTGGAAAATGTGACGAACTATAATAAATATTCCGACTTGTTTATAAGTGCAATATTAAGAACATGCACTAAAATAATACTGAATGTTGATCCTAAATGACTTTTATGAATATATCAGGGGCGATTTCTCAGAGACAACAAGGGAAGCCAAGCTTCCCCTAAAATTCTCTCCCCAAACTGCGGCGTCTACGACGTTGAATTCTCATTAAAACAATAACTTGCATAACATAATATATGCTCAAGATTGTATTTACGTTCATAACTATCCTGTAACTTATTTGAGTGATGTCTGACGAACTTGCAGTTCGCTATGAGAATCACCTTTGCTGCCAGGCTGTAACCTTTCTTATTTCAATGGGCTCTATGGACTGGCAGCAATGTTGCCAGATTGGGCGGTTTTAAGTGCATTTTGGCGGGATTTTAATATATTTTGGGATGGAAAACATCAGCAGTATCTGGCAACACTGACTGGCAGCCGGGTATCCGTTGCAGTCTATGAGACGGCTCTGAACAGCCAATTTCGGCTAGTTGTTATTGGTTAAAATCAACAAAATCGTCACTTCCAGGGAAGCCGGGCTTCTCTGGGACTAAACGAGACGGTGGGAGGGACAAGAAGCCGGGCTGATAAAGGATTATTGGAGGTAGTGTTTGAAAGACATGAGGAGGGCGGTACTTCGGCGAGGAACACGGAAGTATGATCAGTCAGTCCCTAGCGGATGTCGAGAAAGTGTAGTCGTGTGCCAAAGTGCTGTCCGAATTTCTTTTCATATAAACGTTTCTTCTCATTGATGTCTCTGTACATTACTCTGTAAATAAATGTAAATATTACTCGTTGTGCTCCATTAACTTTCATCCATTCTATCAGTTTGATCATTCGTGAATTGACTCGTTTATTTCATTTGTAGTTCAATCTGGTTGTAGGCTAGCTTGAGCCTTATTGGGATCTGCAGTGCTAGCTGCTAACAGAAATTGGTGAAGTCTCTGGAAAGCACAACCAGCTGGTATGACAGGGTCACAGACCATTTTCTGGAAAAGGAGCGGAGGGCAGAATTTGTGTATAAATAGTGTTCATGTTCATGAATCTGAAGTGTGTATATTGTTCAGTAATGTTAAGAGAATGGTGGGCTCTGTGTTATAGGTTATACCTGGGTATAATATTCAAGGTTCTGTGTGTTGCATAGCCTACCTGGTTATGAATTTCCAGACTGTGTTGCAGAAGATGTTCAAGGATGTGTTGCACAGCTGGGTGTTGTGTTAAAGACTCTGTGTTGCATATCAGGGTATGATGTTCAAGGCTCTTCGTTGAATAGCCAGTGATTTTTGGATGTTTGATATTTTTGATTAAGGATATGAGGCTCTAGCCTGGCAAGCCAGACTATAACATGAAATGTACAAGCAAAAATACTTTCTGCCACTAGGTAGGGTTGTCTAGTTCACTATGCTAATGGGGCACACCTTTCTATGCTTTGATATCCGGCCTACAGGTTTTACGATGAATGCGTAAAATGGGCTTCCCCTGTTTTAAAACCAGCAGCCGCCACTGGAATATATCAATGTCTTTCCGATTACTGAATGTAATTTTAATATCGTGCCAATTTTTTGTCAATGTTTTAAGCATGTTGGTTGTTCTAATTGTTTCTGGAAATTAAATCCTGTTCCTGGAGAAGTGTATGAGTTTGCTAGTGAACTTGTTCCCACTCTGACTTTCTGCTTGTTTTACATGGGCTTGCTTGGACAGATAATATATTATACACTGTGTAGTGAATGCTGATCCACCAGAGAGAGAGAGAGAGAGAGAGAATAAAGAGTATGTAATAAAAACCGCAGGTTCTACAATGTTCTAATGGCTTTTGTTTTGAGGAAAAATTGATGAGCAGCACGACACAACAAAATAATGCCGGAGATAAAGAATTAGGACGACATACTGCCTCTTTCTCTGTTGGTGGGGAAAATATGAAACATGAAGACGTGTGGAGAAATGTGTGTGAGAGAGTAGCTCTCTCTCTCTCACACACACACACACACACACACACACACACACACACACACACACAGTCTGGATAGACGTCTCGCTGTGTCGCTGTGCTTTAACTTCACTGTATGTCATCCCATTTGTCACAGTGTCATTAATGTCCGTCTCCATGCAGTTAGAGCAGAAAGCACGGCTTGCAGTAACTGTATTAAAAACGAGTGGCCCATAATGATAAATGGTGATGTTCAGGAGCAGCTACGAACCCATAGACGAAGCTCAATGAAGAGACATCGAGTCCCTTCTCAGAGCCAAAATATTAAAGCATTTAAAAGGCATGCTCATCAGTCAGGATGCAGTCATGTCCATTCTGCTGGATCACTCAACCTTTCCATTTCTCTCTCTCTCTCTCGCGGTCTTTGAAATGAAATTGTGTGATGAATGACTGGATCAAGCAGCTCCATTATCCTCTGCTCATACTTACTGAATTGTTCTTGGTTCCGAAGGTCATTACATCCAACAGCACAGTGTGTCAAGTAGTAAATGTAGTTTGGAGTGTTCGTATTTATGTTAGTGTTTGAATGGATATCTGATTGTTTCGTGTGTGTCGAATATATGCGAGTGAAATTTCATCATTGCTGACATGTTAACTTTTACTTCCAATTATTATTATTAGCTCGCCCAGGACGGAGCTAATTGTTTTATTGTTTTTGGTCGGGTTTGTTTGTTTGTAAATGATGTTACGGGGGGGCACGGTGGTGTAGTGGTTAGCGCTGTCGCCTCACAGCAAGAAGGTCCGGGTTCGAGCCCCATGGCCGGCGAGGGCCTTTCTGTGTGGAGTTTGCATGTTCTCCCCGTGTCCGCGTGGGTTTCCTCCGGGTGCTCCGGTTTCCCCCACAGTCCAAAGACATGCAGGTTAGGTTAACTGGTGACTCTAAATTGAGCGTAGGTGTGAATGTGAGTGTGAATGGTTGTCTGTGTCTATGTGTCAGCCCTGTGATGACCTGGCGACTTGTCCAGGGTGTACCCCGCCTTTCGCCCGTAGTCAGCTGGGATAGGCTCCAGCTTGCCTGCGACCCTGTAGAACAGGATAAAGCAGCTAGAGATAATGAGATGAGATGAGATGTTACGGGAAAACAGCTGGACCAATATTCATGAAACTTTCAGGATAAATGGACATTGGTCTCAAATAGAAGCTCCAACATTTTGAGGGTCATCTGGTCAAGGTCACCAAAAAGGTCAAAATTGTTTTTTCACAATATCTTCCTTCAGATTCATTCAGATGTGTTCTGATTGGCTGAGAGCACTTCGGTGTGCAAATGAGAATCAAATCAGAACCATGCTTATTGGCCAAGTATGTTTACACCTGAGGTCAAGGTCACCAAAAAGGTCAAAATCGTTTTTTTGCGATATCTTCCTTCATATTCATCATAAGTGCTACTGTGCGAGGTTTGTTTTGTCTGGCAACACTATTATTATTATTATTATTACAACCCCAATTCCAAAAAAGTTGGGATTAATTACAAATTGTAAATAAAAACGGAATGCAATAATTTACAAATCTCAAAAACTGATATTGTATTCACAGTAGAACATAGACAACATGTAGAAAGTGAGACATTTTGAAATTTCATGCCAAATATTGGCTCATTTGAAATTTCATGACAGCAACACATCTCAAAAAAGTTGGGACAGGGGCAATAAGAGGCTGGAAAAGTTAAAGGTACAAAAAAGGAACAGCTGGAGGACCAAATTGCAACTCATTAGGTCAATTGGCAATAGGTCATTAACATGACTGGGTATAAAAAGAGCATCTTGGAGTGGCAGCGGCTCTCAGAAGTAAAGATGGGAAGAGGATCACCAATCCCCCTAATTCTGTGCCGACAAATAGTGGAGCAATATCAGAAAGGAGTTTGACAGTGTAAAATTGTAAAGAGTTTGAACATATCATCATCTACAGTGCATAATATCATCAAAAGATTCAGAGAATCTGGAAGAATCTCTGTGCTTAAGGGTCAAGGCCGGAAAACCATACTGGGTGCCCGTGATCTTCGGGCCCTTAGACGGCACTGCATCACATACAGGCATGCTTCTGTATTGGAAATCACAAAATGGGCTCAGGAATATTTCCAGAGAACATTATCTGTGAACAAAATTCACCGTGCCATCTGCCGTTGCCAGCTAAAACTCTATAGTTCAAAGAAGAAGCCGTATCTAAACATGATCCAGAAGCGCAGACGTCTTCTCTGGGCCAAGGCTCATTTAAAATGGACTGTGGCAAAGTGGAAAACTGTTCTGTGGTCAGACGAATCAAAATTTGAAGTTCTTTATGGAAATCAGGGACGCCGTGTCATTCGGACTAAAGAGGAGAAGGACGACCGAAGTTGTTATCAGCGCTCAGTTCAGAAGCCTGCATCTCTGATGGTATGGGGTTGCATTAGTGCGTGTGGCATGGGCAGCTTACACATCTGGAAAGACACCATCAATGCTGAAAGGTATATCCAGGTTCTAGAGCAACATATGCTCCCATCCAGACGACGTCTCTTTCAGGGAAGACCTTGCATTTTCCAACATGACAATGCCAAACCACATACTGCATCAATTACAGCATCATGGCTGCGTAGAAGAAGGGTCCGGGTACTGAACTGGCCAGCCTGCAGTCCAGATCTTTCACCCATAGAAAACATTTGGCGCATCATAAAACAGAAGATACGACAAAAAAGACCTAAGACAGTTGAGCAACTAGAATCCTACATTAGACAAGAATGGGTTAACATTCCTATCCCTAAACTTGAGGAACTTGTCTCCTCAGTCCCCAGACGTTTACAGACTGTTGTAAAGAGAAAAGGGGATGTCTCACAGTGGTAAACATGGCCTTGTCCCAACTTTTTTGAGATGTGTTGTTGTCATGAAATTTAAAATCACCTAATTTTTCTCTTTAAATGATACATTTTCTCAGTTTAAACATTTGCTATGTCATCTATGTTCTATTCTGAATAAAATATGGAATTTTGAAACTTTCACATCATTGCATTCCGTTTTTATTTACAATTTGTACTTTGTCCCAACTTTTTTGGAATCGGGGTTGTATTATTATTATTAGATTCAATGCTTTGCTCTAAGCCTATTGAATATATATATAATTTTTTTTTCACTCAAAGCATTCTCATTTTAGCTTGAAAGAGTCAAGGCCAAAACATTACTAATGTGAAATGGGCTTGGCTCCTCTGTATTTATTTTTAACATGTACACGCTTAATATCACCGCTAAAATCTGTTCGACGTACCGTATTACACGGGAGCGTCTGATTCAGGATCTCAGTGTGGCTGCAAAGGGAGTTTATTTTTTGCTGCAGCATCTCGTAACAAGTTGAATGTTGAATGTCAGGGATCAGACAAGCGCCGGCGAAATGCCATACCATGGACGCGTTCATGACAGATCGACAATGTGTTCTCCATCAGGCAGAAAGAGAAAGAAAGAGGGAGAGAGACAGAGAGATAGATGAGGTGCAGCAGGGCCAATTATGAAGGACAAGTGTATATTGAGTGTGTAGAAGTGTGTGTTCAGTTGGATGAGGGTGATGATGGATAGAGAGATGATGAACTCGGAATGTGTTTGCCCTGTAAGGTAGTTAATCCCACTCCCACTTCCCATCTCTCTCTCTCTCTCTCTCTCTCTCTCTCTCATCCTTCCACTGAGGTAACAGTGGAGCTACCTGAACCGTTTGCTTTTGTTCTGTGCCGAGATGTGCCTCGAATCTCAACTCCTCCTCCGAATTATAGATCAAAGCCAGGAGAGAGCGATCAGGTGCACCGTGGGAGGGGGGGTAAAGAGCAATTTGACAAGCCTGTGCCATCTTCTCTCTCTCTCTCTCTCTCTCTCTCTCTCTGATCTGAGACAGGCCCCTGAGTCCTCACACACTCCACACCAAAATATATTTCCTGTTAAATTAGGGCTGCAGAAATTCAAGGCAGAGCAAGAGTTGGAGCTCATCCGTCTTTTCTACAGTGACTGTCACCGGGGAACTGGCTGCCTATTCTACTGCTGCTTTTATGGCAAGGAAGCTCTGGATGTAACTTTTTTTTTATATAAAAGAGTGTGTTACCTGATTCAAGGCTGGAGTACAAAAGAGAAAGAGAGATACAGGGGGAGGGAGGCAAAGAGAGACCGAAAGAGCGACAGAAAGAAGGGAGAAAAAGAAGGAATGAGAGAGACCGAGAGAGATGCAAATTATGAGACAACCCACCATAAGAGTGTTTTTTTTTTTTTTTTTCTTATAAGCTAGACAGCAAGCCTATTACATACTGGCCTATTATAATATTTCATAAAACAACACATTTTGCCATGAAACATACTTTGACACCACGGGCGATTGCTCTAAGACAACAAGGGAGGCTCAGCCTCCTCTAAAAATGACGAACATCATGTAGGACGAATTGCGCTAGGCTTATGTTATAGCCGACCTCATAACATTGCTATTTCAGGTCCAGAATCATAGAAATATATGTGCTCAACCCAACTACAGTGCAAAATCATTCCGTTATAACTTTCCCCAGTTCGCCTAATGTGTGCGTGAGTTTTTCCCCCTCGTGACAGCGCGATGCAGCCCAGCCTCGGTGGATTGGGAGCTATGTGCTTGTCAATCTCAAAATGCAAGACGATTATTGGACAAATACTGCGAAAACGCCCGCCCACGGAGTCTCACGGACTCCCAGCCTCAGTGGACTTCACCGGCATTTGGGAGCTATGCGCTTTTCAATCTCACAATGCAAGACGATTATTGGACAAATACTGCGAAAACGCCCGCCCACGGACTCCGAGCCTCACATGGGAGGGACATGGCAGTTTCCGTGAGGAGACTGGTGATTGGTGAAAGCGGCCGGATATTTTCTTTTATTGAAAGCTCGTTTCAACTATAGACAGGCAGCACAGTGTTGCCAGATTGGGCAGGTTTAAGTGCATTTTGGTGGGTTTGAACATATTTTGGGCTGGATAACGTCAGCAGTATCTGGCAACATCAGTTCAGTCCCATGCGGATTCGCAAGTGCTGTGGTGTATTGTAAGAGATCGGCTTACATTTCGATTTCATTCATTACATATGGTTTCTACCAGCTTTTTTAGTTTGTATATATTTTCATTGTAAATAAAGTGTAAATATAGTGTTGTCAAGTTTGCTATCTTAGTTCCAGAAATGTCGTTTATTTGAGTGACTGAACTTGAACTTGAGGGGGCTAGTCAGCTAGCAAGAAAGCTGCGCACGGATGCCAAGCATTGCTGATTTAATTTTGGCGAAGCCATTTGCCAGTCTTCCTTTCGAGGAAAAAAAATTAAAATTAAAGAGCAGGGTAGACCAACGCCTCAAATTCATTCATTATCTCTAGCCGCTTTATCCTTCTACAGGGTCGCAGGCAAGCTGGAGCCTATCCCAGCTGACTACGGGCGAAAGGCGGGGTACACCCTGGACAAGTCACCAGGTCATCACAGGGCTGACACATAGACACAGACAACCATTCACACTCACATTCACACCTACAGTCAATTTAGAGTCACCAGTTAACCTAACCTGCATGTCTTTGGACTGTGGGAGAAACCGGAGCACCCGGAGGAAACCCACGCGGACACGGGGAGAACATGCAAACTCCGCACAGAAAGGCCCTTGCCGGCCCCGGGGCTCGAACCCAGGACCTTCTTGCTGTGAGGCGACAGTGCTAACCACTACACCACCGTGCCGCCACGCCTCAAATTGACTTGGTGAAAAAGGTAGGGAATAATACTCGTTCCTTTCAGCTCTCCTGGTACGAGAAAGTGAATTGGCTAACAGCAAGTGACCCACATCAACAACAGTAAATAGGCTACTTTAGTAATATGTCATGGATGGACCAAAAATATAGAATCTATTTAAAATGTTTATGCTGAGTATATTATATTGGAATATATGTTTTTCTGGATATGAATTAAACACAGCTACAATTTGGAAAACATTTTTAAACAAAAACACAGCCGAGGTCAATTTTTAAACAACATGCCACAATTTTAAAATATAAAATGTTAAAATATATCCCCCCACACCACCATCATGTATATTGGACAGTAGGCTAATGGGCCAAAAGAACCTGTTATTTCACAGTTTGTGACGCTGCCAACAATCAGCCAGATCAGAGGCAAGAGTATGGGCAAAACTGATGTGTTTTTTCTTTTAAAATCTGGAAATATCGTAACCGCCCAGCCTCCCCTGTTTGAAAGACTACCAGCCGCCACTGTTTGACACCCATATGCATACACTCACTGGCCACTTTGTTAGGAACCCCCATACATCCACCTGCAGTTTTATGCCGTACTCTGATCAGCCGATCCCTTGACAGCACTACAATGCAGATACAAATCAAGAGCTTCAGTTTATGTTCACAGTGTTCAAACATCAGCATGGGAAAAACTGTGATCTCAAAGTGTGACCGTGTCACTGTGGCATGGGTGTTAGTGAGTATTTCAGAAACTGATGATCTCCTGGGGTTTTCACACACAACAGTCTCTAGAGATTACACAGAATGGTGCGAAAAACAAAAAACACTGTGCGAGTGAGCGACAGTTCTGTGGGTGAACCATAGGTGCTAAAGAAGGCAACTGGACTTGGTTGAAATTCTTGAAGACGTTTCACCTCTCATCCAAAAGGCTTCTTCAGTTCTGTCCAACTAGTGGGGAGTTCCAGGTATTTATTCTCTAGTGGACCAAAAGTAACTCTAAGAAGAGTTGTTGAGGTCACATGGGTCATTGACCCTCTGTCATCCTGCAGGTGTTAGGGTCACTGGAGGCACGGTGTGAACAGTGTTAGCAGCCACGAGAGTCACACTGTTCACACCTGGACTCCAGTGACTCTAACACCTATAGGATGATTGAGAGGGTCAATGACCCATGTGACCTCAATGACTTTCCTTCAGGTTGCTTTTGGTCCATTAGAGAATAAATACCTGGAACTCCCGACTAGTCAGACAGAACTGAAGAAGCCTTTCGGATGAGAAGTGAAACGTCTTCAAGAAATTTCAAGCAAGTCCAGTTGCCTTCTTTAGCACCTATGGTTTACTATGACCTGGATGACTGAGAACCTTCACAGACATAGTTCTGTGGGTGGAACCAAACGCCTTGTTGATAAGAGAGGTCAGAGGAAAATGGCCTGATTGGTTCAAGCTGCCAGGAAGGATATAGCAACTCATATAATCACTCTTTACAACTGTGGTAAGCAGAAAAGCATCTTAGCATGCAACAGCAGAAGAACCCTTTCGTTCTTTGTAGGAACAACAAGTTCCTGTTAACCCTGTGGGGTCGACAGCTTCGCCAGTGAGAATGAGTAGGTCATGTATTTAGATAAATATCTTCACAAGTTTTTTAATCATACAAGCATGATAAACATATTGACAGAAGCTTTATACTTTACACTTTCCTATGTGCCCACTGCCAAATAATATTATAGTTTTTAAATTACCTAAATTAGATGAAACATAAAACTTGTCACCTTACTCAGTCACACCAGAGTCAGAGCGCTGAGCACACACTTACTTTCGGTTTTGATTGGTTTCTCTTTTGTGGTTGGAACGCCCACCATAAACAAGATAAAATCTGTCAGACAGAGTTCAGGCTATTTGGAGGTAAAACTTGTTGCGAGATGGCATGCAGATTTTATTCGCTTCAGATGATTCAGGACAGTGAATCAATTCATGATTCAGTTCATGATTCAGGATAGCGATTCGGTTCAGTCGTGAGAACTGCAACACTGATGATGAATGGTGCCTTTTTTTTTTTGACATCGACTCGATCCAGCCAAAGATCAACTTGAGTAAGTGTAAATGCAGATCAGCTGATGTGTGCGCTGTAGTTCAAAATGACTGAGCAGTTTTTTCCAGAGTTAAAAGTATTTTCCTCAAAATAGTTAATTTTGCTCTATTTTGAGTTTTAAAAGTAAAATTTGGAGTGGGAGCAAAATTACAGAGTAATTGTGTAACAGAGTTGGTTGTGGCTCTGAACTGAGTAAAACATGCATGTCAACCTATACGGAATGTCCGTATTTTATACGGATTTGATTCAATAAACATAGTATACGGGCGTATAAATAGTTATACGGATTATTTAAAAAAACTTCAATATTTATTTAGAGCTATAATCAATTCCCACATGATAAAAGAGCGCATAACATTTATAAATGTACTGTACACCACAGCCAGCCAGTAAAGAGTCTTATGAAATCGCGCGTTATCTTGTGGTAGCGAGACTTCGTTCCACTTTTGATCATGCGCACACCGCATTGCGAGAATCCCGCCAACCGTGAAGTCATAGACATATAGACGCCACCTTCTGCGTAGAATCATATGTCATCCTCGCCGCCAAAATGGATGTGGCAAAGTGGAGATTCTTCACCCGTCTCTGGTATAGCGTCTAGACCTTGGGTGGCCAACCCGCGGCTCGCGAGCCGCATGCGGCTCTTTGCCCGGTGTCATGCGGCTCTTACGTTCATATCGAAGTTTGTGGGTTTTTTTTTTTATGTGCGTGTGCGCTTTGCTTGAGTTCAGTATGGTATTTTCGTCAAATGCATCTTTGCTTTGCTTGGGTATTTTCAGGTCATGTCAAATGCGCATGTGCGTGAGATAATCGCTAAGTTTTTGGGCAAGGTGTATCTTGTGTCAAGTAGCCTCTCAAAATGGTAATGAAAAAATGCACAGCAAAACGAAAATATCAAGATGAACATAGGACATTTTTAACAGAGTGGGAGAGTTTATACTTTTTTGTTGAACGTAATGGCAAGCCATTCTGCCTTATATGTCAGTTGTCATTAGCTCATTTCAAAGCTTCCCGCCTCCCTGAATAAGCAAGGAGCCAGATATGCAACACTAATTGAAAACCTGCACGAAAGCTTTGTAACCCGGTTCCGTGATATACAACTGAAAAGGCCACAGATTACGTTCCTCATCGACCCATTCAATGCGGAGATGGACTGTTTGAAAGCCCTGCTTGTCACAGATGAGGCTGCGGCTGAGTTGGAGATGATCGATATTCGTGAGGAAGACCAACTGAAACCTGTTTTGAGGGAAGGCACCATTGAGTTTTGGAAAAGTGTGCCATTGGAAAAATACCCGAATGTGAAACGGGCTGCGCTTAAGATACTGTCAATGTTTGGGTCAACATACGTCTGCGAGTCTGTGTTCTCTACCATGAAACACGTGAAGTCAAAGCATCGTTCTGTTCTTGTTAGGACTTGGACTGTTTTGGCCTCTAGAGGCCGCTGTTATTTCCTTTTCGTGTCATATTTATTTTGGCCTCTAGAGGCCGCCACTGTTCCTGTGTTTTGTGTTTTTTTTTGTTAATTGCCTGTTAGTCCTAATTATCTTCACCTGTGTCCTTAATTAGTTTGTGTATTTATACCCCTGAGTTCAGTCCTCTTGTCACGGAGTCTTTGTGCTGTTATGTTTATCTCCAGTTTCCTTTGTACTGTGTTTTGTGGATCTTCTGAGCTTTTGCATTTTTGCCTTTTTCTTTTTGAATTATACTTTGTTTTTGTTTTTTTTTTTGTTTTGCCCTGGATTGTATATAGTGTACATAGTATAAATAAACCTTTTGTTACTTTTTCTACTTCCGCCTCACGCCTCTGCATTTGAGTCATTCCCCTGGTGGCCTAGTGGGGGTTTGCTGGATCATCACACCAACGAACCAGGTTCGAATCCCAACAAAACCCTAACAGAAAGACTCCATCATGACTGACTCAGCAGAGGCTGCTTCAACTGTCTACCCGGCCAACCTTCAGGGAATTATGGCAGCTTTGACACGCTTCGGCGAGACCATGGACGCTCATGGACGTACGCTCACCAGCCAACGTGAGGCCCTTGCTCGCCATGAGGAACTGCTTCAGCAAATTGGAAAAACCCTGGCACAGCTGACATCTCTGCCTGCATCTCCTGCTCCTGATCCAGCTCCCACTCCTGCTCCAGTGCCTCCTGCCATGCTGCCTTCTTCACCTCGTGAACCCAGCCTTCCTGCACCACAGAGGTATGACGGCAAGCACAGTGAGTGCCGAGAGTTCCTTACCCAGTGTCAACTCACCTTTGAGCTTCAGCCTACCACCTACACTACGGATCGCCGCAAGATTGCCTTTGTGATCACCTTATTAGCTGGTAAGGCGCGAGCCTGGGCTACTGCTATCTGGCAAAGACAGGGACCTGAGTGCTTTGATTTCCAGCTGTTTTCTGAAGAGATGCTTCGGGTCTTCGATCAGGCAGACATCAGTACCGATGCAGCCCGAAAGCTCATGTCCATCCGGCAAGGAGGAAGCGTCGCAGATTACGCCATCTCGTTCTGAACACTCGCAGCAGTAAGTGGATGGAACGAGACTGCCCTGGTGTCAGCCTTCCACCATGGTCTGTCTGACCCCATCAAGGACGGTCTGGCCTCTATTGGATGCCCAAGTGACCTCGAAACCCTCATCTCACATGCTATTCGTCTGGACAACAGGATGAGAGAACGCCACCAAGCCTTGAGCCCCCCCAGCCTCCCTACCTCTACCTGGAGACCGTCTACCTCCTTCAGTGACTGTCCAGAACCCATGCAAGTGGGTCGTACTCGCCTCTCCGCATCTGAGAGGGAGCGCAGAAGGAGGGACAAGTGCTGCATCTACTGTGGCAAGCCTGGTCACTTCCGAGCATCATGTCCCGAACTCTTGGGAAAAGGACCGCCCCGTCCAGCCGAGGGAGGGTTGTGACGGGGCCTACCCTCTCTCCCGGACTCCCTGGCCAAGGAATCTACATCCCGGTCTCCATCTCCTGGGGTGAGTCTGTCCACTCTTGTCAAGCTTTGATAGACTCAGGGGCGGCTGGGAACTTTATGGATATTCACTTCGCCCAAAGCATCAATATTCCTACTGCACCTCTTGAAGTCCCACTGTCTGTGTCTGCCCTCGATGGCCAAGTATTAGGTGATGGAAGAGTCACCCAAGTTACTTCTCCAGTCTTCCTCCAGTCTCAAGGTCACAAGGAAGAAATATCCCTGCACCTGATTCCTTCACCTGAGTTCCCAGTTATTCTAGGCCTTCCTTGGCTTACTCGCCACAACCCTCACATAGACTGGGTAACAAGCCAGGTTGTGGAATGGGGCCCTGCATGCCATGCCTCTTGTCTGCTCTCTAGCTCTCCTGTGTCTCCTGCCGAGCCCCCTGATCTCACCGAGTTATCTCAAGTTCCCACAGAGTACTGGGATCTCAAGGAGGTATTCAGCAAGAGCAGGGCCGCCGTTCTTCCTCCGCACCGGGCCTACGACTGTGCCATCGACTTGCTCCCTGGGACTACCCCTCCTCGTGGCAGACTGTTTTCCCTCTCTCAGCCAGAACGCAAGGCTATGGAGGAATACCTCAAAGACGCCCTGGTCTCTGGGTTCATTCGACCCTCCACCTCACCTGCTGGTGCCGGCTTCTTCTTTGTCGGCAAGAAGGATGGGGGGCTTCGACCATGTATTGACTACAGGAGCCTGAACAAGATCACTGTGCGCAACCGATATCCCCTTCCGCTGATGTCCACTGCTTTCGACCTGCTCCAAGGCGCCACCGTCTTCACCAAGTTGGACCTACGGAACGCATACCACCTCATCTGTATCCGACAGGGAGACGAGTGGAAGACTGCCTTTAACACCCCGTCTGGGCACTACGAATACCAGGTGATGCCCTTCGGACTCACCAACGCACCAGCTGTTTTTCAGGCCCTAATCAACGACGTCTTAAGGGATATGATTAACCTGTACGTCTTTGTCTACCTCGATGACATCCTTATCTTTTCCAAGACCGTGCAGGAGCACCGCCACCATGTCCGCCAGGTTCTCCAGAGGCTGCTACAGAACAATCTGTTCGCCAAGGCCCAGAAATGCGAATTTCATGTTCCCGAGGTCTCCTTTCTGGGATTTATTGTACGGACAGGCCAACTCCAAATGGACCCTGCCAAGACCCTGGCCGTCCGGGACTGGCCTACTCCCAAGTCCGTTAAGGAGGTTCAGCGGTTCTTAGGATTCGCTAACTTCTACCGCACGTTCATCAGGAACTTCAGTTCTGTGGCAGCACCCATGTTAGACCTCACCAAAGGGACAGGTGGATCTTATGGCTGGTCTCTTCAGGCAGAAAAGGCATTCAAAGACCTCAAGGCCCGCTTCTGCACGGCACCCATTCTGGTCCTCCCGGACACCTCCCAACCATTCATCATGGAGGTGGATGCCTCAGACAGTGGTGTCGGCGCGGTACTCTCTCAACTTTCGGAAGGAAAGCTGCACCCCTGCGCTTACTTCTCCCACCGCCTGAGTCCTGCAGAGTCCCTGTACGATGTGGGGGATCGAGAACTGCTAGCGGTCAAACTGGCCCTTGAGGAGTGGAGGCACTGGCTGGAGGGAGCGCAACATCCATTCCTGGTTTGGACTGACCACAAGAACCTGGAGTACCTCCAGCAAGCCAAGAGACTGAACCCTCGACAGGCTAGGTGGGCCCTGTTTTTCAGTCGGTTTGACTTCACCCTCTCGTACCGTCCCGGCTCCAAGAACACCAAACCTGACGCACTGTCCAGGCTGTTCTCTGCCACTAACAGGGAGAATGAAGTCGGGCCTATTATCCCGGTGTCCCGGATTGTGGCCCCTGTCCGCTGGGGTATTGAGGAGGCTGTTCGACGAGCCCAACGCCAGGACCCCGGTCCTGGGACGGGGCCACCGGGCCTCTTGTACGTCCCACATCAAGCCCGGGCCAAGGTTCTCCAGTGGGGTCACTCTTCCCCTCTCACCGCCCACCCGGGAGCTCGGAGGACCCTGGACTTCCTGAAAAGACGCTTCTGGTGGCCTAACATGGAGCAGGAAGTAAGGTCATTTGTCCTGTCCTGTGAGGTTTGCACCAGAACCAAGAACCCACGACAGCGTCCCCAGGGTCTCCTGCATCCTCTGACCATTCCCCGGCGTCCCTGGTCCCACGTGGCAGTCGACTTCATCACGGGTCTCCCTGAGTCACAAGGTAACATGGTCATTTTGGTCATTGTTGACAGATTCTCCAAGGCCTGCCGCTTCATACCTCTGTGCAAACTCCCCTCTGCTCTTGAAACAGCGAAACTTATATTTAATCATGTCTTCCGAGTCTTTGGTCTTCCACAGGACATCGTCTCAGACCGAGGGCCCCAGTTCTCCTCCCGAGTGTGGCACGGGTTCTGCAAGGTCATCGGAGCCACTGCCAGCCTCTCCTCTGGGTTTCACCCACAGTCCAATGGTCAGACGGAGAGGCTCAACCAGGACCTGGAAACCACCCTGCGAGGCCTGGCTATGGATAACCCGACATCGTGGAGCACCTGGCTGCCATGGGCAGAGTACGCCCACAACACCCTGCAGTCATCGGCCACCAAGCTGTCGCCATTCCAGTGCCAATTCGGGTTCCAGCCACCTCTGTTCCCGGACCAGGAGGAGGACGCGGGGGTGCCCTCGGTCAACCAATATGTGAGACGGTGTCGCAAGACCTGGAGCAAGGTCAGGAAGACCCTCATACAGACCTCCAGAACCAACCAGACTCAGGCCAACCGCCACAGAAGACCTGCACACACTTTCCGCCCTGGGCAGCGGGTTTGGCTGTCCACTAAGGACCTTCCGCTGCGGGTGGAGAACCGCAAGCTTGCTCCTCGCTACATTGGCCCCTTCAAGGTGGTGCGCAGGGTGAACCCTGTCTCCTACCGGCTTCAGTTGCCCCGGACTCTGAGGATCAACCCCACTTTCCATGTTTCCCTGTTGCGGCCTGTACTGACGTCTACGTATGCCCCTGCCCCTAGGAACCCCCCACCCCCCCGCATCTTCCAGGGGCAGACTGTGTTCACTGTGCATCGCCTGCTTAACTCCCGCCGGGTCCGCGGCGGGTTGCAATATCTGGTGGACTGGGAGGGCTATGGTCCTGAGGAGCGCTGCTGGGTTCCTGCTCGGGATGTCCTGGATAAAGAACTGTGTCGGGACTTCCATTCGGCCCATCCGGATCACCCTGGGAACGTCAGGAGACGCTCCTAGAGGGGGGGGTCCTGTTAGGACTTGGACTGTTTTGGCCTCTAGAGGCCGCTGTTATTTCCTTTTCATGTCATATTTATTTTGGCCTCTAGAGGCCGCCACTGTTCCTGTGTTTTGTGGTTTTTTTTTGTTAATTGCCTGTTAGTCCTAATTATCTTCACCTGTGTCCTTAATTAGTTTGTGTATTTATACCCCTGAGTTCAGTCCTCTTGTCACGGAGTCTTTGTGCTGTTATGTTTATCTCCAGTTTCCTTTGTACTGTGTTTTGTGGATCTTCTGAGCTTTTGCATTTTTGCCTTTTTCTTTTTGAATTATACTCTTTGTTTTTGTTTTTTTTTTGTTTTGCCCTGGATTGTATATAGTGTACATAGTATAAATAAACCTTTTGTTACTTTTTCTACTTCCGCCTCACGCCTCTGCATTTGAGTCATTCCCCTGGTGGCCTAGTGGGGGTTTGCTGGATCATCACACCAACGAACCAGGTTTGAATCCCAGCAAAACCCTAACAGTTCTGACTGAAACCCATGTGAAAGAACTGCTTTGAGTGGCAATGACGGAATACAAGGCAGATTTGAAGAGGATTGTTCAAGGCAAGGAATGTCAGAAGTCCCACTAAGCAACATGCATAGTAAGTGCACACAATATTGATTGCTGTAAATGACTGGCCTGTGGTATTAGTACTGACTGAAGGAGTAAATTTCTCTCATGTTGGCGTGTGACATTTACTATTAATCTGGCTGAGCAGAGGTGCGTGAGCGTGTGCGTGTCTGTGAGAGAGAGAGCAAGGGGGGGGGGGCGATGTTCATGTGCGGTCATGTGTATGGTGTGGCTTTTTTTTGGTAATGCCATGAGTCCCACTAAGCAGCATGCATAGTAAGTGCACACAATGTTCATTGTTAAAAATGACTGTCCTCAGCCTGTGGTCTTAGTACTGTAGGAGTAAATATGTTGGTGTGTGACATTTACTATTAATCTGGCTGAGCAGAGGTGTGTGTGTGTGTGTGTGTGTGTGAGTGAGAGAGAGGAAGGGATGGGTGATGTTCGTGTGCCCATGTGTATGATGTGGCTCTTTGCGGTAATACAGTAAAAAATGTGGCTCTTGGTCTCCAACTGGTTGGCCACCCCTGCTCTAGACAGTAGCGGAGAATAAAGATGCCTCATTCATGTGCTGCGTTTAACTGTACCAACAGGTTTACCGTCCAAACGAGATCACATGGGATTACCTTTCACAGGTGAGACTGGAAAAATACTTTTCATTGTATTTGGTCATTATAACGTAATTTTCCAAACAGATTTTCCTGACTTTGTGGCTAATATGAAGTCTCGTGCATAATAGCCGCTCGGTGAAACCTGTCTCCAAACAACGAAGTATTTCCTTCGTAACTACGCTGATAACACTTTGTGTTTTTGTCGAACATTGGAGCTTTGTATTCATTCTGAAGATTTATTGTTATTAATATTGAATAAAAAGTAACTGGGATATATCATTGTTAATTATCATTCAAATTTTAGGTAAATTATTTTAATTTGCATCTTATACGGATTTTATAAGGGAAATATGGATTTTGGAGGTTGGTTATACAGGTTTGATTGACCAAAGGTTGACATGTATGGTAAAATAGTACAAGAGTTAATTTCAAGACACTGAATAGAGTCAAATACCAGATAAATGAAGCTGCAGAAAGCAGTTTTAGAACTGTGTTGGAACATGTGGAAAAAAAAAATTACCTTATCCATTGTGATTTGACCTGATGGGATTAAGAGTTAATCTGATGGGATTAAGGGTTGGCAGTGGGAGGGGTTTTCACTCTTCTCATTGAATAAATGGATTTTTTTTTAAACTTCTCATTGAATACCCCTCCCACTGCCAATCCTTTATCCCAAAACAATAGGACATTTTTTTTGATGGCCAGTTAATTGTCCAAATCAATGGAGCAGATTTAAGTTTTTGTGCTTGATCCATTCCTCAGACTGAACAGAATGACCTCAAGTGACCAAAATGGTTCGACAGAATGGGTAAGGTCATTTTTTTTTGTTTTTTTTTTCACACAGTCCAACATATTTCTAAACCTGTTTTTTACAGCATCTTAATTTATCTGTTATTTTTTTAAAAGTGCAATCATGGCACACATACTACATAGATATTATTGTGGCTGAACTTGTGTTGAATACAAAAAAGTCATATGACTTTGAAAATAATGCTTAGATTTGTTGAAATTGACAACAAAATCAGAGCATGCCAAATCATTAGAGTGCCAGAAAATACCCTCAGACCCCAGAGGGTTAAAGTGGCTGCTGGGTGTATAGGTGTTTTCCCCATGTGTCTCCCAACCCTCTGCACCAGACTCTGAGCAGTGAGAACCTTCTGTTCAGCCTTCTGAAGCATAAAAACATGTGGTCTGCAGTTTCCTCACTGTCACAGAAGAGACACACTCTATCCCTAATGGGTTTGATGTGTGCCACATGTTTGTTTATGGCCACAACCCCAAGCACTATCCACCACTGTAGATCCATTGCATGCTATTCAATGGGCAGCTTGTATAGGAACCTCCAGCATCCTTGTGGGAAAGGGTCCAGCAGCAACAATTCTGATCACCATGACTCATTTAGTCCAGCCAGAGAGCCTCTGTGCACAAACTTGACACAAGTTCCATACAGAGCTTTCTTGGAGCCATTTTCAAGTGTTATTTGTTGTGATGTTTAGAAGGACAGAATAGCTCCTTCCACTTGTAGGCAGCCTTCTGCTGCAGAGATCAGTAAGGGTGGGAGAGACTGCAGGGCCACCCCCAAGACCACCTCTTCCAACAGTCTCTGCGTGCAGTTTACCTGCCATCTTCCAATCGTTACCAGACCTCAGATCCTTGATTTTGGCACTTCCCACAACCTGAACAGACTGGTAGAATGGTGTTCTTGCTGACAGCTCCATTTCACTCAAATTCAGCACAAACAGGTGTTTGTTGTAGGTCAAGTCTTCAACACACTGGAATAAGATACAAGCCATGCCAGCCCATGCCAACCCTTCTTCATTGAGCAGCCTCTGTGCTATCTACAGTCTGAAGGTTTTGACCTGACAGGACAGGTCAATCAGGCCCTGACCTCCTCTCATGCAGCAGCAGATAGAGAACAGAGGCATGAGTTCAGTGGTGTCCAGTCCAGAAAAAGTTTTCAATCCTCTTCTGGACTTTCCCGATCAATGTTTCTGGGGGTTCAATGCCACAGCATGGAGGTGATCAGGTTGTTGGTGACCAGTATGTAGAACAGCTGGGGCAGGACCCAAGTCCACAGAGACAACTTGGCACACCTCCTCCACTACCCCTGCCCCGTTATTGTTTTGAAAGTCTGCTGTTCCTAAAAACACTCCAAGGTATTTCAGTCCAGCTTCCCCACTGGTGACTGCATGGTAAAATGGGAAGCCCTCATCTCTGCCATTCCCCTACTAAAAAGCTGTCATATTTGTCCCAGTTGACATGTTCTGAAGAAGATCCTGAAAAGATAAGTTACAGGTCAAAGCTTGAATGTCCTCTTGGTTCTTGATAACAGTCAAGTCATCTGCATATGCAGATAGCACCAGATTTTCTTGTAGCTCTCTCACTGACAATCCCTGGAGTTCCAGTCTCAGTCTACATAGCCATGGCTCTATCGTTAGACTATAATGCTGTCCAGAGAGTGGACACTCCTGTCTGATACCTCTTTTCATTCTGACTGGGCAGCTAAGACCATCTTACCTTCAGTGTAAAACAGACCTCAGAGTTTAACAATTTCAGCCATAATAACACCAAATGATCCAAGTACCTGAAATAAAAAAGTGATAGTCAACCCTGTTGAAAGATTTTTCATGATCTATTGATTTAAAAGTCTAATTCACTTGAATTCAGCTTACATAAACCAATTATATCTCTGACAAGAAAAAAGTGTCCATTATGATGCATATTGGTGCAATACGACTGATGTTTGTGCACTATTGTGTGCATAAACTGTTTGTTCGCTATGTATTTTGATGAGAGCTTAGTCAATGCATAAGAGTACCACAAGTCTCCAGTTTTTCAAAAGTCCTAAATCTATTTTTATGTGAGCAGTGATCTTATTGCTTTTGTGCATCTCACTGGTAGCCTTCCAGTGTTTAAACGAGTGCTTAAAAACCTTGAACATGTCCACTCATAAAAATCGTTAAACATGTTTGTAGAATTTTTTCAGCAGTCTATCAATTGCAGGTGCACATGCCACTACAAGCTGCTGAACAGCAGTGGCCACTTCCTGTAGTTGAAGACCTACATTATATTACATAACATTTAGCAGACGCTCTTATCCAGAGCGACATGCAATAAGTGCAAAAGTCATGTACACAAAGCGCTGAACTTCTAGACAAAAAAATATCTAGTGCCAACTCAACAAATGACAACAATACCTAGTGTAATATTCTGTCGAAGTATCAATACTCAAACAGCCAAGGAAACAAATGAACCATATAAAGTAGAGCTAAATAGAAAACTCAAAATGGCTAACCCCAGGCTAGACGGTACACAACCTGGGTTGTTTAAGACTGATACATGGTTACACAGTGGGCAGGGAAGCAGGGGAGAGGTGCAGCCTGAAGAGGTCTGTGCTTAAAGGTGGTCAAGGAATCAACAGTTCTGATCTCAGTGGGAAGGTCATTCCACCAATGGGGAACCAGGGCAGACAGTAGTCTTGAGCAGGCTGGGCAGGAGCAGAGAGGAGGAGGGGCCAGGCTATCAGTAGGAGCAGAGCATAGGAGCAGGCTGGTGTGTAGGGGCGGATCAGACTCTGGAGATATGCTGGCCCTAACCCCTTGAGAGCCTGGTAAGCTAGCACCAATGTCTTAAATTTGATATGAGCAGTGATAGGTCAGCAAGCAGAGGGATGACATGGGAAGAATGAGGGAGGTTGTTGACCAGGTGAACTGAGGCATTCTGGATGAGCTGTAGGGGTCTGATGGCAGAAGCTGGAAGGCCAGCAAGGAGAGAGTTGCAGTAGTTCAAGCGGGAGAAGATTGGTGCTTGGACCAGGAGCTGAGTAGAGTAGGTGATGAGAAAAGGGCAAATCCTTTGGATGTTGTAGAGGAGGAATCCACATGTCTGGGTCATTGCAACGATGTTCGCTGATGTTCTGCTGCATTTAGCATGCTGCTCTGTTCTGGAGTCAGTTCCTTGAGTAGATCCAACCTGCAGGATTGCAGCACTGTAAACGTCTGTCTGTGTAAAATTCTGCAGCTGCTGTACTCATTTCAGCTGCCTTTGCTGTTATGGTCCCATCTGGTCATGTGAGAGAGAACATCTGGTTCTAGTGTTTTACTTTTCTAGGGAAGTTGAAGAGAAATTCCCTTGGGGCATCCATGCCCTTAAAGTTGGAGATGCAAGATCTCATTAGGGCTGCTTTGACTTGTTCATGTAGTTCAGGAACTTAAAGCCTTTCTCCTTCTTTCCAGTACACTGCCCATGCCAGGGTCATTCCTGCTAATCATTTTACTTTCTACTCAACTTATTTCTGTCTCAAGATCTTGGATTGTACCATTCATTCTCTCTAATGTGCACGTGCTGTATATTTATAACAAAATAATTTAATTCAGTGGTTCTCAAACTTTTTTTCAATTACATACCGTCTTTGAAATATTTTTTTTTTCATCCAAGTACCCCTTGACTAATACCAAGCATTTCTGCTAGGGAAAAAAAGCCTATATAAAGAAGTATAATACAGGGCTGCACAATCATTGTAAATGAAAAAAAAACACTTGAATGGTACATTTAATGCAATACGATGTTTGGAATCCATCACTGAATTCATGGAACACCAAGTTTTTGTCATCATGCAATAACACTAAGACGGCATTAAACCGAGTCTTTTTCCAATTTGGTGAGAAACATGGGCTTGTGCTTCACTGAGAATTAAAACCACTAATCAAGTTGGCCAAATGTCGCTCGATGATTAACTTCACTGGAGCTAGGTCTACATCCTCACTGGAGAGGAAAGCATCTGTCTGAGGAAAGCAGGTGAAATCCTGCTTTTCCACAGCTCTGATTTCTATAGGAAACCAGCCACCTTGCCATCCAGGTTCAGAATGCTGGTGGCCTTGCCTTACCCTGCAGACACTTCATTCAGTTTGCTGAATATATCTGCCACATGGCATAATTTTTAAGGTGTCCTCAAACAAGGTGGCGTGTGGAGATCCTTGCTATGACAGAAAGGTGTGCACTTGAGATTGTAACTCCTACAGCCTGTTGAGTTATTTTCCCTCAAAAGAGCGAGCACACTTCTGTGTGTACTTGCACAGTCATGCATTAAGTGACTGACTTATGAAGTTGATTACTTTGACATTTTTAACAAAAGTGTCATGCAAGACAGGAAGCATTTTCTTGGATGCTAGTGCTTTCCTGTGTATGACACAGTGAGTCAACTGCACTTCAAGATTTTAATTTGGAATTCGTACCATGAGCCCTTTCATTGACCTGTCATTGGTGCAGCTGTGTCAGTACCGAAACTGGTGCAGGATTTCCAGTTCAGAGCATTTTTACAGAAGAATGCATTAGCAACATTAAAATTATCCTCTCGAGGTGTTCCCCGGGAGGCACGGTGGTGTAGTGGTTAGCGCTGTCGCCTCACAGCAAGAAGGTCTGGGTTCGAGCCCCGTGGCCGGCGAGGGCCTTTCTGTGCGGAGTTTGCATGTTCTCCCCATGTCTGCGTGGGTTTCCTCCGGGTGCTCCGATTTCCCCCAAAGACATGCAGGTTAGGTTAACTGGTGACTCTAAATTGACCATGAGTGTGAATGGTTGTCTATGTGTCAGCCCTGTGATGACCTGGCGACTTGTCCAGGGTGTACCCTGCCTTTTGCCCGTAGTCAGCTGGGATATGCTCCAGCTTGCCTGCGACCCTGTAGAACAGGATAAAGCGGCTAGAGATAATGAGATGAGATGAGTTGTTTCCCCTCCAAGTTCTTTCAGAAAAGTATATATTGCAAAATGTCATCAGTATCAAAAGCTGTGCATTTCCACTGATATTTATCGATTCAAAGAGCTGGAGTGAAAAGAATTTGCCAAGTTGATCAATAATGTCTGTTCCCATCGTATCTATTGTACTCTGTGGCAAACAGTGTCATTTACTGTAATAAAGGCACAGTTTTTAATTTATCTGCTGCATTTTTGTCCAGCATAGTCGCAGCTGACTATGACTTCATAGATCTTTAGCTATGATCTTTTTAGCTTTAGCTATAACCTGCATAAGAAGGTTTGAGTGCTTTGACTGATATTGTGGAGACCTTTCACATTGTTTCTTGGGATGATCTGAAGTCAGAAGGTTTGCTCTTAAGCTACAGTCACATTACAGCTTGTGGTGCTTTGCGATGGGTTATCGATGAAAATGAGGCGTTTTGGTGATGATGCTTGGTGATATACAAGCGAGCTAAAATTTGTGGTCACACAGCAGGCGAACACTTGACTGTCATGCCTGCACATGCTCAAGTGGCCACACTCTCTCACGGGACCCAATCATTATGGGAAACACCTGATGCTGATTTGAGTGCAATCAGCACGCACATACAGTGGGGCAAAAAAGTATTTAGTCAGCCACCAATTGTGCAAGTTCTCCCACTTAAAAAGATGACAGAGGCCTGTAATTTTCATCATACGGTAGGTACACTTCAACTATGAGAGACAGAATGGGGGGAAAGAATCCAGGAAATCACATTGTTGGATTTTTAATGAATTAATTAGTAAATTCCTTGGTAAAATAAGTATTTGGTCACCTACAAACAAGCAAGATTTCTGGCTCTCACAGACCTGTAACAACTTCTTTAAGAGGCTCCTCTGTCCTCCACTTGTTACCTGTATTAATGGCACCTGTTTGAACTCGTTATCAGTATAAAAGACACCTGTCCACAACCTCAAACAATCACACTCCAAACTCCACTATGGCCAAGGCCAAAGAGCTGTCAAAGGACACCAGAAACAAAATTGTAGACCTGCACCAGGCTGGGAAGACTGAATCTGCAATAGGTAAGCAGCTTGGTGTGAAGAAATCAACTGTGGGAGCAATTATTAGAAAATGGAAGACATAAAAGACCACTGATAATTTCCCTCGATCTGGGGCTCCATGCAAGATCTCACCCCGTGGGGTCAAAATGATCACAAGAACAGTGAGCAAAAATCCCAGAACCACACGGGGGGACCTAGTGAATGACCTGCAGAGAGCTGGGACCAAAGTAACAAAGGCTACCATCAGTAACACACTACGCCACCAGGGACTCAAATCCTGCAGTGCCAGACATGTCCCCCTGCTTAAGCCAGTACATGCCCAGGCCCGTCTGAAGTTTGTTAGAGAGCATTTGGATGATCCAGAAGCGGATTGGGAGAATGTCATATGGTCAGATGAAACCAAAATATAATTTTTTTGGTAAAAACTCAGCTTGTCATGTTTGGAGGGGAAAGAATGCTGAGTTGCATCCAAAGAACACCATACCTACTGTGAAGCATGGGGGTGGAAACATCATGCTTTGGGGCTGTTTTTCTGCAAAGGGACCAGGACGACTGATCTGTTTAAAGGAAAGAATGAATGGGGCCATGTATCGTGAGATTTTGAGTGAAAACCTCCTTCCATCAGCAAGGGCATTGAAGATGAAATGTGGCTGAGTCTTTCAGCATGACAATGACCCCAAACACACCGCCCAGGCAACAAAGGAGTGGCTTCGTAAGAAGCATTTCAAGGTCCTGGAGTGGCCTAGCCAGTCTCCAGATCTCAACCCCATAGAAAATCTTTGGAGGGAGTTGAAAGTCCGTGTTGCCCAGCGACAGCCCCAAAACATCACTGCTCTAGAGGAGATCTGCATGGAGGAATGGGCCAAAATACCAGCAACAGTGTGTGAAAACCTTGTGAAGACTTACAGAAAACGTTTGACCTCGGTCATTGCCAACAAAGGGTATATAACAAAGTATTGAGATGAACTTTTGTTATTGACCAGATACTTATTTTCCACCATAATTTGCAAATAAATTCTTTAAAAATCAGACAATGTGACTTTCTGGATTTTTTTTTCCTCATTTTGTCTCTCATAGTTGAGGTATACCTATGATGAAAATTACAGGCCTCTCTCATCTTTTTAAGTGGGATAACTTGCACAACTGGTGACTGACTGACTAAATACTTTTTTGCCCCACTGTATAAGGACACATAGACTTTGTAAAATATCATTATCACGGTCATGTTTGTTTCTAGCCATGTGTATGACTCTGCTTTTGGTTTTGTCTGTGTTTTTGTTACTCTGACCTTGCCTCACATTTTGTTTTTGTGAATATTACATCTGCTAATAAACACTCTTCTTGCACTTACATCCGTCTACTGCTGTGTACCAGACAGAATACTCAAAGTCTCTGTGAAAACAGTGTCCTTATATGCATGTGCTGATTGCACTCAAATCAGCATCAGGTGTTTCCCATTATATGGTGGTGTAGTGATTCGCACTGTCTCCTCACAGCAAGAAAGTTCCAGGATTGAACCTCATGACAACTGGGGCCTTTCTGTGTGGAGTTTGCATGTTCTCCCCATGTCTGTGTAGGTTTCCTTTGGGTGCTCCAGTTTCCGCCACAATTCAAAGACATGCAGACAAGGGAAAATACCCAGCCACTAGGTTTGTACAAGATGGTGCATACTTGGTGCTGGTCCCAAGCCTGAATATATTGAAAGCCCAATGTAAGATTAGCATGAGCTAAACTGGTTATTAGCCTTCTGAAAATAAAGGCTTTAAATAACAACTGAGTCCCAAGCACGCACACACAGTGTGCTCCAGGATCCCCGAATGTAAATGTACTTTTTAAGTCTCGGGGAAGGTTAGGCTATGCCGAGCTGCTGTGTTGATAAGGCTCCTGTGAACATTGGGGACATGGATTCAAGACACCTACAGCTCAAGAAGCTCAAGAAAGGTTCCCTGAAGACAAATACCATCTGTGAGTATTCACCGCTTAGTTTGCTGATGAAAATGTCACCACCAAATTTCAGTGCATGCCTTGAATTTGTTTTTGCAATGTATCTGGCCACTCAGAAGGGGGAGACACACTAAAATCAACTCACGAAGCTTGGATGAACATTTGCCATGCATTGTAGCCTGGCAAGCCAGACTAAATGTGAATATTTAGTCTGTCCTCGATCCGTAGACATTTCCGAAGGGGGTGGGAGGAACAAACCACTGTCTTTCAAACTGTCTCTATGCATATAGGCTAATGCTCTGACCAATCAGCGCAACAGTGACTGTGATGTAGTCAGAGCGACAGAAAGCAGTGGGGGAGGCCTTGAAATAAATAATTTTTCAAAATGCGTATTAATTAATAAACAGGTTCTAGATATTAAGAAGTTTGGAGATAATGACCACAAGTTTGGAGTCTGTACCACATACACTCATTTTTTTTTCCAAGCGTTTTTCAAGGGTTTGCTTAAACTGTTTTTGAGAGTTTTTATTTAGTGGTGTTTGGTGAAATAATTTCTCTTAAATTTAAAATAACGGGAAAATAAGAAACAATCAAAAAGTAATGTTTCAAAGCTGTTTATTAATTCTTCGTACTGCACAAACTAGCCCCATCCTTTTGGCTACGAGCGGAGCCAGCTGGTAGATCAGACTTTTGCCATAGCCGGTCGGCAAAACAGCGAAAACGTCCTTCTTGAAAAGGAATGAGCGGAGAGCCTCTTCCTGCTCATGTTTCAACGAAAACTCCAAGTCTAATTCTTCTAAAACTGATTCCAAAGCGGAGTCAAACGCGCGCTGTTCACTAGCCGTAGCCATCTTTCCTGCTGTGCTTTCTCCAGCGTCGCGCAGCTTTGTCGTCACTCCTGCAAAAGCCCGCCCAAAGAATCCAAACAAAAACCTTGCGTTGTGATTGGCGGGCACGATTTGATGCCCGAGGTGTTTGTTTATATGGTGCGAGGCTAGACCCACTCGCTAGGCAAAAATATTTTTGGCCCCTAGGTGGGTGGGTCTAGTTTACTAGGCTACATGCATTGCACAATTGGTGGCCATACTACCAATTTTTTGTCGACAAGTATTTGCAAACCCCTTGTGAGCTGTAGTGTGACCAGGGTCTTAAAACACTCTCTGGTAGCTTACCAACATGGCATTGATGTTGGTGCTGATGTGTTGTTGGAGTTGCGCTGGATTCATGCAACTGTTGGATAATTTCTTCCTGCAAATCAAGAACAATGCCTTGGGATGGTTGAAGCTCATTGAGTTAATCCCATTAAAGTATATTCTTCCTGATCCTGAGTGCATTTTGTTGGCTCTGTTTTCACTTTCTTTTTTGCTTCTTTCTCCATGTTTTCAGGTTAACTGTTGCTATGTTTCAACCAGGAAACCATTTATTGGGTTTGGTCTGTCATTCATTATTGAAACTGGCTTCCTGCTCATAGTGCACAAAATCATGTTTGTATCTGACATACCTCCATTTGAAAAACACTGCTTTAATTTTCCCCACCTCCCACCAAGAAACAAAACTGTTAAAATCCCATTCCTTTGTCTCCACTCATCCCAGTAACTTTAACCCATGTGCATTGTTTTATGCCCTGATTTTTCTCCCTCAACCAAGCCATACTGACTGATGAGCCCCTCAAAGTCCTTTGCAGACTGTAGGTGTGGTTTCTTCTTGTTTCTATTTAATGTGAAATATGTAGTGCAGTTCCAGTCCCCACCTGTTACCACTACGGATTTGCTGCTACTCTGTTGTAGTGCATTCTGTACTTCATAAAAGAGTTGTACCATTATTGGGGGTGTAAACCTTTATAATGATAAACTCTATCCTCTTTATTTCTGCCTGCACTGTTAAAACCCTCCCCTATTCTCGCTCTGTTACTCATGAGTAGTTTTCACCAGCATTCTGCTGAAAAGTATTGCCACCTCAGCACTGACATTAGACCCATGGCTATGAAAAAGTTTCCCTTTCCACCACATTGCCCATTCTGTCTCTCACTGTGAGTCTCTTGAAAGAAAAATACATCAGTGTTTTTCCATTGTACCCATTCTCCTACTAGTGCCCTTTTATTTCTGTTTCTGCCACCATTGTTATTTAAAGACCCTATTTGCTACTTCTCAATTGGATGAACTAAAAGAGAGAGGATGAATAGGTAAAGACAGCAGTGCAGAAAGAGGAAAATATCCAGTGTGCTGTCTTTGTTTGCTCTTTCTTTTAGCAGAGGACTTCTGAGATGGTTCTTCAAACAGTATATTTTTTGGTCTAGTTAATCATAATTTGCTGTTCAGTGTATCTTTACTATGGATGCTATGAATTTGTCAGTGTCCAGGAAAAAAAGAAATGCTTCATCTCAACCACTTTCCCAAGAGTCAGGTATTTACTTGAATGTGTTGAGCTGCTGATCTTTCCCAAATTGCAACACACTGTCTTATGTCAGAAAAATAATCTATCTGCAATTCCTTCTTCTGCATCTCAATCTGCTCTGTTTTTGAAACACAATCTTTGTTGAATCTCCTGCACTCTGACCCCCCCCCCCCCATGGTGTCTGACCCTCCTTGCTCTGTCGGACCCCTGCGCTGTTTGACCCCCCATTAACTTCCCACCTATGCTGACCTAGTCTGGCTAACGCGACAAAGCTCTACGAGCTATTGGTCTGGCCAAGATATTAAGCCCAACCGTTTCCCAGAGCCCGTGGTTGACCTGCCTCCCTGAAATGCCTCAGTTTGCTGCTGGTCGAAGCCAGAAAAGGCTGTGACAAAGCTTAAACCAATCACATCACCCTTTCCTCTGACGTATGCGACGCGATGGGGCTAACTGGTAGATTAAACTCTTACCGAAGCTGGTCGGGAGCAAGGCGAAAACATCCTTCCTTTCAATAAATACCTCCAGGGCTGCTCTTTGCTCCGTTTTCAATGAGAACTTCCCGTTGAATGCTTTCAATACAGCATCTATGCGTAATAGATGCGGAAGCGTGAATGAAGAGCTTCCGGCATAGATTCTGTAAACAATGTATGGCTTCCAGTCGCAGTTCTACTATGTCAGTGCCTTGAACACGCCTCTACCCAGGGCCGTTGGAGATGCTCAAAGTTGATTGGTTCCCGATTTTTCAGTAGCTTGGAAGAGCTGTAGATAGCTTGCCTGGCCAGACTAAGCTCGCAACAGGCCCTCGTGTTGCGTCATGCTTAGGATGGGCGGGCCCAGGCTAATGCTGACCTACCCACCACACTGACTTACTCCCTGCACTGTCTGACCCCCCCTGAGTTGTCTGACCCCCTGGTCTGTCTGACAGCCCTGCTCAGTCTGATCCCCACACTGTCTGCCCCATGCACGGTCTGATTCCCTTGTGCTGTCTGCCCATTCCCCCGCTCTGTCTGCCCCATGCACTGTCTGATTCCCTTGTGCTGTCTGACCCCCCCCTGCTCTGTCTGATCCCCTGCACTGTCTGACTCCCCATTCTGTCTGACCCCTGCACTGTCTGCTCCCCTTATGCACTGATTGACCCCTGCACTGACTGAACCCCCCTCACTAACTTCCTCCCTGCGCTGCCTAACCCCTGCACTGCCTGAGCCCCCATGCCCCCTATGCTGACTGACTTCCCCCTACTGCTCTATCCGTTTACCTTTGCAAACAGCTCCTCAGCCTTCTCATCTGCGCATCACTTCATTCTTCACTTTCTTCTTTTTTTTTGTGGGTGGCACAGCGGTGTAGTGGTTAGCACTGTCGCCTCACAGCAAGAAGGTTCTGGGTTTGAGCCCAGTGGCTGACAGGGGTCTTTCTGTGTAGAGTTTGCATGTTCTCCCCATGTCTGTGTGGATTTCTCCCACAGCTTAAAGACATGTGGTCAGGTTAGTGTCTGCACTGTATGAGGACCCTATTGAAAAGATGTCATGGCAGCAATTTGTGAATTGTGCATGTAATTGGGCTATCCTGAATCAATATTTCTTAGTAATATTACTGTCATCCACCTGTTCACAACTCCCAGTTCCCCACCCGTCTGTTCACTTTTGTTCAGTACATTATCCCTTGCAGTGGGTTGGTCAATGTCCTGCCCTCTGGCAGTGTCTGACTGCTTCTTGCTGTGCCTCATTCCAGCCTGCCTCTCCACCCAGACCCAGCTCAGCCCAGCTTCCTTGTGCTTTGTGTCCTGTGCTCTATATGGGCAGATGAACTTTTTGTGCCCAAGGTCCCTGCATTCAAAGCACCTCATGCGCCCAGTGCTGGTATACACACCACGCTCCACACACCGCTCTCACTTAGCAATTTCCAGCATACACTAGAAAGAGAGAGAGAAGAAAAGATGCATTATATATGTGCATACTTGAAACATTTTAGGTCATGGTGAATCTAAAACTGTTGTCAGTTCACCTAATAGGGGTCAAACCACAGGAGAGCAGAGCTGGGTAATACATAATTAATCACCACCACACAGACAGATCAGGGGTTAACACCTCGACAAGATTTACATTATGAACTAGAACAAGGATCAGACAAGAAAATACACAGCTTTGTAATGCAGACTTTAAAAAGACAGACTAGTCACGAATGACAAACTACAGGTTGAGAATAATTAACGACCAAAGTGACAGGGTAATTAGAACAGGAAACATAGACCGTATAAGGAAAGTAAAGGACAAAACAAACCTTTAACTAAATTTACATTCTTATTGAATTCTACAAAAATGTATTTTTCATTTGTTTAGAATACTATTGGAGTGTCAGATTGAACAACTATAGACAGGGGCATCTCCCTGGTGACATAATCTGCCATTTTACTTTAGTTCAGGTGTGACAAGGTAGTACCTATATACAGTCAAGCCAGAAAGTCTGCACATCCCTTTCACTTTCTCCATGTTTTATTACATTATACACTTATTCTACAATAGATTGAGTTCCTTTTTTGTCACAAAATTCTACACAAAATAGCCCATAATGACAAAGCGAAAGCAGGTTTTTAGAAAATATGCAATTTTATTTTACTGACAAAAAAATAAGTTATTTAGGGGTTACATATCTGTACACACTCTTAGCCTAATACTTGGTTGATTCAGCTTTGGCAGCAATTACAGCTTCAAGGCATCTTGGGAAAGAAGCTACGAGCTTGGCACACTTGTTTCTGGACATTTTTGCCCATTCCTCTTGGCATATCATTGCATGCTGCATCAGGTTTGATGGGGAGCATTGGTACACAGCCATTTTCAGCTCCTTCCACAGATGTTCAATTGAATTCAGGTCTGGGCTCTGGCTGGGCCACTCAAGGACATTTACAGACTTTTCCCAAAGCCACTCCTTTGTTCTCTTGGCTGTGTGCTTTGGGACGTTGTCATGTTGGAAGGTAAACCTTTGCTCCAGTCTGAGGTCCACAGCGCTCTGGAGCAGGTTTTCTTCAATGAGCTCGGTGTACTTAGCTACATTCATCTTTTCCTTTGTCAGGACTAGTCACCCTGTTCCCACTGCTGAAAAACATCCCCATATCATGATACTACCACCGCCATGCTTCACTGTAGGGATGGCATTAGCTAGGTGATGAGTGGTGCCTGGTTTCCTCGAAATGTGACACTTGGTATTCAGGCCAAAATGCTCAATTTTGGTTTCATCAGACCAGAGAATCTTGTTTCTCATGGTTTGAGAGTCCTCTAGGTGCCTTTTGGCAAACTCCAAGTGGGTTGTCATGTGCCTTTTACTAAGGAGTGGCTTACATCTGGCCACTCTACTATAAAGGCCTGAGTTGTGGAGTCCTGCCTGGATGGTTGATATTCTGAAAGGTTCTCCCATCTCCACAAGGATACGCTGGAGCTCTGTCAGAGTGACCCTCGGGTTCCTGCTCACCTCCCTGGCCAAGGCCCATCTTCCCTGATTGCTCAGTTTGGCTGGGCAGCCGGGTCTAGGAAGATTCTTGGTGGTTCCAAACTTTTTCCATTTACGAATGATGGTAGCCATTGTGCTCTTTGGGACCTGTAAAGCTGCAACAATTTTTCTGTACCCTTCTCCAGACCTATGCCTTGACACAATCCTGTTTCTGAGGTCTGTAGATAATTCCTTTGACCCCATGGCTTGAAGTATGCTCTGACATGCGCTGTGAACTGTGGGACCTTTATATAGGCAGGTGTTGGTAATCCCCAAGCATGTCCAATCAGTTGAATTTACCACAGGTGGAGTCCAATTAAGTTGTAGAAACATCTCAAGCAGAATCAGGGAAACAAAATGCACCTCAGCTCACTTTTGGGTGTCATATCAAAGGGTGTGCACGCTTGTGTACATATGATATTTTACATTTTGATTTTTAATAAATTAGCACAAATGCCGGCAGCATGGTGGTGTAGTGGTTAGCGCTGTCGCCTCACAGCAAGAAGGTCCGGGTTCGAGCCCCGTGGCCAACGAGGGCCTTTCTTTGCGGAGTTTGCATGTTCTCCCTGTGTCCATATGGGTTTCCTCTGGGTGCTCTGGTTTCCCCCACGGTCCAAAGACATGCAGGTTAGGTGAACTGGTGACTCTAAATTGACCGTAGGTGTGAATGTGAGTGTGAATGGTTGTCTGTGTCAGTCCTGTGATGACCTGGCGACTTGTTCAGGGTGTACCCCGCCTTTCGCCCGTAGTCAGCTGGGATAGGCTCCAGCTTGCCTGCAACCTTGTAGAACAGGATAAAGCGGCTAGAGATAATGAGATGAGATGAGCACAAATGCCTAAAAACCTGCTTTGTCACTGTGGGCTATTTTGTGTAGAATTTTGTGACAAAAAATGAACTCAATCTATTGTCGAATAAGTCTGCAATATAATAAAATGTGGAGAAGGTGAAAGGGGTGTGCAGAATTTCCAGCTTTACTGTAGTTGATAGTTGAGAAGGCTCATTGCTTCACATGGGGCATGAAGGCTAGCCCATATAGTCGAATCCCACAGAAGAGCTACTGTAGCACAAACTGCTGAAAACGTTAATGCTGGATAAAACAGAAAGGTGTCCGCATTAACTTTTTCAGCAGCATGTGCTACAGTTGCTGAAAAAGTTAATGCGGACACCTTTCTGTTTTATCCAGCATTAACGTTTTCAGCAGCATGTGCTACAGTAGGGTGGCACGGTGGTGTAGTGGTTAGCGCTGTCGCCTCACAGCAAGAAGGTCCGGGTTCGAGCCCCGTGGCCGGCGAGGGCCTTTCTGTGCGGAGTTTGCATGTTCTCCCCGTGTCCGCGTGGGTTTCCTCCGGGTGCTCCGGTTTCCCCCACAGTCCAAAGACATGCAGGTTAGGTTAACTGGTGACTCTAAATTGACCGTAGGTGTGAATGTGAGTGTGAATGGTTGTCTGTGTCTGTGACAGCCCTGTGATGACCTGGCGACTTGTCCAGGGTGTACCCTGCCTTTCGCCCGTAGTCAGCTGGGATAGGCTCCAGCTTGCCTGCGACCCTGTAGAAGGATAAAGCGGCTACAGATAATGAGATGAGATGAGATGTGCTACAGTAGCTCTTCTGTGGGATTCGACTATATGGGCTAGCCTTCATGCCCCATGTGAATCAATGAGCCTTCCACACCCATGACCCTGTCACCAGTCCACTGGTTGTCCTTCCTTGGGCTACTTTTGGTAGGTACTCACCACTGCATACTGGGAACACTCTACAATATGTGCCATTGTGGAGATGCTCAGACCCAGTCATCTAGCCATCACAATTTGGTCCTTGTCAAGGTCACTCAGATCTTTACGCTTGCCCATTTTTCCTGCTTCCAGCACATCGATTTCAAGAACTGACTGTTCTCTTGCTGCCTAATATATCACACCCCTTGACAGATGCCATTGTAAAAAGATAATCAATGTTTTTCACTTCACCTGTCAGCGGGTTTAATTTGATGGCTGATCAGTGTATTTTATACAGCACCTGATATGGACATCCAGTGCAACTGCTAAATATTGAGATTCTCATTGTGACCCAGAATACAGCATGTCTACATACCAGCTACTACAGTAAAATGGTTTCTATAAAATGGTAAAAGGACAGTTAGATGGAATTTAAATCAAGGCTGAGTGAGCTGGAAAGATGTGACCTTCAATTTCCATGATTTGGGGTTAAAAAAGGATGAACAATTCAGAAGAAATCCTAAGATGATAACTCTAGTTTTAAAAATCGGAGAGGGAGAGACTGCATTATGTGCATTAGATATTTCCTCCCAAATTCAGCCACCAAAATAAATGGGACTGTCTCATCCTGAGGTCGTAAGCAATACTACTTGCGTTACATGTAGTAGAACGCTGTACAGATGTGGCAACATCTGCAATATTGCAGCTTTCAGTGGTTATCCATAAGAATGGAGACAAAAAGAAACAATTCAGAGAAACATAACCCATGATGAACTTTATGGTATTCCTAATGGGATGCATGGAAACATTGCAGTAGCAGTAATGAGATGAACATGTGACAGTCAGTGAACCCAGTGCAAGGTGCAACACACAGAATCTTTAGACGATTCTCATTTTAAATGTGAATCATATATGCATACTTTTATACTTATATTTTAAAAAATGCCACGTGATCCTAAGGTGTATTCAAATTCTGCAACCTCAGGTGAATGTTCCAGGTAAACAGGTTTTTTGGACTTGTAAATTTGAACACTTTTAGGTCAGCATACGCCAACAACTTTAATCCTCAAGGCTACCAATGACAACCAAGGTATCATTTCAAAATTTAAATACCTAACACTTCACTGTCTGTGATATATGCGAGTTAGCCTTAACTAACAATCACAGAGAGCAACACAATGAGTTATCTAACGCTAAAGATTTATAACATTAGCATACAAAAGAGAGACTTTCAGAAAACTTATCAACATAACTGCCAGTTAAAGTTAATTGTAAGAATTATTTGCCTTTGTTTGCTAATTTGAACGCACCTCAGGTTTCAAGATGCTGTTAAATTATGTATTTTCATGATTAAGCTCTTGTTATTAGTTATAGCTTTTGTGCTAACCCTTATTCCTTATGCAGTTGATAGATCACCACAGTTGATGAGTTCTATTTCATGCAAAGGAAGTACAAAAGACTTGTTACTTCCTTAAAGATGGCTTACTTTGATTTCTGTGTCACAGGCTGACGGAGTAGGATCGAGCAATCAAAAAGGCATAAAATAGAGGCAAAGATATTCCTGCTCTTAACTTTAATCAGAAAGCTGCAGAAGTCTCACTCCTACCATTGCTATAGAGATGATTCCATGTCAGATGTTTGTCTGCCTGATTTTCTTGTTTGTTTGATTACTTTATCACTTTGCATGTATAATGCTGAACTCAACTAAAGCTCATAACTCAAACGTTTTTGACCTCTGACTAGTAGAAACCAAAAGAAACACCTATAAACTCAGAATTTCTACTTTGAAAGCTGGAAAGGTGTCCCTGTGTATAGTCAACATCCATCCATCCATCCATCCATCCATCCATCCATCATCTATACCACTTATCCATCAGGGTCATGGGGGGGGTTGGAACCAATTCCAGCTGACTTCGGGCAAGACTTCGGGTTCACCCTGGGCAGGTTGACAATCTATCACAGGGCTTACACAGAGACGAACAACCATCACATACACATTCACACCTATAGAAGCTTTGCACGGTCATGTGACCCCCCCCCCCCCATAGCAACAGTAACTACACTGCCATGACAGGGGGTAGCTTATAGTGCTGCATTCAGATGAGGTTAGTTGTTATTGATCTGTATGGGAAGGTTTTGCTGCATTTTTGGATGTGCAAATTGTTCTGAACAAAACAAATATCAGATTTTTTTTTTAATTTATTTACCAAAAGTCATTCATCGTCAGGGGGAAAAACTGGAGAGATTTCTAAACATAGAAGGGGAAAAATGGCTCGCAAACATTCGGCAGGACTTGGTGTCAAATGGAGAGGTCAAAAACCTTGTGGTATGCTCACTTCATTTCCATGAAGTTAAGAATTCCAAAAAAAATTTTCAGAACTGCAGCGAGGTGCTAATTCTTATCCAGTGATGTGAACATGAGCGTAAAAGACATGAGTGAGGTGCTCAAGCTCATGTTCACGTCTCTGTATAAGAATGAGCATCTTGCTGCACTTTGTATGTTTGCGAGCCATTTTTCTCTTCTAAGTTTAGAAATCTCTAGTTTTTCCCCTAATGAATTACTTTTGGTCAATTTAAAAAATCTGATGTCTTTTTTTTCATTCAGAATGATTTGCACATCCAAAAACATAGCAAAACCTTCCCATCCATCCATTATCTGTAGCCACTTATCCTGTCCTACAGGGTTGCAGGCAAGCTGGAGCCTATCCCAGCTGACTACAGGCGAAAGGCGGGGTACACCCTGGACAAGTTGCCAGGTCATCGCAGGGCTGACACATAGACACAGACAACCATTCACACCTACGGTCAATTTAGAGCCACCAATTAGCCTAATCTGCATGCCTTTGGACTGTGAGGGAAACCAGAGCACCCAGAGAAAACCCTTGTGGACACGGAGAGAGCATGCAAACTCAACACAGAAAGGCCTTTGTCAGCCACTGGGCTCAAACCCAGGACCTTCTTGCTGTGAGGTGACAGTGCTAACCACTACACCACCGTGCCGCCCAAAACCTTCCCATACCGACCAATAATAACTAATTTGGCTGAATGAAGCACTACAAGCTGCCTCCTGCCATGGCAGGGTAGTTACCATTGCTCTGGGGGTCATGTGACAGTGCAAAGTCTCTATGGGGGATTTACTGTAGAGTTGACATTTAACCTAATCCACGTCTTTTGGAAAAAACAGAGCACCCATGCAAGCATGAGGAGAACATGCAAAATCCACACAGAAAGGTCCTAGTCGGCTATAAGGTTAGAACCCAGGACCTTCTTGCTGCAAGTGCTACCCACTGCACCACCATTCTGCCTGTATAGTCAACAGTAAACAAGATATCACAGACACATTAGTTCGTTAAATCCAGAACACTGGTCAAGCAGATCACTTCTGTGAGAAAGTAAATACATCATAAGTTCGAAAGTATCAAGCTTGTTTTCAAGTTGAAGTTCATCTCACTTCTGAGTTAAGTCCAATGCAGCATTCTGATCAAGTGCTCCTTGGATTAGATCAATTAAAAAAAGAATTCTTGCATTTGCATCCAAACCTGTGTAAGATTCATGACAGAAGTCTGAGATGGATCCAGCCCAAGAATCTGACAGATGCACATTTGCAGAAATATTTTCACTAATTTTACCAGATCGCTATGGAGTTTCACAGGGGCGTAAAGCACGCCGAGCCCTTTCCAAAGAGGGCAGCCACGGCCTGCTACAACCATGGCTCAGCCTGTTATTCACTCCCCACCCCCCGTGTGAGCGCTGCTTGCCGAAAACTTCAATATGAGCCCTGGCTCCAGTTGCGTGTGCATGCCGGGGTTTAAAAATTCATAACTTGGGCACTGAACGTTCTAGCCCTGCCAAACATTAGACACATCCCTCTCCCCAAGACGTTTTGAAACAGCCCAGCCACGGCCCACTACGACTGCAGCTCAGCCCATTCTTTGTGGCAATCTTCAAATTTTGACCTCTTTCTGGAGCATTTTATTGGTTTGACCTAGATTCTTTGTCTCAGGTCAAGCTATACAAAGCATTGTGAGATTACAGGTAATTAGGTCAGGTAAGTGTCACCGCTTATCACAGGTGGTCACATCCTGAACCATTGGTCTGTTGGTTGAGCGTGGCTATAGCCAATGTAGCTGGCTAGCAATAAAGTAAACAAATGCCCCATGACCAATGCCAAATCGTGTACATGTATTTCTGACCAATGCATGTGCATCAGTTGCATCGGTCTGGATCTGTCCCTGGAAGCCCTGTCCTGGGCGGCATGGTGGTGTAGTGGTTAGCACGGTCGCCTCACAACAAGAAGGTTCTGGACTTGAGCCCAGCGGCCAGCAAGGGCCTTTCTGTGTGGAGTCTGCATGTTCTCCCCATGTCTGCATGCTGTGCTGAATGTTGATTAGACTGGCCACTGTTTGATTTCAGACTTCAGAAGTTTGTCTACTGATTTTGATTCTCAGAAAAATTCTCACTCATATCCAACTGTTTCCGCTTCATGACACACAACTGCCAAGATAATTTCCTAAACATAGAGAAGACTGCAGGTGTGGTTAAATATATAGTGCTGAGCGTAAATGAGTACACCCCCTTTGAAAAGTAACATTTTAAACAATATCTCAATGAACACAAACAATTTCCAAAATGTTGATGAGACAAAGTTGAATATAACATCTGTTTAACTTATAACGGGAAAGTAAGGTTAATAATATAAACTTAGATTACACATTTTTCAGTTTTACTCAAATTAGGGTGGTGCAAAAATGAGTACACCCCACAACAAAAACTGCTACATCTCGAAGACTTGGTGCTGTCATTAAAAATCATGGAGGCCATACAAAGTACTAATTTTGTGGGGTGTACTAACTTTTGCACCACCCTAATTTGAGTAAAACTGAAAAAATGTGTAATCTAAGTTGTATTATTAACCTTACTTTCCCGTTGTAAGTTAAACAGATGTTATATTAAACTTTGTCTTTTCAACATTCTGGAAATTGTGTTCAGTGAAATCTCATCTCATTATCTCTAGCCGCTTTATCTTTCTACAGGGTCGCAGGCAAGCTGGAGCCTATCCCAGCTGACTACGGGCGAAAGGCAGGGTACACCCTGGACAAGTCGCCAGGTCATCACAGGGCTGACACAGAGAACCATTCACACTCACACTCACACCTACGGTCAATTTAGAGTCACCAGTTAACCTAACCTGCATGTCTTTGGACTGTGGGGGAAACCGGAGCACCCGGAGGAAACCCACGCGGACATGGGGAGAACATGGGGAGAACATGCAAACTCCACACAGAAAGGCCCTCGCCGGCCCCAGGGCTCGAACCCAGGACCTTCTTGCTGTGAGGCGACAGCGCTAACCACTACACCACCGTGCCGCCCTGTTCAGTGAAATATATTTATTTATTTATTTAGCTTTTGCCATAGGAAGATTATATATAATATGTGTGTGTGTGTGTGTGTGTGTGTGTGTGTGTACATACATCATGGCATGGGAAACCACAACAGCTTGCGCCAATTACAGTGGCCCCATTGTATCGAATCTGCATGTCTTTTAAATATTGAATTAAATATTAAATATTTAAAGATATTGTTTAAAACGTTACTTTTCAAAGTGGGTGTACTAATTTATGCTGAGCACTGTACACTGCCTAAATACAATCCATTAGAAAAAGAGTAACTTTTTCCCTGCATGCTTGAACCACACTGTTAGGAAAATACTAGCAGTATTGTTCATCATAATGGACGTCTTGTTTGTTAGCTTTTGATATCCAAGTGTCATTCCGTCACTGATCAAGCAAGGAAATTTTGACCATCACATTAGAGTTCTAATCCATGATCCTGCCATGAAAACTTTCTATCTGAAGGAAAGATGAACTGTCTAAGACAAGACAGATGAGAATGTTTATTGATAATCTCTCTTACCCTCTGCCATGATGGAGTTAAATGTCACATTAAGGCCCAGTCCAACAATACCGATAACTACAACTATACCGATAATTATAGAATAAATCAGTCCCCTGCAGTTTATGTGGTTGGTGCTCACACTAGACTGATAACGATCCCTATAGCCCAGATCTGGGTTTATCTGTATCAGTGAGATTGCTTCTGGAGTGATATTCCCAGGCCTGGACCTGATCCGATAAAACATCTGACCAATCAAGTAATTGTTTACATGTGATGTTGTCTGAGCACATGATATCTTCTCTGGGCATCTTTGTACATCTTTGTTGCATCATGAAGTCACAGAATACGGATTCACTGAAAATAATAAAAAAAAAAACATAAAGAAGACTGTGCAGCTGTGGTTAAATATGCAATGCCAAAATACAATCCATTGGAAAAAGAGTAACTTTTTTCTTTTTTTCCTGCATGGTCGAACCACATAAAGCATGGATCTTTTATTCACAGTTATGTGATATTTTCTGTGAAATATCAGTAGTAAATTAATAAAGTAAATGTATAAACACATTATTAACGTTGGCAGTTAATTGTTTTAGACTTCTTAATTTATCATATGAAATCGGTAACCAATCTGTAATATACTGAAATGTCTGTAACCAATCCGTAAATTATTAGCATCCGTGATGCATCCGTATTTTGTATTCTTTTTTTTTATTATATTTCCGTAATCCGTGACCTAGCCGTATTATATTAACCACCAGAGTGTGTACATGGGCTGTTTTGAAGTCCAAGCTGTACAGTATGACCCAGAATAATGTGCTACTACTTGGAAAAACTTCCATGACTATTCCTAAGTTGCATGCGTTTATTTCCCTGAGTGTCAGGACCAAGCGATGATATGGTGGGATTATAGTTGTGGTGTGATTGCTCCAGACTGGAACTAAATTCAGGAATAGTTATAGTTATCAGTGTTGTGGGCCGTCCCTTACTTGGCTTCACAGGACTTATAAATTCTGCCACTGCACATCAAATACAGCATTGCAGGAATTCCTCTCTGGCTATGTTCACATTACCAGGCTGAAGTAAATCAAATCTGATTATTTTTTTCCCCCTGAACATGACACAGGGCTGCGTGCAAGGCCGGATTAACTATATGGGCCTGCGGCACAGTGCCCAGGGGCACCAACCACTCACAGCCAGTGGGGGGCACCACATGACAGAAACTTTAAAAATATTTTTCGTGAATGTTTGTATCACTTAAAATGGTTATACACTTGACATTGTTAAATAGTCATATATAATTCATTATGAACACTAATTTCATAAGAACAACAACAATAATCATAATTCTGAGCAAGAGTGGCCTATGTGACCATTAACCCCCCTTTCCCCAACCTGTCAGTTGAGCCAGTCCACCTACGGTGAAATGTATCAATTTTTTTAAAACCGCGGTAGAAATGAAAAATGGACAGACATCAACTGAGTGGTTGTGTGAAGAGAAAATTAAAAAAAGAGAAAGACTCCAGGCGTGTAGCTGCAATTAAAAATGTTCCAGTGTTAGATCGTTTCTTTTTTATAAAAACGTCGACAACTGCTGTCACTACCAGCGCTGAAGCCGAAGCTAGTGAAATCAGCGATGCTAGTGAGGGAGATGGCCCTGCTAGCACTAGCCGGGGAGATGCTACAACCACAGCCAGTGTTAGCCGAGGGGTCGGCGACGACGAGGATCCCCTTGAGACATACAAATATATGCTGCTCATTTTTGAATAAGACATTTCAATATGCCTACATGCATATCGTTGGTTGTTTTCAGTTAATTTGACGGGCTGATGTAGCCTACTTAGTACATTTCAATGAGGAAGAATGACCTTGTTTATGTGTACTATTGTTTATGTATATGCTACTATTTTTGACAGCAAAGGGCAAGGTTTGTGAGTGTATGCAGGAGGTTACTGAACGCGTGCGCGCAGGGTGTGTGTGTGTGTGGGGGGCACTTGAGGTATAGTGCCCAGGGGCACCACATTGGCTTAATACGGCACTGGCTGCGTGGACACAGAAATCCATTCTTTTCAAATCAGATTTGAGCCACTTTGGCTATATTCAGACTGTCAGTCCAAATCCAATTTACTGGATGTGCATATCCAAATGGAATCCAACCATATGTCGCAAGTCTGAACAGCTGAAAACCACAAGATTCGATTTTTACAAATCCATGTCAAACCACATTCGTATGTGGTTTGAAATATGATTCAAATCACAGTTTTGCAAATCCGTTAAGCTCTGACTGCTCTGGTCAGATTTCAGGTGTTTTTTTTTAAACATCTGTGACTTTTGACACCATCTGAAGTTCACGTTTACATCACACATACAGGAAATCTGCTAGTTTGGTGGTGCATGAAATAAAATGGAGCAGGCAAGCCTCTTCCTTCTCTCTCTCTCAAACCAAACTTGTACTGTGGCTCCACATTACCTTGTGGTAAATAAGCAAGCCTATTTCATTACCCTCCATTTTGGTTTGTCAGCTACTTCTACTTTTGTGCACAGTGTCCATTATTACTTCCATTGGCAATGTCACTGTTATAGCGACCAGTAGCACTGAAAATTAAGATTGCCCCACAGATTGGATCTAATCACCTGAAATAGTTACTCAGGAAACTTGGATTCAAATCAGTGATGCAAAAAATTCAGATTTAGACTGACAGTCTGAACATAGTCTTTCATATTTGGTCCTTGATTGGATGTATGTATCAAATTTGTGGCCATGTGACATGAATCAGAACAGTCAGATCAGAATTCGTGTGGATTTTTGCTGATACATATGCACTGAGTGCAATCTTCATCATTAGCACCGGCAGTGGAGAAAAACAATGAAGGACAGCTGAGCAAAAATCGGAATTGAACAATGAGGCTGGTAATGTGAACCTAGCCTCCGCCTGAGATACTGGATTTTCTCTTGCTTCCTCCAGCACAGATAAAACTTCCTGAATAAAGCTTTGCAAATCCATGCTTGGCATCTTCAAATGCAATTCTGTCCTTTCCATTCCAACTTCTTTGGCTATGTTATAAGCAGAAGCCATGTTATTTGGGGAAGCTGTGGCCTAATGGTTAGAGAAGCAGCTTTGGGACCAAAAGCTGACTGGTTTGATTCCGTGGACCAGTAGGAATGGCTGAAGTGCCCTTGAGCAAGGCACCTACAATGGTGCTTGAAAGTTTGTGAACCCTTTCAAATTTTCTATATTTCTGCACAAGTATGACCTAAAATATCATATTTTCACACCAGTCCTAAAAGTAGATAAAGAGAACCCAGTTAAACAAATGAGACAAAAATATTATACTTGGCCATTTATTTATTGAGGAAAATGATCCAATATTACATATCTTTGAGTGGCAAAAGTATGTGAACCTTTGCTTTCAGTATCTGGTGTGACCCCTTTGTGCAGCAATAACTACAACTAAACATTTCTGATAACTGTTGATCAGTCCTGCACACCGGCTTGGAGGAATTTTAGCCCATTCCTCCGTACAGAACAGCTTCAACTCTGAGATGTTGGTGGGTTTTCTCACATGAACTGCTCGCTTCAGGTCTTTCCACAACATTTCGATTGGATTAAGGTCAGGACTTTGACTTGGCCATTCCAAAACATTAGCTTTATTCTTCTTTAACCATTCTTTGGTAGAATGACTTGTGTGCTTAGGGTCATTGTCTTGCTGCATGACCCACCTTCTCTTGAGATTCAGTTCATGGACAGATGTCCTGACATTTTCCTTTAGAATTCGCTGGTATAATTCAGAATCCATTGTTCCATCAATGATGGCAAGCCAAACAGGCCCAAACCATGATAATACCACCACCATGTTTCACAGATGGGATAAGGTTCTTATGCTGAAATGCAGTGTTTTCCTTTCCCCAAACATAACACTTCTCATTTACACCAAAAAGTTCTATTTTGTTCTCATCCATCCACAAAACATTTTTCCAATAGCCTCCATTAGCAGATGAGCAGCAATGTTCTTTTTGGAGAGCAGTGGCTTTCAATTTGCAACACTGCAATGCACACCACTGTTGTTCAGTGTTCTCCTGATGGTGGACTCATGAACATTAGCATTAGCCAATGTGAGAGAGGCCTTCAGTTGCTTAGAAGTTACCCTGGGGTCCTTTGTGACCTCACCGACTATTACACACCTTGCTCTTGGAGTGATCTTTGTTGGTTGACCACTCCTGGGGAGGGTAATAATGGTCTTGAATTTCCTCCATTTGTACACAATCTAGCTGACTGTGGATTGGTGGAGTCCAAACTCTTTAGAGATGGTTTTGTAACCTTTTCCAGCCTGATGAGCATCAACAATGCATTTTCTGAGGTCCTCAGAAATCTCCTTTGTTCTTGCCATGATACACTTCCACAAACATGTGTTGTGAAGATCAGACTTTGATAGATCCCTGTTCTTTAAATAAAACAGGGTGCCCACTCACACCTGATTGTCATCCCATTGATTGAAAACACCTGACTCTAATTTCACCTTCAAATTAACTGCTAATCCTAGAGGTTCACATACTTTTGCCACTCACACATATGTAATATTGGATCATTTTCCTCAACAAATAAATGACCAAGTATAATATTTTTGTCTTATTTGTTTAACTGGATTCTCTTTATCTATGTTTAGGACTTGTGTGAAAATCTGCTGATGTTTTAGGTCGTATTTATGCAGAAATATCAAATTCTAAAGGGTTCACAAACTTTCAAGCACCACTGTAACCCCCCATCTGCTCTGGCAAGAGTGATGGTGTACTTTTGGGTCTGATTAGCCAAAGGAAAACTGATGATGCAATTATCAGTTCGGGCGGTAGCCTGGCCAAAACCAAAGTATTAGTAGAAATGGGGTGTTTATCAACAAGCAGTGCAGTGGTTAGCACTGTCGCCTCACAGCAAGAAGGGTCTTGGTTCAAAACTCTCTTAAAACTATTAAACAGTGATGTGATTTGAAACAGGTGATGTCATCAGGTGACTCTAATCATGATTTGGTACAAAATCAGTATCTCAGAATGGGCTAGTCTTTGAGGAGCAAAGATGGGCTGAGGATCTCCAGTTTGTCAACATGTGTGAGAAAATTATTGAAATGTTTAAAAACAATGTTCCTCAAAGAAAGATATGAAGCGATTTGATATTTCACCCTCTATGGTGCATAATATCATTCAATGATTTAAGGAATCTGGAGGAATTTCAGTGTGCAAAGGGCTCAAGCCTAATCTGAACCCCCGTGATCTCTGATCCCTCACTGCATCAAGAACCATCATTCATCTATAGCTGATAGAACCACATGGGCTCGGGATTACTTTGGCAAACCTTTGTCAAGCTACAATGCAGAGTTACATACACAAACACCAGTTAAAACTTTACTGTGTAAAAAGGAAGCCTTATATTAACTGTGCTCAGATGCGCAGTTGAATTCTCTGGGCTCAGAGGCATCTTAGATGGACCGTCACACAGTGGAAATGTGTATTGTGGTCAGACGAATCAGTATTCCAGGTCTTTTTTTTTTTTTTTTTGTAAGAAATGGACGCTGTGTGCTCTGAAGATGAAAAGGACCATCCAGAATATTACCAGAAACAAATCCAATAGCCAGGGTGTGTCATGGTATGGGGTTGGGTCACTGCCCTTGGTAAAGGTAACTTACACTTCTATGATGAAACATTAATGCAGAAAAGTACACTGAGATTTTGGAGCAACATATGCTGCCTTCAAGACGACGTCCGTGACGACCCCGCACTGTTGCACTCCTTAAGACAAATCAGTATTCCAGTTCTTTTTTGAAAAAAGGATGTCATGTGCTCTGAACCAAAGATGAAAACTTCATGAGGCAAATCATCAAATCATGTGCTGTTGTATTGTTTTAAAGGATATGGGAAATGAAACATAAATGCACGCTATATCAGTTTCTTTCCATTAAAAATATGAATTAATTGCATCAACAAATACAAAATCATCTATTAAATTCAGCAAAATCGTTATATTCGTGATGATTATATGGCATTTCTGCTCGACTTCCGATATGCATTTTTTGCAACCGGAAGAGCCGCTGTCACGTGATCATACGTCACAAAAACTTTCGGGCACAGCACAAGCGGGTAGATGAATGGAGAAGTGGAAGACAAGAAAATTGTTTTTATAGTCTTTAAAGTACATTGGACATCATGGTGTATTGTGCTGCTTATGGTTGCAATAATTCCAATGGGAAATGCCCTGGAGTAAGTTTTTTTTGCATTCCCCAAGGACCCGAAGCTGAGGAAAGTGTGGGCTCACCTGCGCATGCGCAGTAGGCTTCGCGCATGCGCAGTAGGCTTCGCACATGCGCAGTAGGCTTGGTAGGACAACTTTACAGAACACCTGTTGAAAAAACTTTGCACCTACTGTTTCCCACAAACTGTATTCGGACCATTTCACTGAGGATTCTTTCAACATTAATACTCAGGTACTGAGCGATATTAATTCATGAAACAGGAAGCATAAGGATGAGAAAAAAAAAAAACAGTTCAAATCGGGAAGCCGCGCACACCTGCGCCAGGCTGCACAAATGCGTGCAGCTTCCCGACCCAAACCGCCTCTCTCTCATCCTTACACTTCATGCCTCATGCTCCATGAACCAACATCGCTATTTTTTTTTTTTTAAATCAGATCTGCGCGATTCAGCCGTAAAAAAGGCGGCATCCACCGAAAGGCGCGCTGTTTGCATCCCTGCACGGAGGCCAGGGGACAGGGCAGGAATATTTTTGTTGATATGAGTGATCCGGTGCGATTTCGCGACCCCCCTGTTGAAGACCTCTGCACTAAGCGACTGAAAGCCGAGGTAAGGATTAGTATTATAATTTTGGGTGTATCAATTATTGATTATCATAATTCTGACTCGTTTCGCCATTTTGAATGTTTTCATCTCGGACTCTGGAAGCATTGTATCTCAATCAATCTCGAAAAATATCAGCAAAATAAAAACTAGCTTGCAACGGACTTTAGCTAGATCTATGATGAACTTTCAATGTATGATACAAAAATAATACTTCTTTCAACAGATCATTAGCCTTTGAGCAGAATTGTTTTTAACTGACCAGGAAGTGTTATCGAGCCGACCGCTTTCAGTTTCATGAGGGCTGAATGAACTCTCACTCTCAATCATCTGACCTGTCAGAGTAAAGACAAGATCCATGTTCATGTGAATTTCCAGCTATCGGTTCGAATTGATAGGGTCTAACTTCACATCTCTGTGAAACATCGGGAATGTCACTGTCGATGGTGTCCATTTTGGTAACCTGTTTACATTAGATTCCCAAGCGCTGGCTCCTTGGAAAGTTTTTGTGACGTCACGGGTCACGTGACCACCTAGCTCATTAACGAATCCTTGTTTTACCCTGATGTATAGAAAAACTTGAATAATGTGATGATTTTCACATTTTTGACACCCTGCAGTGATTTAGATGGCATTTCTTATGTCCTTTATACATAATTATGCCCAGGTAAAAATCCATGTCCCATATCCTTTAAATGCAATACACCTCAAAGATTATTTACAAAGCATTGTTTTCAGTTTTAATTTTAATTTCAACAGACCGTCCCAACTTTTTTCTGTTTTAGGGTTGTAGAACGTTCTTGACTTTGCGAACTTTTACAGGCAATTCATTCAGTGGTTACGTTGGTAAGTAAAGACCCACCTAAGATCACCCAAGCAGACCAAGCTTTCTTTCTGCTAAAAAGGCAGTCAGCACATCTCCCAACCTGAAGCAGCTGGGCCTTGCATGCCCATTCATAATAGAAGTTGAAGTCTCACAGACTGGAGTGGGATTCATGCTCTCTGAGAGACAGGGGTGCCCCCAAAACTCCACCCTGTGGTCTCCTGACCCAGATGCCTTGGACCATAACCACCACTAATACTCTGGCTATTGATGACTACTGAAGTGAACAAATGTGTCAGAGCACACAAGAATGTCTTGAAAATGTCGTTCAACCATCCAAGAGATTCCAAGTGACTTCTGAATGAGATGGGGTGAAACTAATGCACAAATATTTTTCAAAGTACTTCAGAAAAACTAGGTGGTAACAACAATAAGCTTAACCTGCCCTGAACAGCCACCAGACCCTGTCGTTCTGTCTTGGGTCCCATGGAAGATGGAACCCCAGGTACATTACCCCAACCTTCCCTCAGTCTCAATGGTCAACCTGCTTACATCATTAGCCCAGAGGAGAGAAGCTGGATTCCTGCTCATGACATATTTGGCTCCAGATTCTCACAAGAGATTCATGACCAGTGCCCTGACCATCGTGCCTCATGTCCTAGATGCAGGCTCAAGATCAGCTCCCAGAAGGAGCTCAGAGGGTCTGTTACATCACAAACACTACCTTCCAGAATTCCTCACCATCATTGTCTGTTTCTGCAACATTCATGTTGATAGAACACTATATATGGTATGGTCATGTCATGTCATGTGATTGCCACTGATTTAAAAAAAAAATCAAACTTGTAACATATAAAAAGTTGAAGTAGCAACATAAACGGAAGGAAAATTGTTTATGGACAACAGCATACATTTTAGAGATAATGAGAGAATACATTTCTCCAATTTGATCTTGGAATTGATTTTATGTCGACTTAAAAATCCAAAACAATTCTTTCTCCAAAGTATCTCACTGCCCTGACTTGAACTTTGTATGCTGTGCTTCCTTATAATGCAACACTATTGTCACGGAACAGACAGCAGAGGAGATCAAATGCGCTCAAACCACAGTTTATTAATAATAGGGGAAAGGGGAGTTGGAAGAATGTGTGTGGGTGAAGTCCAGTGGCAGGAGAACTGAGAGGCAGGGATGGCTGGTGGTGACATCTCCCATCCAAGTACTGACCAGGCCCAACCCTGCTTAGCTTCATAGATGAGACAGGACCAGGTGTAGTCAGAGAGGTGTGGCTGTAGGGCTGAGCGAGCTGGAGATCAGGTGAAGGTACAGGAGGGGCAGGCAAGAGGCAGCGTCGACAGAACAGAAGGCAGATCAGGTTACCGGGGCTGGACAGCAGACAGAACAGGAAATCTTCAGGAGTCACAGTAGTAGGAACACAGAGCAGGTTATCAGGCTGAGAGTTGCAGATGATCTGACACAGGGGTTTGGGAGAACTGTAGCTTAAATACACACAGGGGGAAAGCAGGTGATCGGCAACAGCCAATGACAGTCACTGAAAGATAATAAGAGGAAGTGAGTGCGGGTGTGGCCGGTAACGCTGAGTGGAGATGTTACCTGAAGAGAGAAGCCCACAGGTAGGACCATGACAACTATAACCTATTGAACACGCTCAGTTATCATGTTTAAGCTTTTACTTTTTTTTCCTCAAAATACAAGTTGAAATCCGGTTGTTTACCAGGAGGAAAAATATGCAAAGTGCAACATGTACAATGTGCAACTATCTGTCTAACAATTACTTAATTAAAATGCAATACACATGACACTCGCCGGCCACTTTAATAGGAACTTGCTTTTGATTCTAAGATTGCTGTTCTTGGCTGCAGGAGTGGAACCCAGTGTGTTTTTCTGTTCTATTCTGTTGCATGCTGAGATGCTTTTCTGCTCACCATGGTTGTAAAGAGTGATGATATGACTTACTATATCCTTCCTGGCAAAAAAAAAAAAAAACTAGAACCAATTTGTCCATTTTCCTCTGACCTCTCTTATCAACAAGGCGTTTGTTTCCACCCACAGAACTGTCGCTCACTCATGTAGTGTGTTTTGTTTTTGCCACCATTCTGTGTAAACTCTAGACACTGTTCTGTGTGAAAACCCCAGGAAGGAGATCAGCAGTTTCTGAAATACCCAAACCTTCATGCTCCATCTGGCTCAAACCAACACCCATGCCACAGTGAAAGAAAGTCACACTTTGAGATCACAATTTTTCCCGTTCTGACGTTTGAACATTGTGAACATTAACTGAAGCTCTTGATTTGTATCTGCATAATTTGATGCATTGTGCAAGTGAAAATGTTTTCAACACGAGACGATAAACTTCATATCTTTGCACTACCATGTAATGTTATTTATATTATATGGACACATCCACAAAAAAAAAAAAAAAATACATACAGGACACTTTTTCCATGGAATAAAAACGTGTTCTGTTCCCTTCTAGCGGGTTTGATTCATTTGGTTTGATGGCATGCAATATTGTTAGCATATCGTTTTTCCTACGTGTATTACGTCACTCTACCCAATGGAGAATGAGCGTTGAATATGGTTTGATATTGCATGGTTGTCAAGACAACATGACGTCACACGACAGAGATGTAAAACTTCCATGCTAGCGAGCGACTGTGACAATTTGTAAACAAACATGGCCGCCAGGTTTGCTTCAATAAATACAGAAGATTTTGAGAGAATTTTGAAAGAGAAAGATGCGTCGAACACCCGAAAGGAATGTGTATGTATAATAATAATATTGGCTGACTTTTTCTCATGGTCTATCAGATATATTCCATTCAGCTACTCATCTTCAACTCGTTCAGTATCATGCTAGCTGAACGGAATATATCTGATAGACCAGCCTTTCTCAACCGGGGTGCTGTCTGGCTTCGTTAGGGGTGCCGTCAAAAAATTATATATTCTAACATTGAAATAAATAAAATGAATTAAAATTCCAAAAAATGATAGTTACACTAATGCAGATCATCGCCGCCTCATGCATCATCAAAATTTGTCTCACGGCCCCCTTTCCCATGTCACAACGCCACTGCTGGGGTCAGTGTGACTGCGTATATTTTATATGGGGGTGCCTTGAGAATTTGCATACTTGTGAGGAAATTGATCAATTGTTTTGATAAATTTGGGGACTTTGTTTATGAATGTCGATATAATAAAAAGAAAATCACATATTGGCTTGAAGATATGAAGTTTATCTTCTCATGTTGAAAAACTCAAATTTTTTCATATGAAATACATCATGGCTCTGAGTGACATATTTAAATAATATTGGCTGGTGTTGAGTGGTCTATCACAGTGCTTCTCAACCTTTTTACTTTTTGTGTGTGTATGCAGACGATCGGGCCGAAGGAGGGCTGGCAGGTGTACAGTTCAGCTCAGGATGCAGACGGTCGCTGTATCTGCACTGTCGTGGCCCCGGAGCAGAACCTCTGTTCCAGAGATGCCAAGAGTCGACAGTTACGCCAACTACTGGAGAAGGTACCATAATACACACTTTACACACAGATCAAGGTTCAAAATATTTATGTGACAAAACTGAATCTCATTATCTCTAGCCACTTTATCCTGTTCTACAGGGTCACAGGCAAGCTGGAGCCTATCCCAGCTGACTATGGGCGAAAGGCGGGGTATACCCTGGACAAGTCGCCAGGTCATCACAGGGCTGACACATAGACACAGACAACCATTCACACTCACATTCACACCTACGGTCAGGCCCTCGCCAGCCACAGGGCTCGAACCCGGACCTTCTTGCTGTGAGGTGACAGCGCTAACCACTACACCACCATGCCACCACAAAACTGAATCCTGGTTTAAATTCTGTTTGTTCTGAATATCATCTGAAAGTCACTAAGAGCCAGTCCTATGACCATGTAGTAACCAGCATCACCAGGCATCAGTACATCGAGTCAGGTCTAATGGTGATCAGCCATGGCTGGCACAGTAATCAAAGTGAATTAGATATTTCAACACTGATGGGCATGCTGTTAGAAAATGTAAACTAGCCCAAAGCAATAGATCCTGCTGGAGCTCTGAGATCATGAATAAATTGAATGCTAAAAATTTGCCTATCATGCTGAGTTAATATTTGTGGTTTCAAAAAGTGGAAATGAAAAATGCAGATTTCTGCTACTCTGGATTGGTGAAATGAATAAAAAAACGCGTCCAAAACATAACGCCTCAGTGATGAGGAAGAAAAGTTCCTGCAAAATGTATTATAAACAATTTGAAACATCTGGTTTGCAAGGTGCTCGGATCTTCTGTAACTGAATTGTACTCGATTATGAAACAAATGCTGAAGGATCATGTTGTGTTTGGGATCCAAGAGAAAGGCACACAGAGAATGCAAACAGCGATGAAAGGATTCTTGACGACATGACATGAAAATTAAAGTCATCACTGTGAAAAGGAGTTTCTTCACATTGACTTTGCTCTCTTCTCCATCACCCAAAGGAATCAACGGAGTTAAATGGCATGATTCAAGATGTCATCACAAATGTTCCAGGGTTGATAATAACCTACTGCAACTCCAGAATCAGCTCCGTTTACAAGCCAATGCATTGAAATATGACCTGCAAGCCCACTGTCTATGCTTTGTTCATTTGGCTTATCGTTTTATCCAAAGTCACTTACAATTGAGACAGGATAAAAGTGCGCAGCTTGGTAGATTGATTGATTGATTGACACTTTAATGTCAGATAACTCTGAAGTTTGTCTTGCATCCTAGGAAAGTATTACAAATGCAGCTCCATTTGTGAAGAATAAGACATACACTACCGTTCAAAAGTTTGGGGTCACTTTGAAATGTCCTTATTTTTTAAAGAAAAGCACTGTTCTTTTCAATGAAGATCACTTTAAACTAATCAGAAATCCACTCTATACATTGCTAATGTGGTAAATGACTATTCTAGCTGCAAACGTCTGGTTTTTGGTGCAATATCTCCATAGGTGTATAGAGGCCCATTTCCAGCAACTCTCACTCCAGTGTTCTAATGGTACAATGTGTTTGCTCATTGCCTCAGAAGGCTAATGGATGATTAGAAAACCCTTGTACAATCATGTTAGCACAGCTGAAAACAGTTGAGCTCTTTAGAGAAGCTATAAAACTGACCTTCCTTTGAGCAGATTGAGTTTCTGGAGCATCACATTTGTGGGGTCGATTAAATGCTCAAAATGGCCAGAAAAATGTCTTGACTATATTTTCTATTCATTTTACAACTTATGGTGTTAAATAAAAGTGTGACTTTTCATGGAAAACACAAAATTGTCTGGGTGACCCCAAACTTTTGAACGGTAGTGTACATACAGTACAATACTACATTACATGTACACACAAACTACATACCCACACAGTTTCACAACAGGCAGGTACAATACCTATAACAACACATGAAATAAATAACAGCACATATAACATAAATGTCCAATCACCGTCTGCTTGACCTTGCTTTAATTTCAGTGTTTAACTTCAGGATAGCCTGGTGTACAAAAGAACGCTTTAACCTTATCCTATTAAATTGTGGCACACTGAGTCTGCGGTTAGATGGTAAAAGTTGAAATTCATTATTTAAGACATGATTATTGTTAGAAACAATGTTATTAGCTATTCTTATCATGCTTTTATGATAAGCTAATTCATAGATGTTATGAAGATGTTGACCAATAATCTTTGAGCAGATTTTATTTTGATGGGACAATTTAGTTTTTAAGCTCATAGATAGACTGCCATACCAAACAATACTACAGTACTGCAAGATGCTCATTATCACAGAAGTAAAAAAAAGAAGAATCTGTCTGCTCACTCCAAATCATCGAAGACGATGAAGAAAATAAATTATTTGCTTTGTTCTTTTGCAAACATATTGTATGTGGTCCTTCCAGGACAGCAAATGATCTACCCATACTCCTAAATATTTATAAGACGTTACTTGATTAATTTCTTCAGTGTGAATAACAATAGGACTTTTATGTGAGTCAGGCGGGGCCCCAAAGACGATTTCTTCAGTTTTTTTTGTATTTATCTCAAGAGCATTGTCATCACTCCACTCAACAACTTTAGTCACACCATGTTGGTGTAATTCAGGAGCAGTTGAGTTATTTAGGAGGGACAGTAGGACTGTATCATCAGAGTACTTTAAAATAAACTGGTTTGATGTATCTATACGACAGTCATCTGTATGTAAAGTGAAATATAGGACTGGGATTTGAACTCGGAACCTTCTGATCAGAAGCCCAGTATCTTCACCACTGCTCACAACTATGTTGTCCTCCCTCATAGACAGCAAGCTCAATTATAACCTCATAAATCAGGGCTCTAACGAGACTAAAATATCAGTGTAGTGGCACCAGTCATAACAGCTGGGGGTTTGGGGGCTGCCTTAGGCCCCTGAAAGCTCATGGGTTCTACCTGCTCATGGATTCTACATGCTCAGAGATGCATTCTAGTGCACTTGCAGGCCTCCCTGAAAGTCACTTTTTGGGGGGGGGTAATATCAATGAGATTTTTTTTTTTTGCCAAAAGTTGCTGTGATTGTTTTTGAGTGAAGACTTATTATAATTAATATTCAACTATATTAGTGACATACAGTATTTATGAAATAAGAATAAAACAACCAGTTGATGTTCACCAAGTGTTATCTTCAGCCATTCAATTACAATGCATGACGATCCAGATCTAACTCAGGGACCGGCGCATATTACGTGCATGACGTGTAAGCGCCTCTTAGCATGGATAGCACTTTACTGCGAACACAGCGTAAGGAAGGAGGTAAACTGGACTAGCATGATTAGTAACAATCTCCACACAGACCGACCCCAGCAGCTATGCACTGGGTGTTGGAGTATTGGTGCGTTCATGTGCTATGGGAATTATGGTAAATACCAAACGCCGACATGGAAAGCACACATGAACGCCCCCTCTTGTGGTATTTTCCACTGGGCAACTCGTAGAAAATTTTGATACACGAGTTGCCGAGATGAGATGAACTTTAACCTTTTCAACATGGCGGCGAGCGCTACAAGACACTTGAATGGTAAGCATTGTACGCTACTAAAGCTTTTTTTTTTTTTTACTAGTACTAGTGGGTAGTTTTTGGTGTCTATGCAATGTTGCGTCATTAACAAGTGTAATATAATACATTAGAAATCTGTTTCCTTTAAAAATGTGTTATGGTTTGTTTTTACCTATCCAGAGCAGATGCTATTGCTAACGATAGCTAACTAACTATTGCTAACTAGCAGTCCGCGTCCTTTGTCAACAACAACAAAAGCATGTGAACACAACACACTGGTAAATACCACTTCTCAACTGGAAAATATCTTCCCATAGCACATGAACGCAGCATATGTCCAAATGGAGAACATTCACATGGTGGCATGCTGTAGTCACCGCCGCATGAGGATAGCAAGAGAAAATTAAACAAAAGACTATGTTTTTAAAACTGGCATATTAGATGAAATTTTGAATTCAATCCAAATTGCTTGAAACTGCTCTTATTGAATTCAGAATTGAATGCTAAACAACATACTTTTTTATAGAATTAAGATGTGTTTAACAGTTCTTGAGATATTACAAATCAAAGATTGAAAAAACGGCTTAATTTTTACCAAACTGCTGTAATATTCTGTATGAGGATCACATGGTCCAAAATGGGCCTCATTAACCAATGAGATCAAATGTTTTTTTCTTAACATTTTTTTTTATATTTACATGGAAATTGGTAAGAACATAGATGGTTGTATACTGAATACAAAGTTTGAAAAAGTAGTAAAAAACAACTGTACAAATTAGTATTTAATTAGCATTAATTATGCTAATTATGTAAAAATGTTAAATCGGTACACTCAATAAAAAAGTCAAGTCAAGTTTATTTGTATAGCGCTTTTAACAATAAACATTGTCGCAAAGCAGCTTTACAGAATTTGAACGACTTAAAACATGAGCTAATTTTATCCCTAATCTATCCCCAATGATGAAGCCTGTGGCGACGGTGGCAAGGAAAAACTCCCTCAGACGACATGAGGAAGAAACCTCGAGAGGAACCAGACTCAAAAGGGAACCCATCCTCATTTGGGCAACAACAGACAGCCTGACTATAATATTAACAGTTTTAACATGAGGACAGTTTCGTTGATGTTATAACTCTTCATTGATGGAAACTTGAGTGCAAAACTGATTCATGATAACTGCAGTCCTAAAGTTAGCAAGACAACTGTAGTCCTCAGCCATAAAAGCATTACTGCAAGAGTCCAGAGAATCCTCCAGGTGTAACCCTCAACTGTCCTCATGGGGCCGTCCTTCACAGGAGCGATGCGATAAAACTCCGACCAGACACAGGGCACCATGATGGATCAAGCAGGTCCGAGGGGCAGAAAAGGCCAGCATCTCAATCCTAGGACCAACATGTAACTCAGAGGGACAGATTGGGGGGGAAGAGAGAGAGAAAGAAAACATGTTGTTAGGTATGCCCTAAAAATGACAAGTATTAAATCTGTGTGGTAGGCTCGCAGAGACGAGAGTCTTGACATCAGGCATAACACACAACAATGGCATGTTAATATGGTAAAAAATATATCATGACCTGCTCTGGCTGGATGCTTGATTGGGTGATGGGAGCACCCAAAAATTAATAAAAGCTTATTTCTAATCCCCTCTTTGTGCTCTGTAGACCTTTGTATTTCTTAGTAGGGCCTACTAGTGTTTATATGAAAGAATATAAATTATTATTTTGATTAAAATTCACAGATCTCAAGGGGAACCTCAAAAAAACTGTCTGATCCACATCCATTAAACAATTCACATTAACTGAACTGAAATTGATACTCGCGTTTCTGACTTCCGTTTTTTTTTATCTCAATCCCACCATTAAGATCTCAATATTTTTCATCAAAACAACTCCAGTTAAATTCTAAAATAGTTATTTATTTACAGTAGTTAGTTTGATATGAAAAAAAAGAAGTAGGTAAAGCTATGAAAACTCACTTTAAAGTTTCCTGTGAATCAGATCAAAGCTAGCAGACAGAAAATTTTGCTTAATCCTTCATCAGAAACAGTGAGAGCAAGAGAACAGCCGTATAAAAGTTATCTGATTGATATTCACAAGTAATCCAGTTGGAAACCGATCAGAAGAGAGAGAGAGAGAGCCTCAGCACTTTCCCGTGACTCAAAAAGAAAAGCATCGGCAGTTTCCTGACGTCACTCAAGCAGTTTTTACTCTGTTGTACCGACTTCAACCTGCCGTTATTCCAAAAGTACTGAACAGATCTTAACCAGATACATTTCTTTAGAAAGCAGAGTTTATAAGCTTTTTAATGAGAGTATTCATGATAGAAAATATTCAAGAGTTAAGCAATGACAGATCTGGAAACTTAGATGAGCGTCTGCATGGACAATTTTCACAGCATGGCCAGCGAGAGTCTGATATGCCTATTTTTATTTGTATTGCGGCATTATTTACAGGCGTGTTGGCGAGATTGTGGGTGTAGCGGTAAGGAAACATTGTGTATCAGCCTGATACACTGAAAACGCCTAGTTAGAGCCCTGTAAATATACAGTATATGTTTGTACCAATATACCTGTACATGCAGCCTGACATCATTTTAGGAAGTGACCAGAAGCTGCTTGAATCAGTCATGTGCAAACTGCTCGTCTTCACCTCCCTGCCTACAGAGCATGATACTCCAACTCCACTGATAAGATCTCACAATCATCCACAAACCCAGCAAGGCAATACTTGTTGCAGACACACTGTCAGACCAAGGAAACAGCTTCAGTGAAAGCGTGGATATCAAAGTGCAGTCATGTTAAACTGGCTGAGATCCAGAAGGAGATCGCAAAAGCCATGCAATTTACTTTGAAAAAATGACTGAAGGATAAAAATGCATCTAAAGCTTCATGGAGGTCTGGAACCAGCAATGTTCTCAGAAACGTATGGTATCATGTTCAGGGTGAAACAGTCATAATTCCCACCTCACTCAGAGCAGAAATTTTATCATGCATTCACACTGGTTACATGCTCTGATAGCTGGTCAGATATTGAATTGGATGACCCCAAAAACCTACCGGTAATACCTTTTAGAAACTTGGCATCACTCTTAGGCAAGCATTCTGGTTGAGCCTTATGGCAGGTGTTTCATCAAAATGATTATGCATACACAGATAACCATAATAAGTGAAAGCAGAGCTGTAGAAAAGACCACCACAGGTTCAAGACACATCCAAGACCATGACTAGTTGAGACTGTGTCCAAAGAAGGTTAATCCAAGTCAGGGAAAGCCATGGCCTAATGTTGAGAGAAGCAGCTTTAGGACCAAAAGGTTGTGGTTCATTTCCCTGGACCAGCAGGAATGGCTGATGTGCCCTTGAGCAAGGCACCTAATCCCTAACTGCTCCTTAGGCTGCTCTGGGTATGTTGTATGTAGCTATGGATCAGAGCATCTGTTAAATGCCTGTGATGTATGTACAACCCCAATTCCAAAAAAGTTGGGACAAAGTACAAATTGTAAATAAAAACGGAATGCAATAATTTACAAATCTCAAAAACTGATATTGTATTCACAATAGAACATAGACAACATATCAAATGTCGAAAGTGAGACATTTTGAAATTTCATGCCAAATATTGGCTCATTTGAAATTTCATGACAGCAACACATCTCAAAGTTGGGACAGGGGCAATAAGAGGCTGGAAAAGTTAAAGGTACAAAAAAGGAACAGCTGGAGGACCAAATTGCAACTCATTAGGTCAATTGGCAATAGGTCATTAACATGACTGGGTATAAAAAGAACATCTTGGAGTGGCAGCGGCTCTCAGAAGTAAAGATGGGAAGAGGATCACCAATCCCCCTAATTCTGCGTCGACAAATAGTGGAGCAATATCAGAAAGGAGTTCGACAGTGTAAAATTGCAGAGTTTGAACATATCATCTACAGTGCATACTATCATCAAAAGATTCAGAGAATCTGGAAGAATCTCTGTGCGTAAGGGTCAAGGCCGGAAAACCATACTGGGTGCCCGTGATCTTCGGGCCCTTAGACGGCACTGCATCACATACAGGCATGCTTCTGTATTGGAAATCACAAAATGGGCTCAGGAATATTTCCAGAGAACATTATCTGTGAACACAATTCACTGTGCCATCCGCCGTTGCCAGCTAAAACTCTATAGTTCAAAGAAGAAGCCGTATCTAAACATGATCCAGAAGCGCAGACGTCTTCTCTGGGCCAAGGCTCATTTAAAATGGACTGTGGCAAAGTGGAAAACTGTTCTGTGGTCAGACGAATCAAAATTTGAAGTTCTTTATGGAAATCAGGGACGCCGTGTCATTCGGTCTGAAGAGGAGAAGGACGACCCAAGTTATCAGTGCTCAGTTCAGAAGCCTGCATCTCTGATGGTATGGGGTTGCATTAGTGCGTGCGGCATGGGCAGCTTACACATCTGGAAAGACACCATCAATGCTGAAAGATATATTCAGGTTCTAGAGCTCCTATCCAGACGACGTCTCTTTCAGGGAAGACCTTGCATTTTCCAACATAACAATGCCAAACCACATACTGCATCAATTACAGCATCATGGCTGCGTAGAAGGGTCCGGGTACCGAACTGGCCAGCCTGCAGTCCAGATCTTTCACCCATAGAAAACATTTGGCGCATCATAAAACGGAAGATACGACAAAAAAGACCTAAGACAGTTGAACAACTAGAATCCTACATTAGACAAGAATGGGTGAACATTCCTATCCCTAAACTTGAGCAACTTGTCTCCTCAGTCCCCAGACGTTTACAGACTGTTGTAAAGAGAAAAGGAGATGTCTCACAGTGGTAAACATGGCCTTGCCCCAACTTTTTTGAGATGTGTTGTTGTCATGAAATTTAAAATCACCTAATTTTTCTCTTTAAATGATACATTTTCTCAGTTTAAACATTTGATATGTCATCTATGTTCTATTCTGAATAAAATATGGAATTTTGAAACTTCCACATCATTGCATTCCATTTTAATTTACAATTTGTACTTTGTCCCAACTTTTTTTTGAAATCGGGGTTGTAAGTCAAGACCATGACAGAAAAAAAAAAAAAAAACCAGAATCCTCTGTGAGACCACTTACTTTTGAACAAGCTCATTTAATTATTTGTTTTGAAGGAAGAGCTACTTGAGGAAAAAAAAAACATATATTTTTAAAAGGCAGCTGGATTCAGTCAAGACCAACTAGAATATTTGGCGAGAGATGGCACATCTGAGACAATTGAAAAAATGTCTTGAGTCTGGACTTGAGTCTAAGAATAGACTTGAGTACTACAGTACAGCTCTGATTGAAAGACAGATAGAAAACACCATTTGTATCCCTTCCAAATAGAAAGCAGTGAGAACAGAAAAATTGTGCTTTTCCATTGGTTTGATAATTTGTCCCTTTTTTCTTGTTTGTACTTTAATTGAATGGTGTTTGCTTTACTTCCAGTTTCTACAAAAAATAGTTTCTGTAAATGCATTTCGAAAATGCAGTAACCGAGATATTACTGTGTCAATGTGTCAACAAAGTAGGCTTAAATAAATTAGCCTCAATATCAATACACAAAATCTGGGGGTGGGGTAGGGGTGTTGTGCTCTCTGTATTGTCTTGTCAAAACTGTCACTGATGGGTTGGACAAATCTACAGTCTGGGTCGAAAGAAATCGGTCTCAGCCTTGTGTATTAATACCATTGTGTGGTTTTACTTATGACCATTGGTGCTGCTATTGTCAATCCATCCATCCATCCATTATCTGTAGCCACTTACAGTATCCTGTTCTACAGGGTTGCAGGCAAGCTGGAGCCTATCCCAGCTGACTACGGGTGAAAGGCAGGGTACACCCTGGACAAGTCGCCAGGTCATCACAGGGCTGACACATAGACACAGACAACCATTCATACTCACACCTACGGTCAATTTAGAGCCACCAATTAGCCTAACCTGCATGCCTTTGGACTGTGGGGGGAAACCGGAGCACCTGGAGGAAACCCACGCAGACACTGGGAGAACATGCAAACTCCACACAGAAAGGCCCTCGTCGGCCGCTGGGCTCGAACCCAGGACCTTCTTGCTGTCAGGCGACAACACCACCGTGCAGCCTGCTATTGTCAATCATTAGCAGTAAATAAGAGGACACAGAGGCAAAGGTAGTTTTCCTTGAAAGAGAGGGAGAGTTTAGCCCTGCTAGCTCATCTAGATCAGCAGAGAAAAAGTGTAAACAGGGAGTTAATGGTTTTATTTTCTTACCAGCTATTAGCAGGCATGTGAGAGATGCTCCATTTTCCTAGAACACAAACCCTCAGATACCAAAGACCCGATGCTCAGGCACAAAATCCCAGACTGCCTATGGCAAGTGGTCACCACAGATCTACTCACCTGGAACAGTAATGGCTATATCGTCACACCAGTGTTGGCTGCTATGCTAGATTTTATACTTGACAAACTTTACAACACCACATCCATTGTTGGTGTACACAAGCATAGAGCTAGTGTTGTAGGACTTGAGACCAGTCTTGGTCTCAAGACCACTTTTTGAAGGCCTCAGTCTTGTCTTGGAATCAAACATATTTTTACTCCATTTTGTCTTGGTCTTGGACATAGAGGTCTTGGGATTTTATTTCAAGACTCTGAAAGACCACAACTGTGGGGATTTCACTAAATTGCCTGTGTATTGTCTGTTATTTGTTAACATCGTTACTGTGATTGGATGTAAAATTTCCTGCTTCAAATGCAACCAATAACATGAGTCCTTGCTAATTTGAAATTTTCGTTGCTGTTAATGACCTGCCACCCCTCCCCCCACCACACACACTGGTCTGGTTCTGGTCTTGACATGGTCTCACCCTGCCTTGATCCTGCTCTTGACTTGGACTTGCCCTGCCTTGGTCCCGCTCTTGACTTGATCTCAACCCCTCAAAGTCTTGGTCTTGCCTTGGTCACAATACACTCTGGTCTCGGTCATGACTTGGTTTAGGTGGTCTTGACTACAACACTACATAGAGCAGGTTTCACCAAGCAGGACATCCTAAAAAGTATGAAATCCAACAATTACCCTCGATAGAAATACAAAGGACTTTGAGATCTTTGCTAATGCATGTCCCATATCATAATCAAGCAGCCCACCTGGTCCACAAAGCAATGAGATATCAGAATTGGCAATAAATATTTTAAAATTCCAACTATAAAAAACAACAGTGGCTCACAATATTTGAGTCTTCTGGAATATTGTGACCTCAGTGTCGACAATTTCAAATCACCTGCATAGTCTACAGCTTCCAACCACAAGTATGTGTATGTAAGAAGAGCAGAACATCAGCGATGCCAAAAGCAATGCTATGACAGGTCAGCCAAATCACTTTCACAGCTCCAGCCTGGTGAGTGTCAGAATTGAACTCCATACTCTTGGAAGCCAGCAGCTGTCAGTGAGCCAGCACACACTCATCAGAAGAGGATCAGGTGTATTGCAAAAATCGTTGACACAGAACACAACAGAACAAGTGACAGCTCAGTGTGAAACTGAATAGAGCTGAAAAAGCACATATTATAGTGTAGGAATAGTTCAACACAGAGCAGATACGCCAGACAATAACATGATGGGTGCTTTGCTCAGTGTGTGCAGGTGTAATGGCTGTCAGCCAAGTTAAAATGTTACCACCATGAATTATATCACTGACATTTTGCTGTTTGATTCAGCCAGTTAAAGAGTGCCTCAGAAAACAAGATGGAGCCCACCCAGGTCTTGACCAAAAACACACTCTCAATTAATCCTTTTTTAATGTGGATTAAATGTAGAAATGTTTGTGGGCAGCATGGTGGTGTAGCCAAGTCAAGTTTATTTCTATAGCGCTTTTAATAATAGATATTATCACAAAAGCAGCTTTACAGAATTTTAATGACTTTAAACATGAGCTAATTTTATCCCTAGTCTATCCCTAATGAGCAAGCCTGTGGCAAGGAAAAACGCCCTCAGACGACATGAGGAAGAAACCTCAAAAGGAACCAGACTCAAAAGGGAACCCATCCTCATTTGGGTGATAACAGACAACGTGATTATAACATTTTTAACAGTTTTAACATGAAGTCTATTTCGTTGATGTTATAAACTGTTCATTGATGGAAACTTGAGTGCAAAACTGTTCAGTACAACTGCAGTCCTAAAGTTAGCAAGTCAACTGTAGTCCTCAGCCATAAAAGCATTACTGTAAGAGTCCAGAG